>NC_085846.1:118963549-119263549 GCF_035594765.1 Anolis carolinensis
AAAGGGGCAAAACGAACCCTGGACCACCCTAAAGGGGCCTTAAACAACTTCTAAACAGGCTCAAAGGGGCAAAAACGAACCCTGGACCACCCTAAAGGGGCCTTAAACAACTTCTAAAAAGGCTCAAAGGGGCAAAACGAACCCTGGACCACCCTAAAGGGGCCTTAAACAACTTCTAAACAGGCCCAAAGGGGCAAAACGAACCCTGGACCACCCTAATGGGGCCTTAAACAACTTCTAAACAGGCCCAAAGGGGCAAAACGAACCCTGGACCACCCTAAAGGGGCCTTAAACAACTTCTAAACAGGCCCAAAGGGGCAAAACGAACCCTGGACCACCCTAAAGGGGCCTTAAACAACTTCTAAACAGGCTCAAAGGGGCAAAACGAACCCTGGACCACCCTAAAGGGGCCTTAAACAACTTCTAAACAGGCCCAAAGGGGCAAAACGAACCCTGGACCACCCTAAAGGGGCCTTAAACAACTTCTAAACAGGCCCAAAGGGGCAAAACGAACCCTGGACCACCCTAAAGGGGCCTTAAACAACTTCTAAACAGGCTCAAAGGGGCAAAACGAACCCTGGACCACCCTAAAGGGGCCTTAAACAACTTCTAAACAGGCTCAAAGGGGCAAAACGAACCCTGGACCACCCTAAAGGGGCCTTAAACAACTTCTAAACAGGCTCAAAGGGGCAAAACGAACCCTGGATCACCCTAAAGGGGCCTTAAACAACTTCTAAACAGGCTCAAAGGGGCAAAACGAACCCTGGATCACCCTAAAGGGGCCTTAAACAACTTCTAAACAGGCTCAAAGGGGCAAAACGAACCCTGGAGCACCCTAAAGGGGCCTTAAACAACTTCTAAAAACGCTCAAAGGGGCAAAACGAACCCTGGACCAACCCTAAAGGGGCCTTAAACAACTTCTAAACAGGCTCAAAGGGGCAAAACGAACCCTGGACCACCCTAAAGGGGCCTTAAACAACTTCTAAAAAGGCTCAAAGGGGCAAAACGAACCCTGGACCACCCTAAAGGGGCCTTAAACAACTTCTAAACAGGCCCAAAGGGGCAAAACGAACCCTGGACCACCCTAATGGGGCCTTAAACAACTTCTAAACAGGCCCAAAGGGGCAAAACGAACCCTGGACCACCCTAAAGGGGCCTTAAACAACTTCTAAACAGGCCCAAAGGGGCAAAACGAACCCTGGACCACCCTAAAGGGGCCTTAAACAACTTCTAAACAGGCTCAAAGGGGCAAAACGAACCCTGGACCACCCTAAAGGGGCCTTAAACAACTTCTAAACAGGCTCAAAGGGGCAAAACGAACCCTGGACCACCCTAAAGGGGCCTTAAACAACTTCTAAACAGGCCCAAAGGGGCAAAACGAACCCTGGACCACCCTAATGGGGCCTTAAACAACTTCTAAACAGGCCCAAAGGGGCAAAACGAACCCTGGACCACCCTAAAGGGGCCTTAAACAACTTCTAAACAGGCTCAAAGGGGCAAAACGAACCCTGGACCACCCTAAAGGGGCCTTAAACAACTTCTAAACAGGCTCAAAGGGGCAAAACGAACCCTGGACCACCCTAAAGGGGCCCCAAACAACTTCTAAACAGGCCCAAAGGGGCAAAACGAACCCTGGACCACCCTAAAGGGGCCTTAAACAACTTCTAAACAGGCTCAAAGGGGCAAAACGAACCCTGGACCACCCTAAAGGGGCCTTAAACAACTTCTAAACAGGCTCAAAGGGGCAAAACGAACCCTGGACCACCCTAAAGGGGCCTTAAACAACTTCTAAACAGGCTCAAAGGGGCAAAACGAACCCTGGACCACCCTAAAGGGGCCTTAAAACAACTTCTAAACAGGCCCAAAGGGGCAAAACGAACCCTGGACCACCCTAAAGGGGCCTTAAACAACTTCTAAACAGGCCCAAAGGGGCAAAACGAACCCTGGACCACCCTAAAGGGGCCTTAAACAACTTCTAAACAGGCTCAAAGGGGCAAAACGAACCCTGGAGCACCCTAAAGGGGCCTTAAACAACTTCTAAACAGGCTCAAAGGGGCAAAACGAACCCTGGACCACCCTAAAGGGGCCTTAAACAACTTCTAAACAGGCTCAAAGGGGCAAAACGAACCCTGGATCACCCTAAAGGGGCCTTAAACAACTTCTAAACAGGCTCAAAGGGGCAAAACGAACCCTGGACCACCCTAAAGGGGCCTTAAACAACTTCTAAAAACGCTCAAAGGGGCAAAACGAACCCTGGACCACCCTAAAGGGGCCTTAAACAACTTCTAAACAGGCTCAAAGGGGCAAAACGAACCCTGGACCACCCTAAAGGGGCCTTAAACAACTTCTAAAAAGGCTCAAAGGGGCAAAACGAACCCTGGACCACCATAATGGGGCCTTAAACAACTTCTAAACAGGCCCAAAGGGGCAAAACGAACCCTGGACCACCCTAAAGGGGCCTTAAACAACTTCTAAACAGGCCCAAAGGGGCAAAACGAACCCTGGACCACCCTAAAGGGGCCTTAAACAACTTCTAAACAGGCCCAAAGGGGCAAAACGAACCCTGGACCACCCTAAAGGGGCCCCAAACAACTTCTAAACAGGCCCAAAGGGGCAAAACGAACCCTGGACCACCCTAATGGGGCCTTAAACAACTTCTAAACAGGCCCAAAGGGGCAAAACGAACCCTGGACCACCCTAAAGGGGCCTTAAACAACTTCTAAACAGGCTCAAAGGGGCAAAACGAACCCTGGACCACCCTAAAGGGGCCTTAAACAACTTCTAAACAGGCTCAAAGGGGCAAAACGAACCCTGGACCACCCTAAAGGGGCCCCAAACAACTTCTAAACAGGCCCAAAGGGGCAAAACGAACCCTGGACCACCCTAAAGGGGCCTTAAACAACTTCTAAACAGGCTCAAAGGGGCAAAACGAACCCTGGACCACCCTAAAGGGGCCTTAAACAACTTCTAAACAGGCTCAAAGGGGCAAAACGAACCCTGGACCACCCTAAAGGGGCCTTAAACAACTTCTAAACAGGCTCAAAGGGGCAAAACGAACCCTGGACCACCCTAAAGGGGCCTTAAACAACTTCTAAACAGGCCCAAAGGGGCAAAACGAACCCTGGGACCACCCTAAAGGGGCCTTAAACAACTTCTAAACAGGCTCAAAGGGGCAAAACGAACCCTGGACCACCCTAAAGGGGCCTTAAACAACTTCTAAACAGGCCCAAAGGGGCAAAACGAACCCTGGACCACCCTAAAGGGGCCTTAAACAACTTCTAAACAGGCCCAAAGGGGCAAAACGAACCCTGGACCACCCCTAAAGGGGCCTTAAACAACTTCTAAACAGGCTCAAAGGGGCAAAACAAACCCTGGACCACCCTAAAGGGGGCTTAAACAACTTCTAAACAGGCTCAAAGGGGCAAAACGAACCCTGGACCACCCTCATGGGGCCTTAAACAACTTCTAAATAGGCTCAAAGGGGCAAAACCAACCCTGGACCACCCTAAAGGGGCCTTAAACAACTTCTAAACAGGCTCAAAGGGGCAAAACGAACCCTGGACCACCCTAAAGGGGCCTTAAACAACTTCTAAACAGGCCCAAAGGGGCAAAACGAACCCTGGACCACCCTAAAGGGGCCCCAAACAACTTCTAAACAGGCTCAAAGGGGCAAAAACGAACCCTGGACCACCCTAAAGGGGCCTTAAACAACTTCTAAACAGGCTCAAAGGGGCAAAACGAACCCTGGACCACCCTAAAGGGGCCTTAAACAACTTCTAAACAGGCCCAAAGGGGCAAAACGAACCCTGGACCACCCTAAAGGGGCCCCCAAACAACTTCTAAACATGCCCAAAGGGGCAAAACGAACCCTGGACCACCCTAAAGGGGCCTTAAACAACTTCTAAACAGGCCCAAACGGGCAAAACGAACCCTGGACCACCCTCATGGGTCCTTAAACAACTTCTAAACAGGTTCAAAGGGGCAAAACGAACCCTGGACCACCCTAAAGGGGCCCCAAACAACTTCTAAACAGGCTCAAAGGGGCAAAACGAACCCTGGACCACCCTAAAGGGGCCTTAAACAACTTCTAAACAGGCTCAAAGGGGCCAAAACGAACCCTGGACCACCCTAAAGGGGCCTTAAACAACTTCTAAACAGGCTCAAAGGGGCAAAACGAACCCTGGACCACCCTAAAGGGGCCCCAAACAACTTCTAAACAGGCTCAAAGGGGCAAAACGAACCCTGGACCACCCTAAAGGGGCCTTAAACAACTTCTAAACAGGCCCAAAGGGGCAAAACGAACCCTGGACCACCCTAAAGGGGCCCCAAACAACTTCTAAACAGGCTCAAAGGGGAAAAAACGAACCCTGGACCACCCTCATGGGGCCTTAAACAACTTCTAAACAGGCCCAAAGGGGCAAAACGAACCCTGGACCACCCTAAAGGGGCTTTAAACAACTTCTAAACAGGCTCAAAGGGGCAAAACGAACCCTGGACCACCCTAAAGGGGCCTTAAACAACTTCTAAAAAGGCTCAAAGGGGCAAAACGAACTCTGGACCACCCTAAAGGGGCCTTAAACAACTTCTAAACAGGCCCAAAGGGGCAAAACGAACCCTGGACCACCCTAAAGGGGCCTTAAACAACTTCTAAACAGGCTCAAAGGGGCAAAACGAACCCTGGACCACCCTAAAGGGGCCCCAAACAACTTCTAAACAGGCCCAAAGGGGCAAAACGAACCCTGGACCACCCTAAAGGGGCCTTAAACAACTTCTAAACAGGCTCAAAGGGGCAAAACGAACCCTGGACCACCCTAAAGGGGCCTTAAACAACTTCTAAACAGGCTCAAAGGGGCAAAACGAACCCTGGACCACCCTAAAGGGGCCTTAAACAACTTCTAAACAGGCTCAAAGGGGCAAAACCAACCCTGGACCACCCTAAAGGGGCCTTAAACAACTTCTAAACAGGCCCAAAGGGGCAAAACCAACCCTGGACCACCCTAAAGGGGCCTTAAACAACTTCTAAAAAGTCCCAAAGGGGCAAAACGAACCCTGGACCACCCTAATGGGTCCTTAAACAACTTCTAAACAGGCTCAAAGGGGCAAAACGAACCCTGGACCACCCTCATGGGGCCTTAAACAACTTCTAAACAGGCCCAAAGGGGCAAAACGAACCCTGGACCACCCTCATGGGTCCTTAAACAACTTCTAAACAGGCTCAAAGGGGCAAAACGAACCCTGGACCACCCTAAAGGGGCCTTAAACAACTTCTAAACAGGCCCAAAGGGGCAAAACGAACCCTGGACCACCCTCATGGGTCCTTAAACAACTTCTAAACAGGCTCAAAGGGGCAAAACGAACCCTGGACCACCCTAATGGGGCCTTAAACAACTTCTAAACAGGCTCAAAGGGGCAAAACGAACCCTGGACCACCCTAAAGGGGCCTTAAACAACTTCTAAACAGGCCCAAAGGGGCAAAACGAACCCTGGACCACCCTCATGGGTCCTTAAACAACTTCTAAATAGCCCAAAGGGGCAAAAAAACCCTGGACCACCCTAATGGGGCCTTAAACAACTTCTAAACAGGCCCAAAGGGGCAAAACGAACCCTGGACCACCCTAAAGGACCCTTAAACAACTTCTAAACAGGCCCAAAGGGGCAAAACGAACCCTGGACCACCCTCATGGGTCCTTAAACAACTTCTAAACAGGCTCAAAGGGGCAAAACGAACCCTGGACCACCCTAATGGGGCCTTAAACAACTTCTAAACAGGCCCAAAGGGGAAAAACGAACCCTGGACCACCCTAAAGGGGCCTTAAACAACTTCTAAACAGGCCCAAAGGGGAAAAACGAACCCTGGACCACCCTAAAGGGGCCTTAAACAACTTCTAAACAGGCTCAAAGGGGCAAAACGAACCCTGGATCACCCTAAAGGGGCCTTAAACAACTTCTAAACAGGCCCAAAGGGGAAAAACGAACCCTGGACCACCCTAAAGGGGCCTTAAACAACTTCTAAACAGGCCCAAAGGGGCAAAACGAACCCTGGACCACCCTCATGGGTCTTTAAACAACTTCTAAACAGGCCCTAAGGGGCAAAACGAACCCTGGACCACCCTCATGGGTCCTTAAACAACTTCTAAACAGGCTCAAAGGGGCAAAACGAACCCTGGACCACTCTAAAGGGTCCTTAAACAACTTCTAAACAGGCTCAAAGGGGCAAAACGAACCCTGGAGCACCCTAAAGGGGCCTTAAACAACTTCTAAACAGGCCCAAAGGGGCAAAACGAACCCTGGACCACCCTCATGGGGCCTTAAACAACTTCTAAACAGGCCCAAAGGGGCCAAACGAACCCTGGACCACCCTAATGGGTCCTTAAACAACTTCTAAACAGGCTCAAAGGGGCAAAACGAACCCTGGACCACCGTAAAGGGGCCTTAAACAACTTCTAAACAGGCTCAAAGGGGCAAATCGAACCCTGGACCACCCTAAAGGGGCCTTAAACAACTTCTAAACAGGCTCAAAGGGGCAAATCGAACCCTGGACCACCCTAAAGGGGCCTTAAACAACTTCTAAACAGGCTCAAAGGGGTACAACGAACCCTGGAGAATGAATGATTATATTTTGAAAATCAAGTCACATAGGGAAAAAATTAGAATGGGGATTAATAATTACTTTAAGGACAATGCTAAAGAAGAAATGAAGGAGGGAATAGTCTGGGACGCTGGTAAAGCAGTAATTAGAGGGTTATTGATACAACAAAACTCGATCCGGTACAAAGGAAAAAATAAGGCCCAACTGGAGTTGTTATCAAAAATCAGGACAAAGGAATTAGAAATAGAAAAAGAAAAAGGTACAAAGACAAGACTACAAGGTGAACTAAAAAAATTGCACCAACAATACGAACAGCTAATTGCTAGTGAAATAGAAAGGAAAGTTATGTATAATAGATACAACTTTTTTGAAAATGCAAACAAACCAGGGAAATTATTAGCTTGGCAAATAAAAGATGCAAAGAAAAAACCATTGATAATGAGGATAAAAAATAAAGGAGAAACTGTCACCGATTCACAACAGATACAAAAACTATTCGAAGAATATTATGCCAACTTATACAAAAAAACTCAGGGGGAGATTAAGACAATCTCCCAGTATGTGGAGGAGACAAACTTAGAACAAATTTCAGAAGCAATGAAAGCTGACTTAGACAAACAAATTACACCAGAGGAAGTAATCAGGACAATAAATATGGCCAAAGTAAATAAGTCCCCTGGGGCAGATGGACTTTCGACCCTATACTATAAAACGTTTAAGGAAGAGCTAGTACCACAGTTGGTGTCAGTGATGAATGTGGTCTTGAAAAAGGGGGAACTTCCAGAATCTTGGAAGGAATCCATAATTGTTTTAGTCCCTAAACAGGATAAAGATTTAGACTTAATTAAAAATTATAGACCAATATCATTGCTGAACTGCGATTACAAAATATTTGCCACTATATTGGCAAATAGAATTAAGCAAGCTCTAGCACAGATCATTCATAAAGACCAGGTGGGGTTTCTCCTGGTCTTTATGCCCCTTTGAGCCTTTTTAGGGTGGTCCAGGGTTCGTTTTGCCCCTTTGAGCCTGTTTAGAAGTTGTTTAACTAAACCTCCATTTTGGGAAACAGGGGACCCACTTTTCCCCTTTGCCTGCTCAAACAGGGCTGTTTGTCCGTGCCAGGGTCGCTTTCTGTGAATCAAAAGCCAACTTTGGCCAAGGGATTGCACCTCCCATACTCCTTTGTAGAACTAAATCTCCATTTTGGGAAGCAGGGGACCCACTTTTCCCCTTTGCCTGCTCAAACAGGGCTGTTTGTCCGTGCCAGGGTCGCTTTCTGTGAATCAAAAGCCAACTTTGGCCAAGGGATTGCACCTCCCATACTCCTTTGTAGAACTAAACCTCCATTTTGGGAAACAGGGGACCCACTTTCCCCCTTTGCCTGCTCAAACAGGGCTGTTTGTCCGTGCCAGGGTCGCTTTCTGTGAATCAAAAGCCAACTTTGGCCAAGGGATTGCACCTCCCATACTCCTTTGTAGAACTAAATCTCCATTTTGGGAAACAGGGGACCCACTTTTCCCCTTTGCCTGCTCAAACAGGGCTGTTTGTCCCTGCCAGGGTCGCTTTCTGTGAATCAAAAGCCAACTTTGGCCAAGGGATTGCACCTCCCATTGTCCTTTGTAGAACTAAACCTCCATTTTGGGAAGCAGGGGACCCACTTTTCCGCTTTGCCTGCTCAAACAGGACTGTTTGTCCATGCCAGGGTCGCATTCTGTCAATCAAAAGCCAACTTTGGCCAAGGGATTGCACCTCCCATTGTCCTTTGTAGAACTAAACCTCCATTTTGGGAAACAGGGGACCCACTTTTCCCCTTTGCCTGCTCAAACAGGGCTGTTTGTCCGTGCCAGGGTCGCTTTCTGTGAATCAAAAGCCAACTTTGGCCAAGGGATTGCACCTCCCATACTCCTTTGTAGAACTAAATCTCCATTTTGGGAATCGGGACCCATTTTTGCCCCTTTCCTGCTGAAGCTGGGCAGTTTGTCCCTGCCAGGGTCGCTTTCTGTGAATCAAAAGCCAACTTTGGCCAAGGGATTGCCCCTCCCATACTCCTTTGTAGAACTGGAAAGTACAGGTATCCCCTTGTAAAAAAAAAATAACTAAAAAATAAATAGACGGTTTTGCGGCAGTTAATATACCCTAAACATAACACGTTGCCAATCAAGAAACAAGAAATATTTTCCACCACTTACACAACACCTTTCCATCCCCCCATCTGTCTCCTGAAAACACTCCTGCTGTCATGAAACGTTCAGCTGTACTCGGGTCTGGGGGAGCAAGTCCTGATAGTGTTAAAGGCACAGCCAGGACACTGTGGGGGGCCAAAAAAGTTAGGGTGGGTCCCATCCGTCTGGAACGCCGAAGTATCGGAGTGGGTGGACTTGATGAAGAAGCCGGCTGTTCGCATGCAGAAAGTACACAGCCCTCCACACCGAGCCAGTTGTCTTATAGAGCTGAGACCACAGGACGTTCAATGGAACATACAGGTTTAGCCGTCCTGGAACTACAGGTGGTGGATAGTGAGGATATAGATAACCCCACCCCTCCACCCGCTACTGACAGTGAGGAGGAGGTAGAGGAGGTTGTACCATCCAAACAAAAACTTTCTCAAGCTGACGAAAGGGTGCCCACGACTCCTATCTCAGTGGGCGTCCCCACAGTGGCTGTGGGGAGGCCTAGGTCTTATATTTGGGACCATTTCCATGTGCACTCTCAGAGTGCTACCTTGGCTGTTTGTAGGCACTGTGGGGCAAATATCAGCAGAGGCAGAGACCTGAGACATCTTGCGACCTCGGGGTTGAGTTCTCACTTGAAGCGACACCATCCCTCCGTATCGGTACGAGGGGGAACTGCAAGCCCTTCCAGTGGCAGCATTAGCACACAAAGTTCTCCTGGTGAAGATGGTGGAAGGCAGACACAGTCCACCTTGGAGGATTGGGCCATTCCATTACCCAGAAAGAAAACGGGGGAAACATTACTCACACCCCAGCAGATAAACCAAACTGTGGGAGAGATGATTGCCCTTGATCACCATCCCTTCCGCCTGGTTGAACAAGAAGGCTTCGTACGCCTTATGAAACGGCTGTGCCCCCGATACAAAATCCCCTCCCGTCACACCTTTTCCAGAAAAGTAATTCCCGGCTTGTACGAGGGCTGTAAGGAACGCATTTCCCAGATGTTGCGTAGCGCCATGGGAGGACACATCCATTTTACCTCTGACATTTGGTCAAGCTTGGGAGGAGGCCATTCCTACCTCTCTCTCACGGCACATTGGTGGGAGAAGGAAGGCAGTATGGATACATCCCATTGTTGGGCACTCCTCGCGTTGGAGGTAGTTGATCGAGATCACAAGGCAGAGACCATCTGCAGCTATCTGGAAAACATTATGGGGGAGTGGATGCAGTATAGGCCGGAAGAAATGAGGAGGGGCTTCATGGTGACTGACGCTGGTAAAAATATGATCAAAGCGGTTGAAAGTGCCGGGTTTCAGAATGTGTCCTGTATGGCCCACATGCTTCACAATACCGTCAAGGAAGGTTTAAAGAGCCCGGAAGAGCAGCCGGCCAGCACCGCAAACATCTCCCTGCTGATCGAGCGCTGTAGAAAGATCGCGGGCTACTTCCACAGGAGCATCAAGGCAGCCCGGCAGCTGAGAGAGAGGCAGAGCCTTGAAGGCCTCCCGCAGCACAAGCTGCTCCAGGACGTCTCAACTCGGTGGAATTCAACCTTTAAAATGCTTGAACGCATGGTCGAGCAGCAGAAGGCGGTACACGGCATCTCCCTCACATTGGTTGCGCCAGTTAGCAAACTTGTTCCAAATAAGCAAGAGTGGGACACCATCTCCCAGCTCGTAGACATACTAAAGCCATTCAAACATGCCACTGAGACCCTCTCGGACTCAAAAGCCCTTCTTAGCCAGGCAGTGCCCATGGTCTTGAGGCTAAGGAGGCACATAGAAAGGCTTGGGGCCGGTCGAACACTGGACTCCCTGGCTGGACCGCTGACACCGCCAGCACAGGAGGTGGTGAGGAGGTTGTCCTTTGCTGTACGGAAACGCCTTGAGCCACTTCTTTCCAGCAAGGTCCATATGCTGGCGGCCTTGTGTGATCCCCGGCTAAAGTACAACGTCTGCCCAAAAGACTTTACCGTGTGGAAGGCCCAACTAGTTAACCTTGTAAGGGAGGTCTTTGCTGCCAGGGTGGCGGAAACGGGCACAGCGGCCCCTCTTCCGGAAATGCCTGTCACCCCCAGCACTAGCGCTAGTGGCGAGACTGAAAGTCCCGGGGAGCCGGTAGGGGTTTGCCGTAGGGATATGGATCTCCAGCAGCGACCAGGAAACGTTTTTTTTGCGGAGACGGTGGCCATACTACCCTGCTCTGAAGAATCCTCTTTGCTGGCTTCTGCTCAAAAGGTAGACTCGGCCGAATGCTCGGTCAACAGGTACTTTGAGGAGCCTCCTGAGATAATATCTTGTGATCCATTGGCCTATTGGGCTTCACGCGAACACATGTGGCCGGACCTGTCACACGTAGCCCGGCAGTTCCTCAGCTGTCATCCCACGAGCGTGCAGAGCGAAAGGGTCTTCAGCCTAGCGGGAGATGTAGTCACGCCCCACCGCAGCTTGCTGGACCCGTAAACAGTTGAGAAACTGGTTTTCCTGAAGGCCAACCTTCCCGTGTTGAATTTCCCAGATTTGGATTTTGACACCGACGGCTCATAGAGCAATAGTTCTCCTTTAATCAGCTATGCTTCAGAGTAACTTTGGCTAATTTTGTGGGTGGCCAGGGGGGGGTTGCCCCTTTGGACTCTGTCCAACAACTCTCTCCTCTAACCTACAATGCTTTCCTCTCTCTTTTTCCTTCCTTTCTCGTCTTTATCATCACTCACCGTTGCCCACTGTTGTTTTTGGGTTCATCAATCACAAGGCGCCGTTTCCCGAATCATTGAATCATGGAATCATAGAAAAGTAGAGTTGGAATAGAACTCATGGGCCATCGAGTTCTCCCCCAACAAAAATGCAGGAAGTTTCATTCAAAGCATTCCCGACAGATGGCCATCGAGCCTATGCTTAAAAGCTTCAAAAGAAGGAGCCCCCAACACAGTCCGGGGGAGACAGTTCCACTCCCGAACAGCCATCACAGTCAGGAAGTTCTTCCTGATGTTCAGGTGGAATCGCCATTCCACTTGTTGGAACCCACTGCTCCGTCCTGTTGTCTTCAGGGCAGCAGAAAATAAGCTTGCACCCTCCTCCCTATGACTACCCCTCACATATTTGTACATTGCTAACATTTCTCCTCTCAGCCTTCTCTTCTGCAGGCTAAACAATGATGACCAGCTAATAAAGCCTCTACTCATACTGCTTGATCTCCAGACCCTTTTTCATTTTAGTCGCACTCCTCTATACACTTTCAAGCTTGCCCGCATCTCCATTTATCTGCGTTGCCCAAAGTTGGACAATATTCCAGGTGCGGTCTGACCACGGCAGAGTAGAGGGGGAACAGGACTGCCTTGGATCTAGACGCTATTCCCCTGTTAATGCATGCCTAAAGCCCATTGGATATTTGCTCTGCCGCAAACCATAGTAGGCTCATTGTTATGTTGTTGTCCACGAGGACTCACAGACGGTTTTCTCACACAGTGCTGTCAAGCTAGGCGTCCCAAGAAATGTCGCTTGGATTTACATTATGTTTACCGAAGTAAAGTTGCTTTCATTTGTCCCTGTTGAACTTAATAAAGTTACTTTTGGCCCATCTCTGTAGTCTGAAGTCACAAAACTTTTTCTCTCCTGCAATACTGACGCTCTAGAGGTAGAAGGATTTTGTGTGGGAAATTAGTCCATAAAATCCTAGGTAGGATATGCTTCCTCTTAGGGTTCATTACGGATTTCATTCAATTCACTATTTTTTTTTTTGTTCAAAAATTATTTCCCTCATGAGCCAGGAATGTTTGGTCTTCTCCAGATCCTAAGAGCTCCTGTACAGAAAGAGCAGTGATATATTTGATGGGGATACTTCGGATATTCATTTAAGGTGAAGGAATACGCCAGACTCATACTTTTCTGAGATATCTGTCCATCTGAACCTTTGAGGACGTGTTTTGCCACGGGGATTAATACAACACCTCGACTTTGGCCAGCACTTCTCTAAAGTTTCATCTTTCACTGTCCCATCGGCTTGAGCGGGTGTGGTCGACGCAGTGGCCGCGGTACGCCCGCCTTTGGTTCCCCTTTCCCTCTGGCCGCGCACGCGGACGGTGGCGTTTGCCCGTCAGGGCGTGTGCCTTTGCGGCTGCTAGTGACCTCTGGGCGCAGGTTAGGTCGAGTGCGAACCGCTTCTTACTGGCTTGTTGGTATTACTCAGAGGGTCGAATCATCAAAGACAGTGGAACACCTTCGATTTTGCAGAAATTACTCCAAATGTAAACCTTGTGTCCCATCACCCTGAAAGGCTGTGATTGACGCTGTTGCTGCGGAACGGCCGCCTTTGGTTGTTCTTGCCCTCTGGTCGCGCACGCGGACGGTGGCGTTTGCCCGTCAGGGCGTGTGCCTTTGCGGCTGCTTTCAAGGTGTGGGCGCAGGTTCTCTGGAACTTCAATTTGCTGGCTTGTTGGCAGGGACGATAGAAGAGGGTGGAATCACCGCACCGCAGAAAGCGGGACAACTCGGCCTTGTCCACCTCTTTCCGAAATTTTCTTCTTCCACTTTCCCATCGCCTTTAAAGGCAGTGTACTTGACGCTGTGGCCGCAGGACAGCCGCCTTTTGGTCCCCCCGCACTCTTGCCGCGCACGCGGACGGTGGAGTTTGCCCGTCAGGGCGTGTGCCTTTGCGGCTGCTAGTGACCTCTGGGCGCAGGTTCTCTGGCTACGGAAGTGCTTTTAGCTGGCTTGTTTGCAGGGACGATAGAAGAGGGTGGAATCACCGCACCGCAGAAAGCGGGACACCTCGGCCTTGTCCACCACTTTTCGAAATTTTCTTCTACCACTGTCCCATCACCTTGAGAGGCGGTTGTCGACGCTGTTGCCGAGGGACGGACGCCTTAGGGTCCCCTCGCACTCTGTCCGCGCCCGAGGACGGTGCCCTTTGCCTGTCAGGGCGTGTGCCTTTGCGGCTGCTAGTGACCTCTGGGCGCAGGTTCTGTTTGTTGGTAGGACGATAGAAGAGGGTGGAATCACACCGCAGAAAGTCTTACACTCAGAAATAAGACTTGTAGTCTTCTACGATCTATGGAGAACTCTCGGACGGATTCACAAAAGAATTTCCTGTTGGACATCAACGGTGTCATTTCCTTCAAGTCCATGCCCTCCTGATGCTATGCCTGTAATTTCACTACCTCCTTGAATCGGACGGGCAATAAAACATGGAGGATGGACCAGTTGGATCTTCTTACACTCCCAGGCACTGTCTTGTTTATCAAAAAGCAATTCTTTTCAAAAGTGGCATTTTTCCCACGCTCTGCCTTCCTTACGGTCAAGCTCTCACATCCGCAGGTTTCTGTACTACGGCATTGCGATGACAATGCCAGTATGCGGTCCTCCAATGTTTGCATGAAGTCTCTTTCCTTTTTTTGTCTAGTGTGGTCATAGCTCTGCAAAACCTCTACTAACTTGCAGACCACAGTCCACACCTACATTGAGATGTCGCAAGAATAAATTAAACGTCTGTCAAACCCTCCACATCCAATCCATGTTGTTGACGGTTATACATCTCTGTGGTTCCCTTTGGCTTCCTTCTCTTACAACCCAGCTTTGGTCATTTCTTCTTTCACCTTTGAGAGAAGGGTCCTCTGCCCCTACTGTCTTTCAGCCAGCAGACTGTATCTCATACCATAGTTTGTAAACGTGCCTTCCATAAATTTCAAATCCTGCCTACAGGTCCTCTAGCCAAGCATGTCGCATGTAATGTTCCAGACAAACGGCTAGATGATTCCAGAGGCTGAACTTCTGCGGCCCTGCCGCAACCCGTTCCCAAGCATGAAAACGGCGGTTGATCCGTTTTCTGTTCCCAGCATGTCAACTAACACTTTCCGTGGGACAGACTATGTGAATTGGAATTCCCTAAAAACCCAGCACATTCCATTTATTATCCTCCTAGCAGTTTAAGGCTTTGAAGAGAGTATTCAACATGGCCGACGATGGTGTGACCCCTTTCAGCAGCTTGCCGAGTGACCTATCTGAGAATACTCTTCCTCGAGGCCAAACTCCCGGTCCAGGAATATCAAGAAATACCTTTGAAACGAGGAGGACTCTCAGAGTATATAAAACGATCAATGTTAAATGAATACAAAATTTAATATTTCCCGCCAACATCTCCCTGCGTGGACTCGGTGCGGATTACTTGGGGCAGCGGCCCAAGCAACATGAGTTCAAAATGAAAAAACATCATTTAGAATCAATTTCTTTTCAATGAAAGCAATAAAATAATTTTATGTCTTGACATCATAAAATATTACGGTAATTGCAAAAATGTCTGCTGTGCTAAAGTATCAGGTGCACTTTTCCAACACTTTTGCTGAAGCAGTCCAGGACAATTTCTTGCGTATGGTTTTCGAAAATGAGGACTGTTTTTTGACGGATGATACAAAAGGCGATTTACAAGCCAAATTTTTTAACACAGCCATCGTTAAAGGTGGGACACCCTGGCCGAAGCCTCTTGTGGTTTAGGATAACGAAAACATTTTATTTATCTCCCAACCCTTTTACAATGCTTTTAAAATATGGGATAAGTGAAATCCCACAATGGCAGGGATAAACCTTTTTTTAACGGATCCCAGCCATTGCCTGACACTAGTTTTATCTCTATGCGTGTGTCTGAGAGGATAAGACACAGAAGTTATGTGATGCTAATTTTACGCAGACCCATAAGTAGAGAAAAAAACCTCTCAGGAACTCAGTATTGCTGTTGAAAGCAATGAGTTATGTCTTCATGGTTTCTTTTGTCTCCACAGTTGTGCTATGTTTTAGTTCTTTGGGTTCATTTCTACTCCATGAAGACAATATCTTTCATTATTTTACATCCACAACTTTACTGAAAATGTATACCAACAGAAGTCATTTCCCTATTTCCAGATCAGCTGCTAGAGAAATTTAATAACACCAGACACACACACAAGTCTTCCCTCTAGTTCAACGCCATAGAAACATTAACCTTACATCAGAGCCGTAAAACCTTCCAGTTCCAAAAAGCCTTCGAGGACTATGGGGTGGATCGCTGGCAGATGAAGAATTGGTTTCCAGGCCAAGAGTATTTCGCACTTTATTGATTTTTAACACTCAAACTACCTCATCTATGTGGAAGTATTCAGCCCTCGGCCACAGAGCCGTGTTTTTACACCTCTGTTTTTTAAGCAGGTAATGCTGTATGCTGACTGTGACAGCTTTTTTATTTTAGGTGTTATTGATGCAACATTTCCTTTAATAAATATAAAATTTTGGGGTTTAATTGTTCACATTGTATTGTTGACGGCCACGCCCCATGGAAGCCGCTCAGAGTCCCTCCGGGAAGATGGGGCGGGTAATAACAATTAAGATCTTACTGTGGTTATTATTACAATCATTATTGATGTGATGATGGCCACGACTACCCTGTGGAATGCCAGCTAGCTTGTGTCCACCCGGTAAGGGTGCGGCCAGGGCCGCTGACGGTTTGCTGTGTGCCTTTGTGGCGGCTGGTCTGGTTGACACATTAGTCAGTGGGGCTAGGGCCCACAGTTCACTAGCAGACGTGAAGAATACACGCCCTTCCCCATGTGGGTTCTGTGGTGTGGGCGGCCCCCCGGGTCTGAGGGGCTTGCGCCCACATTTCCTGGTTTTTTACTTCTCTCTCTGTCTCTGGGAAGCGTGCCGGCCAACGGTGGCCGGCCTAGTATTTTAAGATGGGGGCCACTCTTATTCCCTTTCTGGGAAGCGTGCCGGCCAACGGTGGCCGGCCTAGTATTTTAAGATGGGGGCCACTCTTATTCCCTCTCTGGGAAGCGTGCCGGCCAACGGTGGCCGGCCTAGTATTTTAAGATGGGGGCCACTCTTATTCCCTCTCTGGGAAGCGTGCCGGCCAACGGTGGCCGGCCTAGTATTTTAAGATGGGGGCCACTCTTATTCCCTCTCTGGGAAGCGTGCCGGCCAACGGTGGCCGGCCTAGTATTTTAAGATGGGGGCCACTCTTTTTCCCTCTCTGGGAAGCGTGCCGGCCAACGGTGGCCGGCCCTCAGTGAGCAGTATTTTAACGTGTGGGCCACTCTTTTTCCCTCTCTGGGAAGCGTGCCGGCCAACGGTGGCCGGCCCTCAGTGAGCAGTATTTTAACTTGTGGGCCACTCTTTTTCCCTCTCTGGGAAGCGTGCCGGCCAACGGTGGCCGGCCCTCAGTGAGCAGTATTTTAACGTGTGGGCCACTCTTTTTCCCTCTCTGGGAAGCGTGCCGGCCAACGGTGGCCGGCCTAGTATTTTAAGATGGGGGCCACTCTTATTCCCTCTCTGGGAAGCGTGCCGGCCAACGGTGGCCGGCCTAGTATTTTAAGATGGGGGCCACTCTTTTTCCCTCTCTGGGAAGCGTGCCGGCCAACGGTGGCCGGCCCTCAGTGAGCAGTATTTTAACGTGTGGGCCACTCTTTTTCCCTCTCTGGGAAGCGTGCCGGCCAACGGTGGCCGGCCTAGTATTTTAAGATGGGGGCCACTCTTATTCCCTCTCTGGGAAGCGTGCCGGCCAACGGTGGCCGGCCTAGTATTTTAAGATGGGGGCCACTCTTATTCCCTCTCTGGGAAGCGTGCCAGCCAACGGTGGCCGGCCGAGTATTTTAAGATGGGGGCCACTCTTTTTCCCTCTCTGGGAAGCGTGCCGGCCAACGGTGGCCGGCCTAGTATTTTAAGATGGGGGCCACTCTTATTCCCTCTCTGGGAAGCGTGCCGGCCAACGGTGGCCGGCCTAGTATTTTAAGATGGGGGCCACTCTTATTCCCTCTCTGGGAAGCGTGCCGGCCAACGGTGGCCGGCCGAGTATTTTAAGATGGGGGCCACTCTTTTTCCCTCTCTGGGAAGCGTGCCGGCCAACGGTGGCCGGCCTAGTATTTTAAGATGGGGGCCACTCTTTTTCCCTCTCTGGGAAGCGTGCCGGCCAACGGTGGCCGGCCTAGTATTTTAAGATGGGGCCCACTTTTTTTCCCTCTCTGGGAAGCGTGCCGGCCAACGGTGGCCGGCCTAGTATTTTAAGATGGGGGCCACTCTTTTTCCCTCTCTGGGAAGCGTGCCGGCCAACGGTGGCCGGCCTAGTATTTTAAGATGGGGGCCACTCTTATTCCCTCTCTGGGAAGCGTGCCGGCCAACGGTGGCCGGCCTAGTATTTTAAGATGGGGGCCACTCTTTTTCCCTCTCTGGGAAGCGTGCCGGCCAACGGTGGCTGGCCCTCAGTGAGCAGTATTTTAACGTGTGGGCCACTCTTTTTCCCTCTCTGGGAAGCGTGCCGGCCAACGGTGGCCGGCCTAGTATTTTAAGATGGGGGCCACTCTTATTCCCTCTCTGGGAAGCGTGCCGGCCAACGGTGGCCGGCCTAGTATTTTAAGATGGGGGCCACTCTTTTTCCCTCTCTGGGAAGCGTGCCGGCCAACGGTGGCCGGCCCTCACTGAGCAGTATTTTAACGTGTGGGCCACTCTTTTTCCCTCTCTGGGAAGCGTGCCGGCCAACGGTGGCCGGCCCTCAGTGAGCAGTATTTTAACGTGTGGGCCACTCTTTTTCCCTCTCTGGGAAGCGTGCCGGCCAACGGTGGCCGGCCTAGTATTTTAACATGTGGGCCACTCTTATTCCCTCTCTGGGATGCATGCCGGCCAACTGTGGCCGGCCCATTTTAACATATGGGCCTTGCCACCTGTGGCTTTTTCTTTCTTTTCTTTTCTTTGGTTTAGCTGCCTGTCGGCCTACGTGGTCGACGTGTTTCCCACGATGCGGCGCATCTCTCTTGTCTCGCGGCTGTCGTTCTTTACCCATTTTGCCATCAGGCAATAAATCAAACCAACGTCGCAGAAATCTTACATTTCTTGGGAGGGGGAGGGGCTTGACCACTGGGGTATAATGGCCTCCAATACTGATGCCTGGGGAAAGTCATTGCGCATAGTGGCAGGCAGCAAAATGTGTCTCTTGGCCAATGTCCCCCAATGCCCTAAAATTTTGACAGATTTACGGGCACTGAAACAATGATACACACACAAGCAAGAACTTTCACAGTGATGGAACCCCTATTGAATGAACAGGAAATAACAATTCAAAAGCAGGAACAGATTTTTTGCAATTGGTAAAGTTTTTCTATATGAACTATAAAATTGTGCAATAAATCTTAGGAAAGGGCAAACGCTCTGCAATTTAGCAAACAAGCAGGGTGGATTGTGTTCTCCCACTGTACCAAATTTGATCAGTATAGCTGAAAAAATGAGAGCAGGAGAGCCCCCGACCCCCCCCCCCCTCTGGGGCTGTTTTTGGGCGACTGCGCATGCGCGTCCGCCATTAACGAATTAATTTCGAAAATAACGAATTTTCGTTAATTTCGAATTTTTTGGGGGGCAAAATTTGTAAATACCAACAAAAACGAAACGCTGCCCCCCTCTAGTTTTGAAACCAGTTTAGAATCAAATTTTTCATGGATCGATCAAGTCTATCAGGCGCCTAATCATCAGGCACCTAACATTACAAATTCTGCACCCAAAATCATGAATCCCAAATATTAGCTGAAACAAATAAACTTATGGATGCAGAAGCTATGACAAATCAGTCACTTTCACAACTCCCCTGAAGCAAGTAGGAATAATGCTTGCTTAATGAAATCATTTCAAAAATTGAATGGAATATAAATAGAAACATATTATACATGTAGATGGATAGCACTTTGGGATATTCCAGGTGCTGTGCCATTAGCAAATGGCTGCCGGCTGGTAAATATACCTTACATCCTATAATCTGAACTTGTAGGGAGAGCACACAAAAGACAGGCTCTCTAGCTACGGTCAAGTAGCACTTTGAATATGCTATGCTGGATATATTGATTGCTGATTGATTAGTTATTGATCCTATACAACTACAAGGACATTGTACGGTTGCTGAACTGTTTGCTTAACTTTAACTCAACAAGTAAAGTTCCTTTTGTTCTTTCAATTCCTCTGCCTGGTCTGAGTCTTTTGCACATGGTGTTAACTGGGCGCTACTGGTTCCACTATACACATTCTTTAACAAATACTCTCAGGAAGCCAGTCTCCAGGCATAGGATAGCGTTGGAGACACACCTTGGTATCAGTATTAAGAATTTGGATTGGACAGTCTCCAGTGCAGCAAAGTCAGAAAAGGGTCCTATCTGGGCACCATAAAGGAGTTGGGCCATAGACGTGGCTTCAAAAGGTTTGAGTGCCACGGGTATAAATTGCCCCCCGTTTGACCTTAGGTAAAAGCATCACCTAGGTCTGTTTTGGATTTTGTTTAAAAAGCAACATGGCTGCGGCTATTAGAGTATGTTGCACCACAGCTGATGGTAGCCTATCTGCTTTTGGTCCCTGGCGAGCATCTCTTCCGTGTAATGGGGGGCCTTGCTGTTCTTTTCCAGCATGGCATCTATCATGCGAAGCAGCTCTTTCACCTGCGCTTTCCTCTCCCAACCGACAGCCTTGTTGTTGAAAGCAAGGCAACGGCCCCCACAATTTTTAATCTGCTTCCAAAGAGAGGCATCTCCTTCATTTAAGAATGTTTCGAAAGTCTTTCCTTCCAGTTCATCTTTGCGGGTGAACAGAATGATCATGTAATTCTTTGCTTTAAGGCTGAAAATAGCTTGGATTAACTGAGCAACCATTTTTTCCTCCTGAGTGAAATGGGCCACTTGCATGACCTGTATAATTGCATGTGGTAGCACCATTTTACACACTTTTCAACTTCTTTGGAAGTTTCTTCCTGTGTGACACTGGTGTCGAAAAACCCAGGCGTGTCAACAACCACAATTTTCCTGCCATCAATTACAGTCTCCTTCTTTTCACATGTTCTTGTCATTGATGTGGGGGATGTGGTAGACGTAAACTTCTTCTGTCCCAGGATGGTGTTTCCCGTGGCGCTCTTCCCGACACCACTTTTCCCCACAAGGACAATCCTCAGTTCAGGGGCTAAAACAAGGGAAGGGAACAAGAGAAGAAACTGTCATGCACTTTAACTAGACTGACCCATTGTTGCTAACCAGAAGCCATGAAGCAAGGTGGCAAACCAAGGGGCAATTTTGCTGGCATAAAGGTATTCTGGGGGCTCTGTCTGGCCACTTCCCTCTTCCCAGGCCTAAGGTGAGCTCTCTTCTCCTTCTTCTTGTGTTTCTCTTGGAGCTCTCTCTCCTTGGGCTGGGGCAGGTGAGGCAGACCCAGGAGGGACTGGGATGCATGAACAGAAAGGCCTCTCTCTGCAGAATACCTGAAACAAGGGTTTCTGCAACAGAGTCCCAGGTCCACCTCATGCCTAGTAGAGAGGGCCCGGGGGGGGGGGGGGGGTGCTTCATTGCATTCTCTGCCGTGACCTATGGAGAACCCTGGCAGACCGTTGCACTTGCCAGGCCCATTCTCCTCTCTTCTGGATCAGAAGGAAAGGGGCTTCACACTGAGATGAAAAGCCTGAGAAGCTGGGAGGGAGGATCTGCAGCACCACCCTCCACATCCTTTGCTCTCGGCCTCGCTTCTTCAGACCATCTCAAAACAGGACCAGGAACAGATGAGCTGGAAAGTTTCTGAAAAAACCAGGCAAGTACATTTCATTAATTTTCAAAATCTGAATTCCAGAATTAAGAGCTTGATGAAGTGATAGGTTAACAGAGAGAAGGGGAGAGGGAGGGAGGGAGGGCGGGAGGGAGGGAGCTAAAGAGCCTGCAAAGTCTGTCTTCACCCAAAGCTTTGTTCCCCTTGAATGAATGCAGTCTGACACCACTCAGTGTTATGGAAACCTGGCATTTGTAGTTTTACATGGTCCTGAGCCTCTTCTGCCAAAAAGGGCAGAACTTCCAGGATTCCACAGCATTGAGCCCTGGCTGTTAAAGGGGTGTCAAACTGCACGAATCCTGCAGTGTAGATGCACCTGGGCTTTTGCCAGGAATAGAGAACGTTTGCAAGATCCAGTTTCTGGTTGGAAGGGGAATGGATCTTGGAGGGAGGTTGCTCTTCTCGGTCCTCCAGGATTCCGTTTCTACTTTTGAAAGGTGTTTCTGGACCTTGGGATTTCCCTGTGGGAAGGGAAGGGAAAGGGAAGGGAAGGGGAAGCTTCAGGATCCAAGCTTATATATATATATATATATATATATATATATATATATATATATAGACGATCGAGAAAGCGAGAGAAGGTTTTGTTTAATTTTGGGAAGAGTCCATGCAGCTGCTTCCTTTCCTCCATTTGCCAAAGCAGGGACATGTAGCTGGGTTGAAGGAGGAAAACCATTTCCGCCCATTTTCCTGTTAATTCCCCCACCCATGTCCCCCTCATGGAAATAACCCTCGTTTATGAGATGAGGAGGGAGAATAACCAGCAAAAACGGGGGGAAATGGCATCCCTCTTTCAACCCCCCCCCCCCCCCAAATGGACCATCCTTCTCTCTCTAGCGTCTACTTGTGGCCTCGGCTCAGATAATGAAACAGGACTGCCCTCCCAGTTTAAGAACTGTCTTTTCAAAACCAATACAATACCAAGTCATTAAAAACATGGAAAGGTAGAACAGCCTACTTCCATAAGAAGGCTCCCGGGAAGCAGTTAGAAGCCTGCATTTATTTTCGCCTTGAAGCTTGTGGGTGCTTTTACCAGCACGTGGGATATTCCTCTTCTCAGTGAGGCTTTCTCTTCTGTGTGTGTGTTTTTTATTTGCACAGGAATTTTAACTTCTTACTGGAACCCCATCCTGTGTGGAGGTTTTCAAAATGCCCAGAGTCAGCAAAGGTAAGGCTCTTTTGAATTAGGTTCAGAGAGGTAAGAAACCATTGGAGCCATCTGTTGCTAAGTTCTTTGCCTTCCGTTTAACAATCATAGAATCATAGAGTTGGAATAGACCACAAGGGCAATCCATTCCAAACCCCATCTGCCAGGTGAGACGACACAATACAACACGCACCACAGATGACCATCCAGCCTCTGCTAAAATACCTCCAGAGAAAGAGGCTCCACCGAACATCCAGGCATCTGCAGATTCCACTCTGAAGCAGCTCTTTCCATCAGGAAGTTTTTCCTAATGTTCAGGGGTTGTCATGATCCCCATCTCATGCCATCTCCAGACACGAAGCGCTGACACGGAGAGTATGGCCATGGGCCAAAAGGGAGGATCAGACATATGAACCAGCCAAAAAACTGAGTTGCCCTGAGGTGGGGGGAGAGGGACTCTGGAATGGGCAACATCCAGGCGCCAGGACTCTAAGAGTGATTTATAAGACTGTAGCTAGGCCTATATACATGGGCAGAAGAGCAGACTCTTGTATTCTGAACAAATTGTAAGGCTTGTCAGCTCCAACTGTGTTGCTGTGGGTTAGTCTTCTTTGGAGGAATATGCCAAGACACACAACGGCTGAAGATACCATACAGCTTTATTGCTCGGAAGACAAGAGTCTGCTCTACCACCCATGTATATAGGCCTAGCTACAGTGTTATAAATCACTCTTAGAGTCCTGGTGCCTGGAGGTTGCCCATTCCCACATTCCACAGTCCCTTTCACCCCACCTCAGGGCAACTGAGTTTTATGGCTGGTTCATATGTCCTGTCCTTCTTTTTGGCCGATCAGGGGGAATATGTTTTTCTGCAGTTTGAGTCCATTGAACCATTGTGTCCTCATCGCCGAAGCCGCAGAGAGAAAAGCCTGATCTGTCCTCACTATGGCATATATATATATATATATATATATATATATATATATATATATCCCCAAAATAATCATCCCCAGCTCCCTAAGCTCGGCTTCATGGCTTCCAGACCTTTGGTCATTTTGGCCGCCCTTCTCTGAAACTGTTCATACCCTTCTTGATATTGTGAGCATGCTTTGTCATGCAGCCCCTCACATCTTATAAGGGTGAACCTGCAGGTGGGCAAAACTGACAATGCCCTGCCTGGATATGTTCACACTCAACACCACCACCACCACCTTAAAACTAGTCCTGACATAACTGAATTCCCCTTCTAGTAAGATCAGCGTTGTCTCTTTTTTCACTGATTTGTTCTTCAGGCCCCGGAAGGGAGGAATCTGAACTCAGGATTGTCCTCGTTGGAAAGACCGGAGGCGGGAAGAGCGCTACAGGAAACACCCTTCTTGGCCGGAAGGCGTTTGAGTCCGTGGCGGCACTGAGGACGACCACGCTCAGGTGCCAACGAGAGACACAGAGGTAGAGAGACTTGGACCTTTCTGTGATTGACACTCCAGCCCTTTGTGACCCAGACACCTCCACCACGATCCTGCTGCCGGAGATCAGGCGCTGCATTGACCTCTCCAGGCCCGGCCCTCATGCCTTGGTGTTTGTGACCCAGGTGGGCCGCTTCACGGCAGAAGACGAGGCGGCCGCCAATCAAGTCCAGGCTTTGTTTGGAGAAGAGGCCTTCAAGCACATGGTCATCCTCTTCACCCGCAAAGAGGATTTAGATGGGGATTCCTTGGAGGACTATGTGTGGGGCTCAGATAATGAGGCTCTCCAGGGGCTAATTCGGAAGTGTGGGGGGCACATGTGTGCTTTCAATAACAGGGCATCTGGGGAGGAACGGGAGAGGCAGGTCTCTGAGCTGATGGAGAAGGTCCAGCGCATGGTGGAGAAGGAGGGAGGGAGCCATCTCTCCAATAGGCTCTACGTGGAGCCGGTCTTGACAGATGAAAAGATTCAAGCGTTCATGGCAGAGAATGGAGGTACCAGGCCAAAGCCAAGGGGAGGTTGGAATTTGGATAGAATGCTGCTGAAAAAAGGACTAATTGCTCTTGGTGGCTCTGCTTTAGGCATCGGCGTGGTTATATTGGTGATTTATTTGGCAAAAGGTAATTAATATATCATATCTTCTTTTTTTAAAAAGGGGAATTTCATGTAGCATAGATCCAAGGCAGACAACTGTGGGTTCAAGAGCCCGGCATGCCATGGGCCAGATGAGATGGGCATTGTGTATTCTTTCTCATTCATTCCTTCTTCCACCTTGACTTTACACTCTGCTGTTCTTTGCCCACATGATGGTTTTTCCTCTGGTTTAATCTCCGAAATGCTGGAGCGCAGCCTTTGAGGCCTCAGTCCTCAGTGTGACCAGGAGGCGCTTCCGTCCCCCTTGGAAAGGCTCCTGCTCTTTTTGGCCATACATGGTGGACATCTGACCATGCGGAAAAGTCTTCCAACCCCTTATAAGAATTGCGTACTAAATATCTATCTATAATAATTTTTACACATAATAATAGTGAAAATGTGTAAGTGTGTATGTGCCATGGGTGTCCGATCACACAGACAGATAGACAGCCTCTGCGGAAAAGCCTCCAGAGAAGGAGACTCTGACACACTCCCAGGCAGCCTGTGCCACTCTCCAGAAGGTCTTCCGAATCTTTTCAACACATTGCTCCCTTGTGCCCTGGTCTCTAGAGCAGCAACAAAGCAGTTTTCCCTCTCTACCTTCTTTTCTCCCAGGTAAACATCCCCCGGGGAAAAGAAGGAAGGAAAAAGAGATGGGAGGGAGAAAGATGGAAGGAAGGGTGGAAGAGAATGGAGGGAAGGAGGAAAGAGAGAAGAAAGAAAAGACAAAAGGGAGGGAAGGAAGAAAGGAATGAAGGAAGGAAGTAGAAAGGGGAGAAGAGGGAGGAAAGAGGGGAGAAAGGACAAAAGGGTAGAAGGGAAGGAAGGTGAGCGGGAGAAAGAGGGAGGTTAGGAAGGGAGGGAGGGAGGGAAGGAGGAAGGAAAGAGAGAAGAGAGGAAGGAAGAAAGGGAGGAAGAGAAAGATGGAAGGAAGGAAGATGATGGAGGGAAGGAGGGAGGAAGGAAAGAGAGACGAAAGAAAAGAAAAGGAAGGAAGGAAGGAGAAAGGGGAGAAGAGGGAAGAAAGAGGAAAGAAATGACAAAAGGGTGGAAGGGAAGGAAGGAGGGAGGGAGAAAGATGGAGGGAGGGAGGGCGGGAGGGAGGGAGGGAGGGAGGGAGGAAAAAGAGTAGAGAGGAAGGAAAAGATGGTGAGAGAGAAGAGGACCCGAGAAAAGACTCCGCATCCGGCCCATACCTGTTGTAGTTCAGCCTGTGATTGTGCCTAATGCCAATGAGGATGCTGGGGTTTCTGGCCCTGTGCCTGATGGCAATGGGAATGATGGTTTTCCTGACAGGCCTGGCTCTGAGAGGCCTGAGGTTTCTCTCGAACACAGTGCGGATGCTCAAGGTGAAATTCCTGAAAGGGCCGACAGCAGTCTTTCTCTGAGAATCAGTCATCTGAGGATGATTTGTCAGGTGCAGAATTGAATGAGCTTGAAGATAGAAGACAAGAGTTTTATAAACTAAGGGATTGCTCCCAGGTTCATCGAAGGTCAGCCCCTCTCCGGGAAAAAGGAGAAAACAAATGCTTATCTGGTGGGAAAGTGGAACGGAATGTGTTTTTTTCATTGCATGAGACAGGACCTCAGTCTGGTCAATGTTGAATTTTCATGACAGTCTTCCTTCCAAGTGTATTTCTAGTTTCATGGTTCCAGTATTGCCAAGTTCCTGTTCTGAGTATTGGGATTTTATGCCGCCTTGTTCTTGTGGATTTTGCAACCTTGTTCCTTGAGTTTTATCTTTGTACCTGGAAATTCTTGAACTAATTGTGACCTATTGAAGATACCTTTTTGGACTATACTGTTTGCATCCTTTTCATTGCTTGGCCTTCATATATTCTCCAATAAAGTGCTTGCTGATTATACTCAACTGGTGTGGTGTCTAAGGTCAGAGGGGTTCCTGGTCTGGGATACAACAATACCTGCTGTAGGGGATTGGGGGACTGACTCCACAGCATGGAAGCTGTAGTTCACCTGTGACCCCCACTGACTATGGACCAGAACCAAACTTGGCACAGAAAAGCCCCATGACCACCTGAATATACTGCAAGGGTTTGTGGGAAGTGACCTTGATTTTGGGAGCTGTAGTTCGCCCTCATCCAGAGAACAGTGAACACAGGCAATGCGGATCTGGACCAAATTTGGCACACAGACCCAACATGGCCAACTGTTCATACAGGCCTGGTTTGGGGAGGATTGACCCACGATTCTGCTCACATCGTTATGTATTTTCCAGTGGGAGCATTCATAACAAATGAAATCAAAGACTGGCTTTTTTCAAATACATACTGTTACTAATTAACTAAATGATATTACCTAACACCCCAAAACAAACAATCCTTTTTTCAAATAACTCAGGCACCACAGGTACCCAAGCTAGTATATAATATATAGAAGTTTCATATAGTCTTTATAAATGAGGTCTGGAATTTTTTCCTGGACACTTCTTATGTACTCAGTTGATTCTTGTGTAGTTTCCTCTTCCACTCCTCCATACGGTTTGCCACAAACATCAATCTTTTTTAAATAAGAAATGTATCCATTTGAGTGGTAATGATCGAAAGTCAATCAACAAACACTGCAAATTGTAAAAATTATAACAGCACTTACACTTGAACAGGTTTATGAACAGAGGCTGGATGGATGGAGGGATAGCTGTTGGGAGGGCGTTTTTATTTATTTTATTTCGTGTCAAAATAAAATGGCTGTTGGGAGGGCGTTGACTCTGTCCATGTCTGGCTGAAGAGGGTTGGGCTGGATGCCCTTTGAGAGTCATGCTGTGGCATTTCCATGGGCTACAAGGGAGTTGCCCAGTGAAAGTGAAACTGTTCTATTTTTATAAGCAGACTGCTCCATCACTTTACCCAGAGAAGGCTTAAACTGCAAGGAAGGGCGATCTGAGACCGAAGGAGGCAGAAGGAACTCCTGGCAGCACCGGACCCAGGTGAGTCTTCCTTGACGTAGCACATTAAGCGTAGGCGACAGAGCGGGCAAAGGAAGGGGCCTGAGGCAGTTAGGAATGGTGGGAGTCCAAAACAGCTGGAGGGCAGTTAGGAATGGTGGGAGTCCAAAACAGCTGGAGGGCAGTTAGGAATGGTGGGAGTCCAAAACAGCTGGAGGGCAGTTAGGAATGGTGGGAGTCCAAAACAGCTGGAGGGCAGTTAGGAATGGTGGGAGTCCAAAACAGCTGGAGGGCAGTTAGGAATGGTGGGAGTCCAAAACAGCTGGCGGGGAGATCCAAAGTTTGCCCAGGCCTGATCTAGACTCTTACACGAATCTGAGTGCAGCAAGGCCCAGTGCTTCCAGTGGGCTCTGCAGAAGATGCTTCAGCTGTCCAAGAAAGCAAAACCCAGACGCCTTGCAAATGCTGATTGATTACACTGTGCAACACGATTTTACCTAATTGTTTCTGTCAGAAAATCCTGGGAAAATGGTACTGTTCCATTATCCGGGTGAAGACCACAAGTGGGCGCTAGAGAGGGAAGGATAATCCATTTTAGGGGGAGAGGGGTTTGAAGGAGGAAAACCATTTCCCCCTGTTCTCCTGTTATGCCCCCCAAACATGTTGCCCTCGTGAAAACAACCCTTGTTTGTGAACGGGTAAGTGGGGAGGGGGAATAACCAGCAAAATAAGGAGACATGGTTATCCTCCTTCAACCCCTCCCCCCCCCCCCCCCCCCCCAGTAATATGGACTCTCCTTCTCTGCCTGGGTCCCCTGTTGGAGTCTGTCCGGATAATGGAACGGCATTAGAAGAAAGTTTATTAGACTGAAAAACCTTTTGCGGGACATCCTGCAGCACATTGTGCTATAGGTTTTCAATGAATATCTCATAAGACCTCAGAGCAGCTGAGCTTCTGCATAACAGCATCTGGTAGAAAATGATTTTACCACTGGACTTTCTAACATCCACTGACCAGTCAGCACAGGTGTTCTTAAAGGCAAGATCTGCACCTGGAATACATGACATGATGCTCACGGCCTGTGTGCTGGATTCAGGTGTGCTCAGAAGGGACACAGCAGTGTTACACCTCAAGCGCTGCCCCAGGCCTTCCTTTGGAGCCTCTCCAAGCCTGACGTTGACCTCTTTTTAGAAGAAACAGTATAACTTCTCAGCTGGGGATATGTGTAGTTGGGGCTTGCAGCTGAATGAAAAGCCAAACTGCTTTGCCTCCAGCCATTCAGCCCTTCTTTGCTTTAGCTGATTTCTTGTTTTCTTTCTGTTTCAGATTTAGAAATCCTGAGCACAGAAATCTGTCTTATCATCGCTTTAAGACTATGGATGAATGGAGTGGAGCTGAGAATTTAATGACTAATATACTTGTGCTTTTGGGGAAAACCTTGACCTGTGTTGTCTGCCTGCTTTTGTTGGGAGCCCTGATGCATTATTTGGGACACTTCCAAAATCTGGAGGGTAGATATTTGTTTTTGGTTTGGGCCCCCGAAAATCAGACCATGATGGGGGCAGGGGGCTTCCCATCCACTGGCTCCCCTTCCTTTAGCACTTTAAGAGGGTGTCCTTCTTCTTACCTGGCACCTGCTGTTTCTACTCTTGAGTAAGAGACACTCGACTGCAGGCACTGGAAGGCACACCTGCTTTCCGGGCCTGCCACCACACCACGCACACATTCTCCTTGTAAAGAGAGTGTGTGTTTGGCGTGGCAGCAGGCCCAGAAAGCGTCCACACCTGCCAGTGCCTGCAGCCGAGTGCCTCTTATTCAAGAGAAAGAGGCGCTCAGCTGCAGGCATGCTCTGGGCCTGTCTGCGCACTCTCTTTAGATTAGACTGGAACCCACCCTGTCCACCTTTCGTAAGGACCTAAAAACGTGGATGTTCCGGTGTGCCTTTGAGTAAGTGGTCTCACAAGATACTCAGCCCAACGATACCTCACCTTCAGCCACTGCACCTTATCGCAGTCCCTGTCCCATAGGTTTTTAGTGTTATTACTGACACGGCTCTCCACCTCACGTATTATTATCTGACACCATGAATTAGCCCTACCCAGAATTCTATGCACAACTCTAACCCTCTGAATATCACCCAGGTTCTAAACTGCTGCTGCTGCTGGTTATGTTGTTTTATGTTTATTTTATATTGATATGATGTTTTAAATTGTTGATTGTGATTTTAACCCATGTTTGATCGGGCTTGTCCCCATGTGAGCTGCCCAAGTCCTTTCGGGGAGATGGAGGCGAGATACAAAAATAAAGTTCTTCTTCTTCTCTTTCCAAGGCAGGGAGACAAATTTGGCTGCAAATGAAAGCAGGCTTTCGTGTCAAGTAGGTATTTGTGTGGAGAGGGAGCTTCCCATTTCGTGCTCCCGAAGAAACAGAAGACACGAAAGAAACAGTAAGAACTAATTCAGTGCACATGTCTAACAACGAAGGCTCTGACCCCATCTACACTGCCACGTAAAATCCATATTGTCTGCTCATCCAGTGCATATCATCCAGTTCAAAGCAGATAATCTCGGATCAGATACTAGCTTATATGGCTGTGTCGATGGGGCCTACATTGGACCCAATCAAGCCTATCTTTTATATCAAAACGTGTACATTTTACCTGTTTTGTATGAGACATTCCTCACAATGGGCGCAGTCCTGTGCAGCTCAGCTAAGCCATAGTTCTGCACATGGAGCCATGCAGCCCTTGTACCTTCTGTGGAGCCACTCAAGCCCTTCCCTGCCCCATAGCGGAGTGGGGCTGCGTCCCAGAGGCGGATGCAACAGTCTGCCAGGGTCCTCCATTGGTCATGGCAGAGGATTCAAGGAGTCACATCTCCAACGGACTCTCTCTACTTGGAATGAGGACTTGCTTGTGGGGATTTGGAGCTGGGACCCTGGTGTAGACCTTCTGCTGAGAGAGGTCTTTCGTTCATGTAGCTCAGTCCCTCCCGTTCTGCCCCACCTGCCCCAGTGCAAGGAGGGGGAGCTCCAAGGGAAAGGCAAGAACAGGAAGGAGAAGAGAGCTCACCCTAAGCCTGGAGGGTGGGAGGTGGGGAGGGGGTGGCCAGGCAGAGCCCCCAAGATACCTTTATTCCAGCAGAATCACCTCTTGCTTTGCCCCCTTGCTTCATGGGTTCTGGTTAGCAACAATGGGTCAGACCAGTTAAAGTGAGCTTCTTCTCTTGTTCCCCTCCTCCCTTGTTTTAGCCCCTGAACTGAGGATTGTCCTCGTGGGCAAAACCGGTGCCGGGAAGAGCGCCGCGGGAAACACCATCCTGGGACAGAAGAAGTTTAAATCTACCGTGTCACTCACATCAACAACAAAAACATGCGAAAAGAAGGAGACTGTAATTGATGGCAGGAAAATTGTGGTTGTTGACACGCCTGGGTTTTTCGACACCAGTGTCACACCAGCAGAAACTTCCAAAGAAGTTGAAAAGTGTGTAAAATGGTGCTACCCAGGCCCACATGCAATTATACAGGTCATGCAAGTGGGCCGTTTCACTAAGGAGGAAAAAATGGTTGCTCAGGTAATCCAAGGTATTTTCAGCTTTGAGGCAAAGGATTACATGATCATATTGTTCACCCGCAAAGAAGACCTGAAAAGAAAGACTTTGGAAACATTCTTAAGTGAAGGAGATGCCTCTTTTCAGGAGCAGATTGAGAAATGTGGGGGCCGTTGCCTGGCTTTCAGCAATGAGGCTGAAGGTCTGGAGAGGGAAGAGCAGGTGAAGGAGCTGCTTGGCATGATCGATGACATGCTGGAGAAGAACATCAAGGCCCCCCATTACACTGAAAAGATGCTCGTCAGCGACCAAAAACGGATAGAAGATTATCAACGTCTGCAAAGAGAGAACAGAGAGCTGAGGAGGGAGAAAGAAGAGAATGAAAAATGGTTAGAAGGGAACAAAAGCTGGTGCAACATACTCTAATAGATGCAGCCAAGTTGCCTTTTAAACAAAATCCAAAACACAGCTTGGTGATCCTTTTATCAGGCACAAGCCTCAACAGTATCACCCAAATTTATCTCCACGTAAGAGTGTGTGCAAGGGGCACAACCGTCTTAAGCCACTTTATGTCCCTGTAAATAATAATAATAATAGTAATAAAACTTTATTTATATCCCGCCACCATCTCCCCACGGGGACTCGGGGCAGCTTACATGGGGCAGTGGCCCAAACAACATAAGAACAAAATATAAGCAACACAATAAATCACAATATAAAAAGATAAAACAATAATACAATATATCAATATAAACAACAATACAAGATAAAAATTTCATTTAAAACACATAAATGGTAAGACCACATGGTCATACCGTTCTCTAAATAGCATATTTAGTTAATCAGGTGGAAAAAACATAGGATGCAACACTAGTAGCTCACCGATCAGCCACTGCTTCTAGACTATCCCAAAGCGATATCCATCTACATGTATTATATATTTCCATTTATATTCCATTACATTTTTACAATGACTCCACTAAGCATGTATTATTCCTAATTGCTTTGGTGGAGTCATGAAAGTGACTGATTTGTCATAGCTTCTGCTTCCATGTTTCAACCAATATTTGAGATTCATGATATTGGGCCGAATATTTGGGTCCAGTATTTTAGTTCAGGGTCTGTTCTGGGTGGGAATGAGGGAATGTGAGTTTGAAAAAGCCATTTTAGTGCATTTGCTGTATTTTAATTTTGCTTTTATCACACTGTTACTATTTGATCGCTTTTCTACTTTTGTATCGTATGTTTTTAAACTTGTCTAGTGTGGAGTGTTGAGTTCCCGTGGGGAGTAATATAGACAATAACATTGTTAGGGGTACAAGGATTGTTTGCCTGATTGTTGGGTATTTCGGGTAATTTGTGAGTTCCATGGCGCATGTCTCTGCTCCTCTGATAGGTCACTGTATTAGTTACTCTGAACTCTTATGAGAAAATGCATGAAATAAATAAACACATTGTAGCTCCTGATGGAACTGAGACATTATTTTATACATCTATCTACACATCGATGTTGCTATATCCAGGGCCTTTGTGGAGGTTTCAGTTCAGCTCTGTATCTGTGGAAAACCCCATTTCTTTTTTTGACATGAATTTTTATTCAAGGGAACAGAAACACTAAGAGAAGTAGACAATAAAAAAGAGTTACACAAAGCCAAAACAACCTCCCTCCACCCCAGAAAGTAAACAAAAATATTACAGCAATGAACAGAACTCTTATCTCAATCAATCATCCCACCCTAGTATACAACATATACTACTAAACACATGCTAAACACAGAACAACACGGACTCTTTCTTTGCAATCTTTAATGTCCTTTCCCTTAGAAATCCTGAACAGAAGGCCCTGCTTGTCTGGGATTCCCCTTTTGCAAGAGGCCACCCTCCAGGGCGCCTGCGTCCCCAAGTCTCCACCTTGGCAGGAGGATGTATTACCTTCTCAAAGGAAGACTTGGGGGGCTCGTTGGGGCTGGTTTTGTGGTCGATGCCACATCGCCACTTGAGGCAGGGGGTTGCATGGGGTGGACATGTGGGGCTCCTTCGTGACGCTACAATGACCAAGATCAGAAGTAAATGAGAGACTCAGCAAAAGCTTTATGGAAAAGCCTGCCAGGAGCAAGAAGGGAGTTGAACAGGGAAGCCTGAGTGGAATGTGTGTGACTGACGTGTGTGTGTGTGTGCACGTGTGTGGGGTGGGGGGGTATACGGAAACGTGTGTGCTGGTGTGCAGAACCATGGCACGGTTAACCTGGGTGGACGTGGGCCTTGCAGCCAGTTGCCAAGGGAAGGGCCGCTCTCTCCTGACCCGTCCTCCCAGGAAGTGGATGGAAGTAGCCGCTGCCTCCTGCTCCCATTCCTCTGAGCCAAACGCAGCCCCGGGTGAAGTGTCCCCGGCAGTCCCATAGCTCAAGGGGCCGAGGGCACAACCCCCAGGGAAGGGGAGCCAACGTGCCTCCTCGCCTCCAGCAAGGCCTGTGGCCTCTCCCCTGAGCCAAACCCAAGGAGACCCTCTTGCCTTGTGTCGGGAGGGTCAAGAAGCAGGAGCCCCCTCCGGCCACTCGGCCCTTCTGACCCCTGCACAGAGGCACGGAGTGGAGGAGCCTCCCCGCTGCAAGGGCCGGGGGTCTCTTTGGGGGCCTTGGACACGCTGGCTCTCGCCCTGAAGCCCTGGCATTGGTGGGGGGACCTCTTTTTCTCAGGAAGGAGAAGGGCCACCCAGCCAGATCTCCCACAACACACACACACACACACACACAAACACACACAGAGGGGCCAATCAGAACTCGGAAGAGAAGGCCTGATGTTGAAGCCGTAGGAACATTATTGATGTGGATGGAGAACATACTCTGCACAGAAAGGCTTGGAGGAAAGACTTCTGCACAACAGTCTCTCTGCATGGAAAAGAATGTGAGATTCAGAAGTATGAACTCTAACCCAGAAAATGTCATTTTCTGTATGGAAAAGGCTGTGTTTGCAGTGTGCTCATGTCTCCGTGTGTGTTGCAAGGCCAGGCTCCTTTGGGCAAAGCCTTCAGTCCCATTCATGCGCTCCACAGATACCTCTGGGCACATGAAGCCAAGGAAGAAGACAACCCACAGTCTCAACATCGTGTCTTCTCTTCCAAGTGTTGGTTGGCCCTCTGGGATGTCCGTGCAGCCATGAGTGTGTGTGTGTGTGTGTGTGTGTGTGTGTGTGTGTTGTGGGTGATTGGGAAGGGTATTCTATTACATCCAGGGCCCTGACCATGTTTATAAGGCACCTGCCCTGGGAACGGGGTATCTGGTTTTATTTCTGCGCTCAGAACAACTGGCATTTTCTGTTCAGGCTCCACTTTCTGAACAAGGAAGACTTGGCCGCATGGAAAGGAATTCTCCCCTTTTCTAGGAAGGGCCTTGGCTATGGAAATAAAAGTATTATTACATCCTTTCCCCCACACAAAAGGGAGTTTCTCTCCTCTTTTCTGGGAAATGCCGTGACTGTGGAGAAAGTGAAAGGACCAAGGCTTTTGGACCAGTGCCAAGGTAACCTTCTGAGCCCCCTCCGGCCACTCGGCCCTTCTGACCCCTGCACAGAGGCACGGAGTGGAGGAGCCTCCCCGCTGCAAGGGCCTGGCAGGAGCGGTGCCGTGGGGCAGAACACATGCAGCCAGAGAAACACTCCTAAGTTGCCGGGGGTCTCTTTGGGGGCTCAGGACACATTGGCTCCCACCCTGAAGCCCTGCGCTGGGCGGGGGCCCCTCTTTTTCTCAAGAAGGAGAAGTCCCACCCGGTCAGGCCTTGGGGATCTCCCCCAACACACATACACACACACACACACACACACACACACGGAGGGGCCAATCAGAACAGAGAAAGTGTGATGTTAAGGCCATAGGAACCAGGCCCGGTTGAACGTAGAGGCAACTGAAGCCACCGCTTCGGGTGCATGCCGATAGGGGCGCTGTTGAGGCCTCGACAGCGCCCCCGTAGCACTGCCGCTGCCGCTGCACATGCGCACAGCACCATTGGCCATTTGGGCCGATGGTGCTGTACTTCTACATTTTCTGAGGAGGGAGGTGATGGTCCTCCCCGCTGCCACCAACGACGAAGGAGGTATGTGCGGGGCCTTGGGGTGGGGGGCACAATTTCGGAGGGGGCACGGCCACTAGGTTCGCTTACAGGGCAAAATTACCTAGGGCCGCCCCTGATAGGAACCTTATTAATGTGGATGGAGAACACACTTTGCATAGAAAGTCTTTCTGCACAAAAAACAACGTAACATACAGAAGTATTAACTCTATCCAAGAAAATGTCGTTTTCTGTATGAAAAAGGCTGTGTTTGCAGTGTGCTCATGTCTCCATGTGTGTTGCAAGGCCAGGCTCCTTTGTGCAAAGCCTTCAGTCCCATTCATGCACTCCACAGATACCTCTGGGCACATGAAGCCAAGGAGGGACACAACCCATGGCCTCCCACAGATAAGAGGGAGTGTCTCTCCTCCTTTCTGGGAAATGCTGTGACTGTGGAGAAAGTGAAAGGACCAAGGCTTTTGGACCAGTGACAAGGTAAGTAACACCTTCTGAGTGTATCCCTTGCCGTGTGTGCTGTGGGCACATTGGGTGAGACGAGGAAAATATTTCAACAGCAAAAGAGATGTAAAAATGGAGTTAAACTTTTAAAAATATGGCATAGACAACAAGGGAGAAATGGGAAGCCCTGGTCTTGGAGCGTTGGATCTGGAGGCCAGCTGTGACCAACCGTGCTGTGGATTTTGAAGAGGCAGAAACAGAGGGCGAAAGGGAGGAATCTGCCAAGAAGAAGGGGCCGCCTTCCTTCTCGAAATGTATGTTCTCACTATGAAAGAAAGACCACGCAGATCCAGAATTTCTGCACAATGAGACAACATAAGCAGGGCACCAATCCTGCAAAGTTTCAGAACGTTTCAGTCATCCACTGATTTTTAGGAAACTTTTGAAGTTTTTATAAACAAAATTAAAAAACCAAACAAAAGAGGTATCCCCTCAAACTTCTGAGACAACATAAGCAGGGCACCGATCCTGCAAAGTTCTATAGATAACCCCTTGCCAAGCAAGAAAGCACAATCAAGGCACCCCTGACAGATGGTCATCCAGCCTCTATTTAAAATCTTCTAAGGAAGGAGATTCCACCACACTGGCTTAGATTAGATAGCTGATTGGCCAAAACTCACAATATGAATGTCAACAAGGACAAATATCAGATACTACACGTATACTGGACTCTAGTTCTTTCACTGCCTTTTGGGAGATTTGGAACGTCTCCCAAAAAATAGATCAGGGCCCCCAACAAAAGCAGGCACATAAAATAGGGCAAGGCTTTCCCCAAAAGCACAACTATATTAATAATTAAATTCGCAGCTCCACCCCATTCAGACATATTCTTAAAGCGAGGAGAAGGCAGATTTCTGTGCTCAGGATTTCTAAATCTGAAACAGAAAGAAAACAAGAAATCAGCTAAAGCAAAGAAGGGCTGAATGGCTGAAGGCAAAGTAGTTTGGCTTTTCATTCAGCTGCAAGCCCCAACTACACATATCCCCAGCTGAGAAGTTATACTGTTTCTTCTAAAAAGAGGTCAACGTCAGGCTTGGAGAGGCTCCAAAGGAAGGCCTGGGGCAGCGCTTGAGGTGTAACACTGCTGTGTCCCTTCTGAGCACACCTGAATCCAGCACACAGGCCGTGAGCATCATGTCATGTATTCCAGGTACAGATTTTGCCTTTAGGAACAGCTGTGCTGACTGGTCAGTGGATGTCAGAAAGTCCAGTGGTAAAATCATTTTCTACCAGATGCTGTTTTGCAGAAGCTCAGCTGCTCTGGGGTCTAATGAGATATTCATTGAAAACCTATAGCACAATGTGCTGCAGGATGTCCCGCAAAAAGTTTTTCAGTCTAATAAACTTTCTTCTAATACCGTCCCATTATCCGGACAGACTCCAACAGGGGACCCAGGCAGAGAAGGAGAGTCCATATTACTGGGGGGGGGGGGGGGGAGGGGTTGAAGGAGGATAACCATGTCTCCTTATTTTGCTGGTTATTCCCCCTCCCCACTTACCCGTTCACAAACAAGGGTTGTTTTCACGAGGGCAACATGTTTGGGGGGCATAACAGGAGAACAGGGGGAAATGGTTTTCCTCCTTCAAACCCCTCTCCCCCTAAAATGGATTATCCTTCCCTCTCTAGCGCCCACTTGTAGTCTTCACCCGGATAATGGAACAGTACCATTTTCCCAGGATTTTCTGACAGAAACAATTAGGTAAAATCGTGTTGCACAGTGTAATCAATCAGCATTTGCAAGGCGTCTGGGTTTTGCTTTCTTGGACAGCTGAAGCATCTTCTGCAGAGCCCACTGGAAGCACTGGGCCTTGCTGCACTCAGATTCGTGTAAGAGTCTAGATCAGGCCTGGGCAAACTTTGGATCTCCCCGCCAGCTGTTTTGGACTCCCACCATTCCTAACTGTTGATTGACTTTCGATCATTACCACTCAAATGGATACATTTCTTATTTTAAAAAGATTGATGTTTGTGGCAAACCGTATGGAGGAGTGGAAGAGGAAACTACACAAGAATCAACTGAGTACATAACAAGTGTCCAGGAAAAAATTCCAGACCTCATTTATAAAGACTATATGAAACTTCTGTATATTATATACTAGCTTGGGTACCTGTGGTGCCTGAGTTATTTGAAAAAAGGATTGTTTGTTTTGAGGTGTTACGCAGGCCTGTAGCGAGGGGGGGGGGTTAGGGGTTCAACCCCCCGCCCCAAATTTTTCAGGTTAAAAAAAAACCTGGTTTACTCATGAATTTTAACTGGTTAACCAAATCCCCATGCTAAGTCTATGAGACGTAAAACATTAAGAGTCCCTCCAGGCACTATCTCAAGCAGATATTGATAGGTCTGAACCCGGGGGGCGGGTGGGCCAGGGGTTCAACCCACGCCCCGAAATTTTCAAAACCCCTTCCGAATTTTTTTTCTGGCTACGGCCCTGGGTGTTAGGTAATATCATTTGGTTAATTAGTATGTATTTGAAAAAAGCCAGTCTTTGATTTCGTTTGTTATGAATACTCCCATTAGAAAATACATAACAATGTGAGTGAACTACAAGTCCCAGAATCATGGGTCAATCCTCCCCAAACCAGGCCTGTATGAACAGTTGGCCATGTTGGGTCTGTGTGCCAAATTTGGTCCTGATCCGGCATTGCCTGGGTTCAGTGCTCTCTGGATGAGGGCAACTATAGCTCCCAAAATCAAGGTATATTCAGGTGGTCATGGGGCTTTTCTGTGCCAAGTTTGGTTCTGGTCCATAGTCAGTGGGGGTCACAGGTGAACTACAGCTTCCATGCTGTGGAGTCAGTCCCCCAATCCCCTACAGCAGGTATTGTTGTATCCCAGACCAGGAACCCCTCTGACCTTAGACACCACACCAGTTGAGTATAATCAGCAAGCACTTTATTGGAGAATATATGAAAGCCAAGCAATGAAAAGGATGCAAACAGTATAGTCCAAAAAGGTATCTTCAATAGGTAACAATTAGTTCATGAATTTCCAGGTACAAAGATAAAACTCAAGGAACAAGGTTGCAAAATCCACAAGAACAAGGCGGCATAAAATCCCAATACTCAGAACAGGAACTTGGCAATACTGGAACCATGAAACTAGAAATACACTTGGAAGCAAGACTTTGGAAACATTCTTAAGTGAAGGAGATGCCTCTTTTCAGGAGCAGATTGAGAAATGTGGGGGCCGTTGCCTGGCTTTCAGCAATGAGGCTGAAGGTCTGGAGAGGGAAGAGCAGGTGAAGGAGCTGCTTGGCATGATCGATGACATGCTGGAGAAGAACATCAAGGCCCCCCATTACACTGAAAAGATGCTCGTCAGCGACCAAAAACGGATAGAAGATTATCAACGTCTGCAAAGAGAGAACAGAGAGCTGAGGAGGGAGAAAGAAGAGAATGAAAAATGGTTAGAAGGGAACAAAAGCTGGTGCAACATACTCTAATAGATGCAGCCAAGTTGCCTTTTAAACAAAATCCAAAACACAGCTTGGTGATCCTTTTATCAGGCACAAGCCTCAACAGTATCACCCAAATTTATCTCCACGTAAGAGTGTGTGCAAGGGGCACAACCGTCTTAAGCCACTTTATGTCCCTGTAAATAATAATAATAATAGTAATAAAACTTTATTTATATCCCGCCACCATCTCCCCACGGGGACTCGGGGCAGCTTACATGGGGCAGTGGCCCAAACAACATAAGAACAAAATATAAGCAACACAATAAATCACAATATAAAAAGATAAAACAATAATACAATATATCAATATAAACAACAATACAAGATAAAAATTTCATTTAAAACACATAAATGGTAAGACCACATGGTCATACCGTTCTCTAAATAGCATATTTAGTTAATCAGGTGGAAAAAACATAGGATGCAACACTAGTAGCTCACCGATCAGCCACTGCTTCTAGACTATCCCAAAGCGATATCCATCTACATGTATTATATATTTCCATTTATATTCCATTACATTTTTACAATGACTCCACTAAGCATGTATTATTCCTAATTGCTTTGGTGGAGTCATGAAAGTGACTGATTTGTCATAGCTTCTGCTTCCATGTTTCAACCAATATTTGAGATTCATGATATTGGGCCGAATATTTGGGTCCAGTATTTTAGTTCAGGGTCTGTTCTGGGTGGGAATGAGGGAATGTGAGTTTGAAAAAGCCATTTTAGTGCATTTGCTGTATTTTAATTTTGCTTTTATCACACTGTTACTATTTGATCGCTTTTCTACTTTTGTATCGTATGTTTTTAAACTTGTCTAGTGTGGAGTGTTGAGTTCCCGTGGGGAGTAATATAGACAATAACATTGTTAGGGGTACAAGGATTGTTTGCCTGATTGTTGGGTATTTCGGGTAATTTGTGAGTTCCATGGCGCATGTCTCTGCTCCTCTGATAGGTCACTGTATTAGTTACTCTGAACTCTTATGAGAAAATGCATGAAATAAATAAACACATTGTAGCTCCTGATGGAACTGAGACATTATTTTATACATCTATCTACACATCGATGTTGCTATATCCAGGGCCTTTGTGGAGGTTTCAGTTCAGCTCTGTATCTGTGGAAAACCCCATTTCTTTTTTTGACATGAATTTTTATTCAAGGGAACAGAAACACTAAGAGAAGTAGACAATAAAAAAGAGTTACACAAAGCCAAAACAACCTCCCTCCACCCCAGAAAGTAAACAAAAATATTACAGCAATGAACAGAACTCTTATCTCAATCAATCATCCCACCCTAGTATACAACATATACTACTAAACACATGCTAAACACAGAACAACACGGACTCTTTCTTTGCAATCTTTAATGTCCTTTCCCTTAGAAATCCTGAACAGAAGGCCCTGCTTGTCTGGGATTCCCCTTTTGCAAGAGGCCACCCTCCGGGGCGCCTGCGTCCCCAAGTCTCCACCTTGGCAGGAGGATGTATTACCTTCTCAAAGGAAGACTTGGGGGGCTCGTTGGGGCTGGTTTTGTGGTCGATGCCACATCGCCACTTGAGGCAGGGGGTTGCATGGGGTGGACATGTGGGGCTCCTTCGTGACGCTACAATGACCAAGATCAGAAGTAAATGAGAGACTCAGCAAAAGCTTTATGGAAAAGCCTGCCAGGAGCAAGAAGGGAGTTGAACAGGGAAGCCTGAGTGGAATGTGTGTGACTGACGTGTGTGTGTGTGTGCACGTGTGTGGGGTGGGGGGGTATACGGAAACGTGTGTGCTGGTGTGCAGAACCATGACACGGTTAACCTGGGTGGACGTGGGCCTTGCAGCCAGTTGCCAAGGGAAGGGCCGCTCTCTCCTGACCCGTCCTCCCAGGAAGTGGATGGAAGTAGCCGCTGCCTCCTGCTCCCATTCCTCTGAGCCAAACGCAGCCCCGGGTGAAGTGTCCCCGGCAGTCCCATAGCTCAAGGGGCCGAGGGCACAACCCCCAGGGAAGGGGAGCCAACGTGCCTCCTCGCCTCCAGCAAGGCCTGTGGCCTCTCCCCTGAGCCAAACCCAAGGAGACCCTCTTGCCTTGTGTCGGGAGGGTCAAGAAGCAGGAGCCCCCTCCGGCCACTCGGCCCTTCTGACCCCTGCACAGAGGCACGGAGTGGAGGAGCCTCCCCGCTGCAAGGGCCGGGGGTCTCTTTGGGGGCCTTGGACACGCTGGCTCTCGCCCTGAAGCCCTGGCATTGGTGGGGGGACCTCTTTTTCTCAGGAAGGAGAAGGGCCACCCAGCCAGATCTCCCACAACACACACACACACACACACACAAACACACACAGAGGGGCCAATCAGAACTCGGAAGAGAAGGCCTGATGTTGAAGCCGTAGGAACATTATTGATGTGGATGGAGAACATACTCTGCACAGAAAGGCTTGGAGGAAAGACTTCTGCACAACAGTCTCTCTGCATGGAAAAGAATGTGAGATTCAGAAGTATGAACTCTAACCCAGAAAATGTCATTTTCTGTATGGAAAAGGCTGTGTTTGCAGTGTGCTCATGTCTCCGTGTGTGTTGCAAGGCCAGGCTCCTTTGGGCAAAGCCTTCAGTCCCATTCATGCGCTCCACAGATACCTCTGGGCACATGAAGCCAAGGAAGAAGACAACCCACAGTCTCAACATCGTGTCTTCTCTTCCAAGTGTTGGTTGGCCCTCTGGGATGTCCGTGCAGCCATGAGTGTGTGTGTGTGTGTGTGTGTGTGTGTGTGTGTGTTGTGGGTGATTGGGAAGGGTATTCTATTACATCCAGGGCCCTGACCATGTTTATAAGGCACCTGCCCTGGGAACGGGGTATCTGGTTTTATTTCTGCGCTCAGAACAACTGGCATTTTCTGTTCAGGCTCCACTTTCTGAACAAGGAAGACTTGGCCGCATGGAAAGGAATTCTCCCCTTTTCTAGGAAGGGCCTTGGCTATGGAAATAAAAGTATTATTACATCCTTTCCCCCACACAAAAGGGAGTTTCTCTCCTCTTTTCTGGGAAATGCCGTGACTGTGGAGAAAGTGAAAGGACCAAGGCTTTTGGACCAGTGCCAAGGTAACCTTCTGAGCCCCCTCCGGCCACTCGGCCCTTCTGACCCCTGCACAGAGGCACGGAGTGGAGGAGCCTCCCCGCTGCAAGGGCCTGGCAGGAGCGGTGCCGTGGGGCAGAACACATGCAGCCAGAGAAACACTCCTAAGTTGCCGGGGGTCTCTTTGGGGGCTCAGGACACATTGGCTCCCACCCTGAAGCCCTGCGCTGGGCGGGGGCCCCTCTTTTTCTCAAGAAGGAGAAGTCCCACCCGGTCAGGCCTTGGGGATCTCCCCCAACACACATACACACACACACACACACACACACACACGGAGGGGCCAATCAGAACAGAGAAAGTGTGATGTTAAGGCCATAGGAACCAGGCCCGGTTGAACGTAGAGGCAACTGAAGCCACCGCTTCGGGTGCATGCCGATAGGGGCGCTGTTGAGGCCTCGACAGCGCCCCCGTAGCACTGCCGCTGCCGCTGCACATGCGCACAGCACCATTGGCCATTTGGGCCGATGGTGCTGTACTTCTACATTTTCTGAGGAGGGAGGTGATGGTCCTCCCCGCTGCCACCAACGACGAAGGAGGTATGTGCGGGGCCTTGGGGTGGGGGGCACAATTTCGGAGGGGGCACGGCCACTAGGTTCGCTTACAGGGCAAAATTACCTAGGGCCGCCCCTGATAGGAACCTTATTAATGTGGATGGAGAACACACTTTGCATAGAAAGTCTTTCTGCACAAAAAACAACGTAACATACAGAAGTATTAACTCTATCCAAGAAAATGTCGTTTTCTGTATGAAAAAGGCTGTGTTTGCAGTGTGCTCATGTCTCCATGTGTGTTGCAAGGCCAGGCTCCTTTGTGCAAAGCCTTCAGTCCCATTCATGCACTCCACAGATACCTCTGGGCACATGAAGCCAAGGAGGGACACAACCCATGGCCTCCCACAGATAAGAGGGAGTGTCTCTCCTCCTTTCTGGGAAATGCTGTGACTGTGGAGAAAGTGAAAGGACCAAGGCTTTTGGACCAGTGACAAGGTAAGTAACACCTTCTGAGTGTATCCCTTGCCGTGTGTGCTGTGGGCACATTGGGTGAGACGAGGAAAATATTTCAACAGCAAAAGAGATGTAAAAATGGAGTTAAACTTTTAAAAATATGGCATAGACAACAAGGGAGAAATGGGAAGCCCTGGTCTTGGAGCGTTGGATCTGGAGGCCAGCTGTGACCAACCGTGCTGTGGATTTTGAAGAGGCAGAAACAGAGGGCGAAAGGGAGGAATCTGCCAAGAAGAAGGGGCCGCCTTCCTTCTCGAAATGTATGTTCTCACTATGAAAGAAAGACCACGCAGATCCAGAATTTCTGCACAATGAGACAACATAAGCAGGGCACCAATCCTGCAAAGTTTCAGAACGTTTCAGTCATCCACTGATTTTTAGGAAACTTTTGAAGTTTTTATAAACAAAATTAAAAAACCAAACAAAAGAGGTATCCCCTCAAACTTCTGAGACAACATAAGCAGGGCACCGATCCTGCAAAGTTCTATAGATAACCCCTTGCCAAGCAAGAAAGCACAATCAAGGCACCCCTGACAGATGGTCATCCAGCCTCTATTTAAAATCTTCTAAGGAAGGAGATTCCACCACACTGGCTTAGATTAGATAGCTGATTGGCCAAAACTCACAATATGAATGTCAACAAGGACAAATATCAGATACTACACGTATACTGGACTCTAGTTCTTTCACTGCCTTTTGGGAGATTTGGAACGTCTCCCAAAAAATAGATCAGGGCCCCCAACAAAAGCAGGCACATAAAATAGGGCAAGGCTTTCCCCAAAAGCACAACTATATTAATAATTAAATTCGCAGCTCCACCCCATTCAGACATATTCTTAAAGCGAGGAGAAGGCAGATTTCTGTGCTCAGGATTTCTAAATCTGAAACAGAAAGAAAACAAGAAATCAGCTAAAGCAAAGAAGGGCTGAATGGCTGAAGGCAAAGTAGTTTGGCTTTTCATTCAGCTGCAAGCCCCAACTACACATATCCCCAGCTGAGAAGTTATACTGTTTCTTCTAAAAAGAGGTCAACGTCAGGCTTGGAGAGGCTCCAAAGGAAGGCCTGGGGCAGCGCTTGAGGTGTAACACTGCTGTGTCCCTTCTGAGCACACCTGAATCCAGCACACAGGCCGTGAGCATCATGTCATGTATTCCAGGTACAGATTTTGCCTTTAGGAACAGCTGTGCTGACTGGTCAGTGGATGTCAGAAAGTCCAGTGGTAAAATCATTTTCTACCAGATGCTGTTTTGCAGAAGCTCAGCTGCTCTGGGGTCTAATGAGATATTCATTGAAAACCTATAGCACAATGTGCTGCAGGATGTCCCGCAAAAAGTTTTTCAGTCTAATAAACTTTCTTCTAATACCGTCCCATTATCCGGACAGACTCCAACAGGGGACCCAGGCAGAGAAGGAGAGTCCATATTACTGGGGGGGGGGGGGGGAGGGGTTGAAGGAGGATAACCATGTCTCCTTATTTTGCTGGTTATTCCCCCTCCCCACTTACCCGTTCACAAACAAGGGTTGTTTTCACGAGGGCAACATGTTTGGGGGGCATAACAGGAGAACAGGGGGAAATGGTTTTCCTCCTTCAAACCCCTCTCCCCCTAAAATGGATTATCCTTCCCTCTCTAGCGCCCACTTGTAGTCTTCACCCGGATAATGGAACAGTACCATTTTCCCAGGATTTTCTGACAGAAACAATTAGGTAAAATCGTGTTGCACAGTGTAATCAATCAGCATTTGCAAGGCGTCTGGGTTTTGCTTTCTTGGACAGCTGAAGCATCTTCTGCAGAGCCCACTGGAAGCACTGGGCCTTGCTGCACTCAGATTCGTGTAAGAGTCTAGATCAGGCCTGGGCAAACTTTGGATCTCCCCGCCAGCTGTTTTGGACTCCCACCATTCCTAACTGTTGATTGACTTTCGATCATTACCACTCAAATGGATACATTTCTTATTTTAAAAAGATTGATGTTTGTGGCAAACCGTATGGAGGAGTGGAAGAGGAAACTACACAAGAATCAACTGAGTACATAACAAGTGTCCAGGAAAAAATTCCAGACCTCATTTATAAAGACTATATGAAACTTCTGTATATTATATACTAGCTTGGGTACCTGTGGTGCCTGAGTTATTTGAAAAAAGGATTGTTTGTTTTGAGGTGTTACGCAGGCCTGTAGCGAGGGGGGGGGGTTAGGGGTTCAACCCCCCGCCCCAAATTTTTCAGGTTAAAAAAAAACCTGGTTTACTCATGAATTTTAACTGGTTAACCAAATCCCCATGCTAAGTCTATGAGACGTAAAACATTAAGAGTCCCTCCAGGCACTATCTCAAGCAGATATTGATAGGTCTGAACCCGGGGGGCGGGTGGGCCAGGGGTTCAACCCACGCCCCGAAATTTTCAAAACCCCTTCCGAATTTTTTTTCTGGCTACGGCCCTGGGTGTTAGGTAATATCATTTGGTTAATTAGTATGTATTTGAAAAAAGCCAGTCTTTGATTTCGTTTGTTATGAATACTCCCATTAGAAAATACATAACAATGTGAGTGAACTACAAGTCCCAGAATCATGGGTCAATCCTCCCCAAACCAGGCCTGTATGAACAGTTGGCCATGTTGGGTCTGTGTGCCAAATTTGGTCCTGATCCGGCATTGCCTGGGTTCAGTGCTCTCTGGATGAGGGCAACTATAGCTCCCAAAATCAAGGTATATTCAGGTGGTCATGGGGCTTTTCTGTGCCAAGTTTGGTTCTGGTCCATAGTCAGTGGGGGTCACAGGTGAACTACAGCTTCCATGCTGTGGAGTCAGTCCCCCAATCCCCTACAGCAGGTATTGTTGTATCCCAGACCAGGAACCCCTCTGACCTTAGACACCACACCAGTTGAGTATAATCAGCAAGCACTTTATTGGAGAATATATGAAAGCCAAGCAATGAAAAGGATGCAAACAGTATAGTCCAAAAAGGTATCTTCAATAGGTAACAATTAGTTCATGAATTTCCAGGTACAAAGATAAAACTCAAGGAACAAGGTTGCAAAATCCACAAGAACAAGGCGGCATAAAATCCCAATACTCAGAACAGGAACTTGGCAATACTGGAACCATGAAACTAGAAATACACTTGGAAGCAAGACTGTCATGAAAATTCAACATTGACCAGACTGAGGTCCTGTCTCATGCAATGAAAAAAACACATTCCGTTTCACTTTCCCACCAGATAAGCATTTGTTTTCTCCTTTTTCCCGGAGAGGGGCTGACCTTCGATGAACCTGGGAGCAATCCCTTAGTTTATAAAACTCTTGTCTTCTATCTTCAAGCACATTCAATTCTGCACCTGACAAATCATCCTCAGATGACTGATTCTCAGAGAAAGACTGCTGTCGGCCCTTTCAGGAATTTCACCTTGAGCATCCGCACTGTGTTCGAGAGAAACCTCAGGCCTCTCAGAGCCAGGCCTGTCAGGAAAACCATCATTCCCATTGCCATCAGGCACAGGGCCAGACACCCCAGCATCCTCATTGGCATTAGGCACAATCACAGGCTGAACTACAACAGGTATGGGCCGGATGCCGAGTCTTTTCTCGGGTCCTCTTCTCTCTCACCATCTTTTCCTTCCTCTCTACTCTTTTTCCTCCCTCCCTCCCTCCCTCCCTTCCTCCCTCCCTCCCTCCCTCCCTAACCTCCATCTTTCTCCCTCCCTCCTTCCTTCCCTTCCACCCTTTTGTCATTTCTTCCCTCTTCTCCCCTTTCTCCTTCCTTCCTTCCTTCCTTTTGTCTTTTCTTTCATCTCTCTTTCCTTCCTCCCTCCTTCCCTCCATCATCTTCCTTCCTTCCACCTTTCTCTTCCTCCCTTTCTTCCTTCCTCTCTTCTCTCTTTCCTTCCTCCTTCCCTCCCTCCCTCCCTTCCTAACCTCCCTCTTTCTCCCGCTCACCTTCCTTCCCTTCCACCCTTTTGTCCTTTCTCCCCTCTTTCCTCCCTCTTCTCCCCTTTCTCCTTCCTTCCTTCATTCCTTCCTTCCTTCCTTCTTTTGTCTTTTCTTTCTTCTCTTTTTCCTCCTTCCCTCCATTCTCTTCCACCCTTCTTTCCATCTTTCTCCCTCCCATCTCTTTTTCCTTCCTTCTTTTCCCCGGGGGATGTTTACCTGGGAGAAAAGAAGGTAGAGAGGGAAAACTGCTTTGTTGCTGCTCTAGAGACCAGGGCACAAGGGAGCAATGTGTTGAAAAGATTCGGAAGACCTTCTGGAGAGTGGCACAGGCTGCCTGGGAGTGTGTTCGAGTCTCCTTCTCTGGAGGCTTTTCTGCAGAGGCTGCCTATCTGTCTGTGTGAGCGGACAACTATGCCACATACACACTTACACATTTTCACTATTATTATGTGTATAAATTATTATAGATAGATATTTAGTACGCAATTCTTATAAGGGGTTGGAAGACTTTTCCGCATGGTCAGATGTCCACCATGTATGGCCAAAAAGAGCAGGAGCCTTTCCAAGGGGGACGGAAGCGCCTCCTGGTGACACTGAGGACTGAGGCCTCAAAGGCTGCGCTCCAGCATTTCGGAGATTAAACCAGAGGAAAAACCATCATGTGGGCAAAGAACAGCAGAGTGTAAGGTCATGGTGGCAGAAGGGACGAATGAGAAAGAACGCACATTGCCCATTGAGAATAAAGGCTCCGACATTGTCTTTGTCTGTCTGTGTCTCACCTGGCCCATGGCATGCCGGGCTCCTGAACCCACAGTTGCCTGACTTGGATCTATGCTACGTGAAATTCCCCCTTTTTAAAAAAGATATTGTATATTAATTACCTTTTGCCAAATAAATCACCAATATAACCACGCCGATAACTAAAGCAGAGCCACCAAGAGCAATTAGCCCTTTTTTCAGCCAAGTTCTCTCCAAATTCCAACCTCCCCTTGGCTTTGGCCTGGTACCTCCATTCTCTGCCATGAATGCTAGAATCTTTTCATCTGTCAAGACCGGCTCCAAGTAGAGCCTATTGGAGAGATGCCTCCCTCCCTCCTTCTCCACCATGCGCTGGACCTTCTCCATCAGCTCGGAGACCTGCCTCTCCCGTTCCTCCCCAGATGCCCTGTTATTGAAAGCACACATGTGCCCCCCACACTTCCGAATTAGCCCCTGGAGAGCCTCATTATCTGAGCCCCACACATAGTCCTCCAAGGAATCCCCATCTAAATCCTCTTTGCGGGTGAAGAGGATGACCATGTGCTTGAAGGCCTCTTCTCCAAACAAAGCCTGGACTTGATTGGCGGCCGCCTCGTCTTCTGCCGTGAAGCGGCCCACCTGGGTCACAAACACCAAGGCATGAGGGCCGGGCCTGGAGAGGTCAATGCAGCGCCTGATCTCCGGCAGCAGGATTGTGGTGGAGGTGTCTGGGTCACAAAGGGCTGGAGTGTCGATCACAGAAAGGTCCAAGTCTCTCCACCTCTGTGTCTCTCGTTGGCACCTGAGCGTGGTCGTCCTCAGTGCCGCCACGGACTCAAACGCCTTCCGGCCAAGAAGGGTGTTTCCTGTAGCGCTCTTCCCGCCTCCGGTCTTTCCAACAAGGATAATCCTGAGTTCAGATTCCTCCCTTCCGGGGCCTGAAGAACAAATCAGTGAAAAAAGAGACAACGCTGATCTTACTAGAAGGGGAATTCAGTTATGTCAGGACTAGTTTTAAGGTGGTGGTGGTGGTGGTGAGTGTGAACATATCCAGGCAGGGCATTGTCAGTTTTGCCCACCTGCAGGTTCACCCTTATAAGATGTGGGGGGCACCATGACAAAGCATGCTCACAATATCAAGAAGGATATGGACAGTGTCAGAGAAGGGCGGCCAAAATGACCAAAGGTCTGGAAGCCATGAAGCCGAGCTTAGGGAGCTGGGGATGATTATTTTGGGGATATATATATATATATATATATATATATATATATATGCCATAGTGAGGACAGATCAGGCTTTTCTCCCTGCGGCTTCGGCGATGAGGACACAATGGTTCAATGGACTCAAACTGCAGAAAAACATATTCCCCCTGATAGGCCAAAAAGAAGGACAGGACATATGAACCAGCCATAAAACTCAGTTGCCCTGAGGTGGGGCGAAAGGGACTGTGGAATGTGGGAATGGGCAACCTCCAGGCACCAGGACTCTAAGAGTGATTTATAACACTGTAGCTAGGCCTATATACATGGGTGGTAGAGCAGACTCTTGTCTTCCGAGCAATAAAGCTGTATGGTATCTTCAGCCGTTGTGTGTCTTGGCATATTCCTCCAAAGAAGACTAACCCACAGCAACACAGTTGGAGCTGACAAGCCTTACAATTTGTTCAGAATACAAGAGTCTGCTCTTCTGCCCATGTATATAGGCCTAGCTACAGTCTTATAAATCACTCTTAGAGTCCTGGCGCCTGGATGTTGCCCATTCCAGAGTCCCTCTCCCCCCACCTCAGAGCAACTCAGTTTTTTGGCTGGTTCATATGTCCGGTCCTCCCTTTTGGCCCATGGCCATACTCTCCGTGTCAGCGCTTCGTGTCTGGAGATGGCATGAGATGGGGATCATGACAACCCCTGAACATTAGGAAAAACTTCCTGATGGAAAGAGCTGCTTCAGAGTGGAATCTGCAGATGCCTGGATGTTCAGGTAAGGATATTGTGTCTCCTTACCTGGCAGATGGGGGTTGGAATGGATTGCCCTTGTGGTCTCTTCCAACTCTATGATTCTATGATTCTTAAACAGAAGGCAAAGAACTTAGCAACAGATGGCTCCAATGGTTTCTTACCTCTCTGAACCTAATTTAAAAGTCCTAAGAGCCTTACCTTTGCTGACTCTGGGCATTTTGAAAACCTCCACACAGGATGGAGTTCCAGCAAGAAGTGAAAATTCCTGTGCAAATAAAAAACACACACACAGAAGAGAAAGCCTCACTGAGAAGAGGAATATCCCACGTGCTGGTTAAAGAACCCACAAGCTTCAAGGCGAAAATAAATGCAGGCTTCTAACTGCTTCCCGGGAGCCTTCTTATGGAAGTAGGCTGTTCTCCCTTTCCATGTTTTTAATGATTTGGTATTGTATTGGTTTCGAAAAAGGCAGTTCTTAAACTGGGAGGGCAGTCCTGTTTCATTATCTGAGATGAGGCCACAAGTAGACGCTAGAGAGAGAAGGATGGTCCATTTGGGGGGGGGGGGGGGTTTGAAAGAGGGAAGCCATTTCCCCCCATTTTTGCTGGTTATTCCCCCTCCTCATCTCATAAACGAGGGTTATTTCCACGAGGGGGACATGGGTGGGGGAATTAACAGGAAAATGGGCGGAAATGGTTTTCCTCCTTCAACCCAGCTACATGTCCCTGCTTTGGCAAATGGAGGAAAGGAAGCAGCTGCATGGACTCTTCCCAAAATTAAACAAAACCTTCTCTCGCTTTCTCGATCGTCTTTATATATATATATATATATATACACACAGTAGAGTCTCACTTATCCAACACTCGCTTATCCAACATTCTGGATTATCCAACATGTTTTTGTAGTCAATGTTTTCAATACATCGTGATATTTTGGTGATAAATTCGTAAATACAGTAATTACTACATAGCATTACTGCATATTGAACTACTTTTTATGTCAAATTTGTTGCATAACATGCTGTTTTGGTGCTTAATTTGTAAAATCATAACCTAATTTGATGTTTAATAGGCTTTTCCTTAATCTCTCCTTATTATCCAACATTTTCGCTTATCCAACGTTCTGCCGGCCCGTTTATGTTGGATAAGTGAGACTCTACTGTGTGTGTATATATATATATATATATATATATATATATATAAAAGCTTGGATCCTGAAGCTTCCCTTTCCCTTCCCTTTCCTTCCCTTCCCACAGGGAAATCCCAAGGTCCAGAAACACCTTTCAAAAGTAGAAACGGAATCCTGGAGGACCGAGAAGAGCAACCTCCCTCCAAGATCCATTCCCCTTCCAACCAGAAACTGGATCTTGCAAACGTTCTCTATTCCTGGCAAAAGCCCAGGTGCATCTACACTGCAGGATTCGTGCAGTTTGACACCCCTTTAACAGCCAGGGCTCAATGCTGTGGAATCCTGGAAGTTCTGCCCTTTTTGGCAGAAGAGGCTCAGGACCATGTAAAACTACAAATGCCAGGTTTCCATAACACTGAGTGGTGTCAGACTGCATTCATTCAAGGGGAACAAAGCTTTGGGTGAAGACAGACTTTGCAGGCTCTTTAGCTCCCTCCCTCCCTCCCTCCCTCCGTCCCTCTCCCCTTCTCTCTGTTAACCTATCACTTCATCAAGCTCTTAATTCTGGAATTCAGATTTTGAAAATTAATGAAATGTACTTGCCTGGTTTTCTCAGAAACTTTCCAGCTCATCTGTTCCTGGTCCTGTTTTGAGACGGTCTGAAGCAATGTGGCCGAGAGCAGAGGATGTGGAGGGTGGTGCTGCAGATCCTCCCTCCCAGCTTCTCAGGCTTTTCATCTCAGTGCGAAGCCCCTTTCCTCCTGATCCAGAAGAGAGGAGAATGGGCCTGGCACTTGTCCCTGCCCAGTGTGGAGGGAGGCTTCTTGGAGTCCTCAGGACAGCTCCGCACTGGCGCTTTCACTTTCTCTACAGTCACGGCATTTCCCAGAAAGGAGAAGAGAAGCTCCCCCTTGTGGGCAGGAAAGGAAATATCAAGGCATTTGCGAGAGAGAAGAGGAGAATGTCTTTCAATACTGCCAAGTCCTCTCCTTTCGGAAAGTCAGAACCTCCTCCCAGCCAGTCCTTATGGAGTCTGCACTGATATACCAATATACTCACATTTGATGGAGTGGGCCTTCGTGGTGCATGGGCCTGGCAAGAGTGGGTCCTGGGGTGTAGCACAGCTGGTAAATCACCAGCAGGAATAAGATCTACCAACCGAAAGGTGGCAAGTTCGAAGCCCGGTCGGGGTGAGCACCCGACTGTCAAGCCCAGCTCATTGTTTCCTTAAGAAGTTTGAAAACAGCTTGGAGCTGTAAGTAGAGAAATTAGGTACCGCAAATTGTGCAGGACATTTTATGACATCATAAAGAACAAGATCATAAATGTGGTGACCAAAAGGAAGGTGGAAGGTGGAAGGAAGAAGTCCTGATGGCTCTTCGTCTTAGAGAATGGAGCAACAGCACCTCCTGTGACTGAATCTGAATCAACCTCAAAGGCACCAAAAAACTGGACTTCGAGACAACATACCTCCTTTCTGTTCTGTCCTGTCTGTCCAAATGGCATTGAATGTTTGTCATGTATGTGTACTGCGATCCGCCCTGAGTCCCCTTGTGGAGATAGGGAGGGATATAAATAAAGTATTGTTATCATTATTATTGTTATTGTTATGAAATATCCCAGTGTGCCCATCATCCTAGGCTATCACTTGTGGCCCATAACCATAGAGACCTATTCTGGATTTGCATGGTCTTCCTTTCCCAGCGGGAACATACATTTCCAGAAGAGTTGGTCACAGCAGGGTTTGCTTGGCACACCTTCCTCCTGGCACATTTCTCCCTTTCTCCCTCCATTTGTGCCTCTTCAAAATCCACAGCACTATTGGTAACAACTGCCCCACAGGTACACCGCTCCAAGGACAAGGCTTCTCAGTTTGTTATTGAAGACCACAGACCCCCCCCCCACACACACACACACTAAAACATATAAATGAATTGGACTCCGTGATCTGTAGTTCTCCTAAGAATGGAGGCCATAATGAACTATAAACACCCCCCAGCCCCCATGGTACTTCAGGACTCCCCAGGACCAACAGCACAATATGACCCCTGAACACACTCTTTGGCTCAGGCCAGTTCATAGTGGGGGGCCTCCGCAGCTTCAGAGTGAAGGCCAGCCAGCTGGTCATCTTCCCCTCCCAAACAGGAAGCCGGACCGACGGACACATTGTAGCCAGAGCAGCTCCATTCCTCATCCCCAGATACTTTCTACTTCCTTCAATCCTCTCCTGGCCACGATGTATCCCTCTTCACTTCTTTTCTTCTTATTTTTAATTGTATTTCTTCTCCCCTGCAAATGTGTGCATAATTGGATAAGTTATAAAATATAATAAAATACTATAAAGGACCCTCTCAGCTGCTATTCAGCCTTGATGAGTCCCCCACCCTCCCCCTTTCTTCCTATATATATATATATATCCCTCTCCCTTACCAAACAACACACAAAGTGTTAGGGATTCCTCTTCTTCAGAAGAGGAAGGGGAGCAGGAAAGTGTTCATGAATCAGAGGGGCAGTTGGAATCTGAAGAGGAGATTTTGCAAGTACCCACATTTCAGGAGAGGCGAAAGGAAACAGAGCAGAGCCTTCGTTCAGCTAGAATAGTTGCCAGAAATGCAGCTGAGTAATTAGGATGGCCAAAAGCAAGAAGGAGCTGGGGAGCCTTATCACCAAGGTGAAAGAAGAAAGTGCAAAAGCTGGGTTGCAGTTAGACATCAAGAAAACCAAGATCATGGCAACTACACCTATTGATAACTGGCAAATAGAGGGAGAAAACATGGAGGCAGTGACAGACTTTATATTTCTAGGCGCGAAGATCACTGCAGACGCAGACTGCAGCCAGGAAATCAGAAGACGTCTACTCCTTGGGAGGAGAGCAATGGCCAACCTTGATAAAACAGTGAAGATCAAAGACATCACACTGGCAACGAAGGTCCGCATAGTCAAAGCCATGGTATTCCCCATAGTGACCTATGGATGCGAGAGCTGGACCATAAGGAAGGCTGAGCAAAGAAAGATAGACGCTTTGGAACTCTGGTGCTGGAGGAAAATCCTGAGCGTGCTTTGGACCGCAAGATGATGCAACCAGTCCATCCTCCAGGAAATAATGCCCAGTGGCTGCTCACTGGAGGGAAGGAGATGAGAGGCGAAGATGAAGTATTTTGGCCACATCCTGAGGAGACAGGAAAGCTTGGAAAAGATCACAATGCTGGGGAAAATGGAAGGAAAAAGGAAGAGAGACCGACCAAGGGCGAGATGGATGGACGGTATCCTTGAAGGGACTGGCTTGACTTTGAAGGAACTGGGGCGGTGACGGCCGACAGGGAGCTCTGGCCTGGACTGGTCCATGAGGTCACGAAGAGTCGGAGATGACTAAACGACTGAGCAGCAGCAGCAATTAGGAACTGCCCTAGCAGCTGTGAGGGGACTCAGGGCTATAAAGCAGAAGCAGGTGCAGCCAGGTCTTGCTGGTAACAAACTGACTCTTCGTTGCCCTTGTGCCTGCTTCAATTCTGCATCTGTAAAAAACTTCTCTTAAGGATTTATTGTTGCTTCTTTGTCTGAGGTAAGACTGCTATTTGATTTGGGAATTTATCAGAGACTAAGAACTGTGCTTGCCCTAAGACTTCCTTGTTTCATTTGAGGGCGATGTACTTTATGTTTGCTGAAGTAAAGCAGTGTTCATTTACTTACCACTGTGTTTTAAGGCTGTTCTTGAAAGACAAAACAGGACACAAAGGCTATTTACTTTCCATTACTTTATTTTTATTATTCCTTTTATAGTAAACTCTATTAAAAGGAAGGCAAATCTACATACACCCGGAAACCATGAACTCCGGTAACCTCTCCCTTGGAAACCCATCTGATGCCATTGTGGCATCTGGTGGGGCCATGTATTTGCATAATCCTGTCAGATCAGCTTTGGATTTTTCTATTGTTCACCACATTCCAGGACTACATTTCATCCTGGTGAGATCTTTAATTCCTGATTTCTGATTTGGTATCCACATTAGTGGCTCGCCAGGTGTCCCGGGGGACTTAGCTGAACTACAATTTCCAGCACAAAGTTATCTCAGTGTCGATGCCACATATTTTAGGACAAGTTTAACTTCATTTTACAATCTCTTTTGCTGTTGAAATCATTTGCTCACCCCACCCAACGTGCCCACAGCACACACAGCAAGGAATAGGCTCAGAAGGTTACCTTGGCACTGGTCCAAAAGCCTTGGTCCTTTCACTTTCTGCACAGTCACGGCATTTCCCAGAAAAGAGGAGAGAAACTCCCTTTTGTGTGGGGGAAAGGATGTAATAATACTTTTATTTCCATAGCCAAGGCCCTTCCTAGAAAAGGGGAGAATTCCTTTCCATGCGGCCAAGTCTTCCTTGTTCAGAAAGTGGAGCCTGCACAGAAAATGCCAGTTGTTCTGAGCGCAGAAATAAAACCAGATACCCCGTTCCCAGGGCAGGTGCCTTATAAACATGGTCAGGGCCCTGGATGTAATAGAATACCCTTCCCAATCACCCACAACACACACACACACACACACACACACACACTCATGGCTGCACGGACATCCCAGAGGGCCAACCAACACTTGGAAGAGAAGACAGGATGTTGAGACTGTGGGTTGTCTTCTTCCTTGGCTTCACGTGAACAGAGGTATCTGTGGAGCGCAAGAATGGGACTGAAGGCTTTGCCCAAAGGAGCCTGGCCTTGCAACACACACAGAGACATGAGCACACTGCAAACACAGCCTTTTCCATACAGAAAATGACATTTTCTGGGATAGAGTTCATACTTCTGAATCTCACATTCTTTTCCATGCAAAGAGACTGTTGTGCAGAAGTCTTTTCCCCAAGCCTTTCTGTGCAGAGTATGTTCTCCATCCACATCAATAATGTTCCTATGGCTTCAACATCAGGCCTTCTCTTCCGAGTTCTGATTGGCCCCTCTGTGTGTGTTTGTGTGTGTGTGTGTGTGTGTGTTGTGGGAGATCTGGCTGGGTGGCCCTTCTCCTTCCTGAGAAAAAGAGGTCCCCCCACCAATGCCAGGGCTTCAGGGCGAGAGCCAGCGTGTCCAAGGCCCCCAAAGAGACCCCCGGCCCTTGCAGCGGGGAGGCTCCTCCACTCCGTGCCTCTGTGCAGGGGTCAGAAGGGCCGAGTGGCCGGAGGGGGCTCCTGCTTCTTGACCCTCCCGACACAAGGCAAGAGGGTCTCCTTGGGTTTGGCTCAGGGGAGAGGCCACAGGCCTTGCTGGAGGCGAGGAGGCACGTTGGCTCCCCTTCCCTGGGGGTTGTGCCCTCGGCCCCTTGAGCTATGGGACTGCCGGGGACACTTCACCCGGGGCTGCGTTCGGCTCAGAGGAATGGGAGCAGGAGGCAGCGGCTACTTCCATCCACTTCCTGGGAGGACGGGTCAGGAGAGAGCGGCCCTTCCCTTGGCAACTGGCTGCAAGGCCCACGTCCACCCAGGTTAACCGTGTCATGGTTCTGCACACCAGCACACACGTTTCCGTATACCCCCCCACCCCACACACGTGCACACACACACACACGTCAGTCACACACATTCCACTCAGGCTTCCCTGTTCAACTCCCTTCTTGCTCCTGGCAGGCTTTTCCATAAAGCTTTTGCTCAGCCTCTCATTTACTTCTGATCTTGGTCATTGTAGCGTCACGAAGGAGCCCCACATGTCCACCCCATGCAACCCCCTGCCTCAAGTGGCGATGTGGCATCGACCACAAAACCAGCCCCAACGAGCCCCCCAAGTCTTCCTTTGAGAAGGAAATACATCCTCCTGCCAAGGTGGAGACTTGGGGACGCAGGCGCCCCGGAGGGTGGCCTCTTGCAAAAGGGGAATCCCAGACAAGCAGGGCCTTCTGTTCAGGATTTCTAAGGGAAAGGACATTAAAGATTGCAAAGAAAGAGTCCGTGTTGTTCTGTGTTTAGCATGTGTTTAGTAGTATATGTTGTATACTAGGGTGGGATGATTGATTGAGATAAGAGTTCTGTTCATTGCTGTAATATTTTTGTTTACTTTCTGGGGTGGAGGGAGGTTGTTTTGGCTTTGTGTAACTCTTTTTTATTGTCTACTTCTCTTAGTGTTTCTGTTCCCTTGAATAAAAATTCATGTCAAAAAAAGAAATGGGGTTTTCCACAGATACAGAGCTGAACTGAAACCTCCACAAAGGCCCTGGATATAGCAACATCGATGTGTAGATAGATGTATAAAATAATGTCTCAGTTCCATCAGGAGCTACAATGTGTTTATTTATTTCATGCATTTTCTCATAAGAGTTCAGAGTAACTAATACAGTGGCCTGTCAGAGGAGCAGAGACATGCGCCATGGAACTCACAAATTACCCGAAATACCCAACAATCAGGCAAACAATCCTTGTACCCCGAACATTGTTATTGTCTATATTACTCCCCGCGGGGACTCAACACTCCACACTAGACAAGTTTAAAAAGTACAACACAATAGTTGAAAAGCAATCAAATAGTAACAGTGTGGTCAAATTAAAATACAGCGAGTGCACTAAAATGGCCTTTCAAAACTCATATTCCCCCCAATCCCACCCACAGCAGACCCTGAACTAAAATACTAGGCCCAAAATCATGAATCTTAAATATGAGCAAAAACAAGGACGCAGAAGGTATGACAAGTCATTCTCTTTCCTGATTCCCCTGAAGCAATTAGGAATAATACCTGCTTAGTGGAATCATTGCAAAAATGGAATATAAATGGAAATATATAATACATGTAGATGGATGGATAGCGCTTTGGGATATTCCAGATACAGTGGCTGATCAGTGTGCATCTAGCGATTAGCTGGTAAATCAACGTTATTTAGAGAACCATATGACCATCTGGGATGTAAAGTGGCTTAACCTGTTAGAAGATATGCTGGTGGATGTTGTTCCAAGATGAAAAAATAAAATATATTCATTGGTTTATCAGTCAGTATTCACCTTATGCACATTCTTACATGGATATAAACTTGGTTAACACTATTCCTTTGTTTTTGGAGAGGTTGTGCTTCATAAAAGTATCACCAAAGTGTGTTTTGGATTTTGTTTAAAAGGCAACATTAGAGTATGTTGCAGTCACTATGAATCAATCTTTGTAATATAGCAAGTATTTGAGTTGGTGGGTCTTTGTTCTCTTCTGACAATTTTTCCTTCTTCTTCATCCGTTTCGTGTTCTTCTCTTGGAGATGTTTGCACTCTTCCTTCATCTGGTTTCGGTCCCTGGAGAGCATCTCCTCCGTGTAATGGGGGGCCTTTCTGTTCTTTCCCAGCATGTCATCGATCATGCCAAGCAGCTCCTTCACCTGCCCTTCCTTCTCTTGACCTTCAGCCTTGTTGTTGAAGGCCAGGCAACGGCCCCCACATTTCCCAATCTGCTCCCAAAAAGATGCATCTCCTTCATTTAAGAATGTTTCCAAAGTCTTTCCTTCCAGTTTATCTTTATGGGTGAACACAATGATCATGTAATCCTTTACCTCAAGGCTGAAAATATCTTGGATTAACTGAGCAACGTCTTTTTCCTCCTGAGTGAAACGATCCACTTTCATGACTTGTATAATTGCATGTGGACCCGGGGAACACAACGTTAAACACTTTTCAACTTCTTTGGAAGTTTCTTCCCGTGTTACACTGGTGTCGAAAAACCCAGGAGTGTCAACAACCACAATTTTCCTCCCATCAAGTATAGTCTCCTTCTTTTCACATGTTTTTGTCACGGATGAAGGGGACATGGTAGACACAAACTCCTTCTGTCCCAGGATGGTGTTTCCTGTGGCACTTTTTCCGGATCCGGTTTTCCCAATGAGGACAATCCTCAGTTCAGTGTCTAAAACAAGGGAGAGGAACAAGAGAAGAAGCCGTCATTCAGAGTGAACTCACTATTATAGTTCTGACCCAATGGTGCTAGCCAGAACCCAGGAAGCAAGAGGGGAAACCAAGCCATTTGGGCAGACTGGGCTCAGCGTCCAGGCTTCCCCAGGTCCAGCACAAAAGGGTCAGGGGTTTCTAAATAACATGGACTATGGATCAATCAGTCTCAGCAGGGAAAGAAATGCAATTCTGTAATATTCAGGTGTGTAGAATCACTTCCATTTAACAGCCAATTTGAGGCAATACTGAGGTCACTCAGAACTCAAGCAAACGTGTGTGTGTGTGTGTGTTTTCATGACCATCTTTGTGGTGTAATTCATTGCACTGATATGCATGGTTTCACATTATTTATAGCCATTCAACTGGTTTCAAACCATCAGATTTCAAATTCTAAAACTTAGTTTGCTGAAAACATCTTTTAAAAAGTGTTGTCGAAGGCTTTCATGGCTGGGATCACAGGGTTGTTGTATGTTTTCCGGGCTGTATGGCCATGTTCCAGAAGTATTCTCTCCTGACGTTTTGCCCACATCTATGGCAGGCATCCTCAGAGGTTGTGAGGCCTCAAACAGACAAGAGTTCTTTATCCCACCCTGAACATTCCACAGATATATAAAGCTCAATTGCCTAGTATATACCTCACAACCTCTGAGGATGCCTGCCATAGATGTGGGCGAAACGTCAGGAGAGAATACTTCTCGAACATGGCCTTACAGCCTGGAAAACATACAACAGCCCAATCTTTTTAAAAGGTTTGTTTGGTGTCCAAATTGATTCTATCATACATTGCCCTGATGTAAATATACTTATACCTGAATGTCTTCAAGGACTTTTACCTCCTGGAGAACTGAGCATCCCTTAGTTAGCTTCATTAGGTTTACCTGGTTTGGGAGGCTCCATTTTCCCGCATTTCCTTGCAGATCCCTGTGGTTTATTTTCCTCTGAAGATGCTCCACCCGCTATCGGCACTTCCATCTCCTCTATGAGATACGGCCGGTCCCGATTCTTCTGCACCATCTCCTCAATCAGAGAAAACAGCTCTGCAGCTTGACGGGCTCCTTTTTGCCCTGTCAATTTGTTGTTGAAGGCACAGCATCGACCCTGGCATCGCTTGACCAAATCCTGCAAGGCTTGGTTGCCCGATGTCTCTACATAATCTTCTAGGCTCTCCATTGGGTCTAAGTCTTCCTTGCGGGTGAACAGGACAACCATGTACTTTGTGGCCTCCTGGCCAAAGACCTGCTCCACCTTCTCCAAAGCCACGATGTCTTCCTCAGTGAAACGGCCAACCTGGGTCACAAACACCAGAGCGTGAGGTCCAGGCTTGGCCAGATCCCGGCACTTCTGGATCTCCCGGGATTTCTGCGGTTCTTGGAGGCTGGCATCAAAGATGTTGGGAGTGTCGATGATGGTGATCCTCTTCCCCTTCCAGTTCTCTGCCCGTTCTTCCTTGATCCATGCCTGGGTCACCGGCTTTTGTGAAAGTTCATACTTCAGCCTCTTTTCCCCAAGAATGGTGTTCCCGGAGGCACTTCTCCCTCCTCCCGTCTTCCCCACAAGCACAATCCGCCACTCTCGTTCCTCCTCGTTTGCACCTCCGAGCTCTGTTGGGAATGGAAACAACAGCCAGGAAGAGCATTACTAAGAGACCAAAGGAATCCCACCTCTGTCCTGAGCAGCCCTCATCAGATATAGGCACTCGGAACTGCAAAACCACAGGTTGGTCACTTGATCAGGTGTGGAAGTGCTCTTCTCCCCTGTGGCCTTCCCTCTGCCTCTCCTTTATTGAAAATGCCCCCCTCTATGAGCAGGCCCCTAACCAACTATTTCAGAGAGAGGCAAGATGGCTTTCATCTTTAATCACCCACAAAGTAGCTCCCTAAGACAGATGATTCTGCCAACTGAAAAGCAGTAGGTGGGTTGTCCCCTCACGCCTCAGCCCCAGGATACTGATGCAATATGGGGTAGAATGGGGTGAAGTCATAGGTAACATTCTCACCCTGTTACTAGGTCCCACTCATCTATAAGTATAAGGTTCCTGCTCAGTATGTTACAGATCTTAATCCTACCTTCCTTATGCATTGGTTTCTCTTCTCCACCAGATCTCTCTACTCCAGCGTTGCTTGGGCCTCTGTCTCTTGGCCTTCCTTCTGAACATTCTTCTGGTGCAATATGGGATAGAATGGGGTGAAGTCATGAGGAGAGAGGAATGCTAGGTAACACTCTGACCCTGCTACTAGGTCCCACTCATCTATAGGTGAGGTTAGTATAAGGTTCCTGCTCAGTGTGTTATAGATCTTAATCCTACCTTCCATAAGCATTGGTTTCTCTTCTCCACCAGATCTCTCTACTCCAGCGTTGCTTGGGCCTCTGTCTCTTGGCCTTCCTTCTGAACATTCTTCTGGTGCAATATGGGGTAGAATGGGGTGAAGTCATAGGTAACATTCTCACCCTGCTACTAGGTCCCACTCATCTATAGGTGAGGTTAGTAGAAGGTTCCTGCTCAGTGTGTTACAGATCTTAGTCCTACCTTCCTTATGCATTGGTTGCTCTTCTCCACCAGATCTCTCTTCTCCAGCATTGCTTGGGCCTCTGTCTCTTGGCCTTCCTTCTGAACATTCTTCTGGTGCAATATGGGATAGAATGGGGTGAAGTCATAGGTAACATTCTCACCCTGTTACTAGGTCCCACTCATCTATAGGTGAGGTTAGTATAAGGTTCCTGCTCAGTGTGTTATAGATCTTAATCCTACCTTCCATAAGCATTGGTTTCTCTTCTCCACCAGATCTCTCTACTCCAGCGTTGCTTGGGCCTCTGTCTCTTGGCCTTCCTTCTGAACATTCTTCTGGTGCAATATGGGATAGAATGGGGTGAAGTCATGAGGAGAGAGGAATGCTAGGTATCACTCTGACCCTGCTACTAGGTCCCACTCATCTATAGGTGAGGTTAGTAGAAGGTTCCTGCTCAGTGTGTTATAGATCTTAATCCTACCTTCCATAAGCATTAGTTTCTCTTCTCCACAAGATCTCTCTACTCCAGCGTTGCTTGGGCCTCTGTCTCTTGGCCTTCCTTCTGAACATTCTTCTGGTGCAATATGGGATAGAATGGGGTGAATTCATGAGGAGGGAGGAATGCTAGGTATCACTCTGACCCTGCTACTAGGTCCCACTCATCTATAGGTGAGGTTAGTATAAGGTTCCTGCTCAGTGTGTTATAGATCTTAATCCTACCTTCCATAGGCTTTGGTTGCTCTTCTCCACCAGATCTCTCTACTCCAGCGTTGCTTGTGCCTCTATCTCTTGGCTTTCCTTCTGAACATTCTTCTTTCATTGGCACATTTCTTGCTGCCTTCTCCTTATTTTCTTTCATTTTTATTGATTTTGAACAAAACAGTCCACAATCCACTCGTTGGCTCACTCACCGGGCCGGGTCCCGGCAGCAAGGATAGAACCAGGACCCAGCCCAGTGAGTAAGTGAATGAGTGAAAGTGAGGGCAGGCGGCAAAGACCCTCCCTCCCTCGCTCACTCACTCCCTCACTCACTCACCAGGCCAATCCCAGCAGCAACGGCAGCAGTGGCAGCAGACCCAGGACCCGGCCTGGTGAGTGAACAAGAGAGAAGGGGAAAATGGCTGCCGCCCCCTTTGCTGCACTGGCCCGGGAGGGGGTGAGCGAGGGAGGGAGGGAGGGCACCCCGGGCGTCGGATAAGCAGAAGTCGGATAAGTGGGACTTTACTGTAAGTATCTGGTAATCAATGTTTGGCAATGAAATAAGTCAATATTCATCACTGGAGTCTAAGCATTTCTCCATGAGTCTGGCAATCTGTTCTAAACGGTTGAAGTCATCTAGAGAAGGTTTGTGGGTTTTGTTCAGGAGAGAATGGCTGCCTGGTCAGAGAATGCTTGTTTTTTAGGGGAGCATCGGGAATGAAGAACCTACCATCTTGTTTCCAACAAAGCACTCCCTTCCTTGGTTCATCAGCCATTCTGACAGATTCCAGAACTGAAAAAGAACCAGAAAAGGAAAGGATCTCATTTGACCTGTGAATGGGTGATGTCATCAGGAAGAGGTTGTTTAGGGAATCACGCTCCATGACAAGTCAAACCCGCATTCTGGACTTTGAGAGCTGACTTCCAAAAAATGAAGGAAATACTGAGCGGCATTCCATGGACCCCAATATTAAAAGACAAGGTAGTTAAGGATGGATGGGAGTTTTTAAAAAGTGAAATGCTCAAGGCGCAAATGCAAACAGTGCCAACAAAGAAAAAAAAATAAGACAAATGCGAAGAAGCCAGAATGGATGTCCAAAGAACTTCTAACTGGGCTCAGACTCAAAAGACACACGCACAAGAAGTGGAAAAGGGGAGAAATCACCAAAGAAGAATTCAAACGTATAGCCAACTCCTGTAGGGAAAAGGTTCACAAGGCTAAAGTGCAAAATGAGCTCAGGCTTGCCAGGGACTTGCCAGGGAATGTGTGACGGCGTGAGTGGTGCCATCTATATGTCGAACTGTAAGTTGCAAGATTTGAATTGTTGTATCATGCCTGATTTTGCCTTTACCCTGTAAATGTAGTTGGATTGATTGGTTATTTATAGCTGTCAATCAATGTTGTTTGCACCAGTTATATTGCTCCCTCAACTCAATTGTTTGACTCCACTCTTTCCTGGAGTTGGTCAGTGTTTCCTTTTTCATTCCACCATCAAGCTTTCTATCAGATGGACGCGAGAGACTTGGCTCTAAAGCCCTTGATTAAGTTACCTCTCAGCACCAATTCTGAAGTTCTTACCCTTGAGACTTATGCTTCATGTTCAGCCTAACCTGGATGACGTTGAGGAGTCTCAAGCGCCTTCAAATCAGTTCTTTGGCACCAGAGGAAGACTGTGTCTTCAAACATAAGCCATTTGGACTGAGGCTGAGGATTGCTCCGGCATTCACAGCCATTGAGAAAGAGGGACCTGGAAAAGCTTCTCAGCTGCAGAGCTCCTTGGACTTAAGACAACCAGAGACTGTAATGTATATTTTCCTTTACCCCTTTGAAACTTCCAGCTTATTGCCTTAAAGGGATAACCTTTTGAAACAATAAAACCAGTTTTGAGTTATCTACAGTATTTTGATCCTTGGGAGTTCCAGCTTCCCTAAAGGAGAACAAAAAGCAATCCCCTGGGGAAAGATGTCACGTCCATGCCTCTTTCGCTAAGAGTTATAGCCCCAGGTGCGATGGCACAGAATGCTTCTCGAACCCCTCCCCCCCTCCCCCCTTGGCTACAGCCCTGAAGGTGGCCAATGGCAACATTCCCACTTTCCTCCAACAGACAGGAGTTCTTTTTCCCACCCTGGACATCATTCCACAGGGATATATATATATACTAGGAAACCAGGAAACTAGGAAAGTGGGGGCTTTAAAAAGTCTGCCACTGTGTAGAGAAGCCATGTCATACCTGGACAGAGAGAAGCAATGAAGGCTCCCAGAGCTTCTGCTTTTCCAGTATATATATATATCCTCAGAGGTTGTGAGGTCTGTTGGAAACTAGGAAAGTGGGGGCTTTAAAAAGTCTGCCACTGTGTAGAGAAGCCATGTCATACCTGGACAGAGAGAAGCAATGAAGGCTCCCAGAGCTTCTGCTTTTCCAGTATATATATATCCTCAGAGGTTGTGAGGTCTGTTGGAAACTAGGAAAGTGGGGTTTATATATAGAGAGCAGGGGGAAATGGCTGCTGTCCCCTTTGCTGCGCTGGCCCGGGAGGGGATGAGGGAGGGAGGGAGGGAGGGCACCCCGGGCGTCAGATAAGCAGAAGTTGGATAAGCGGGACTTTACTTTAAGTATCTGATAATCAGTGTTTGGAAATGAAACAAGTTAATATTTGGCAATGAAACTCTCTCTCTCTCTCTCTCTCTCTCTCTCTCTCTATATATATATATATATATATATATATATATGAGTAATGAAATTTCAGCCTAGGACAAAACAACAAAACTACACATCCCAGAAACACTAAACTTGGCAGCACAACCCCTCATCCATGCCTCTACGTTCATACAACAAAAAGAAAAGAAAAATAAAGTCCTAATTAGAGGGAGAGGAATAATTGTTTTTATCCAATTGCTGCCAGTTAGAAGGCTAAGCTCTGCCCACTTGGTCTCCTAGCAACCCACTCAGCCCAGGGGAAAGGCAGAGTTAGGCCTCACTTAGGCCTCTTCCACGCTGCCTATAAAATACTAATTATCAGATTTTAACTGGATTGCAGTATATGGCAGCGTAGACTCAAGGCCCTTCCACACAGCTATATGACGCATTTATAATCTTATATTATCTGTTTTGAACTGGATTATCTTGATCCCAAACTGCCATATAATCCACTTCAGTGTGCATTTTATCCAGCTGTGTAGAAGGGGCCTCATATAATCCAGTTCTAAGTAGATAATATAAGATTATAAATATAATATGTAATAATTACTGTGATATAATAATACAGAACAATATAATCTCTGAAACCAGGACAGTAAATAAAGAACAACACTCTGAAAGCATAAGCCACAGCAACGCGTGGCCGGGCAAAGCTAGTGTATATATATATATATACAGTAAAGTCTCACTTATCCAAGCTAAACGGGCCAGCAGAAGCTTGGATAAGCAAATATCTTGGATAATAAGGAGGGATTAAGGAAAAGCCTATTAGACATCAAATTAGGTTATGATTTTACAAATTAAGCACCAAAACATCATGTTTTACAACAAATTTGACAGAAATAGCAGTTCAATACGCAGTAATGTTATGTTGTAATTACTGTATTTACGAATTTAGCACCAAAATATCATGATATATTGAAAACATTGACTACCGTGTTTCCCCGAAAGTAAGACAGTGTCTTATATTAATTTTTGCTCCCAAAGATGCTCTAGGTCTTATTTTCAGGGGATGTCTTATTTTTCCATGAAGAAGAATTCACTTTTATTGTTGAACAAAAAACATGAGCATTAATTATATACTGTACAGTAGTTGTCATCACAAACCAGCACAACCAGACAAACTGTGAATCCTATCAAGAATTTCTTGTTACTCCCATTATTTCCATGTACAACTGGTAGGTACATTTACCAATCCTGAATGCTCTGGTGTTCTGTTTGGCAGGCGCTGGGCATGCTTCCAAACAAAAACTTGGCTAGGTCTTACTTTTGGGGGATGCCTTATATTTAGCAATTCAGAAAAACTTCTACTAGGTCTTATTTTTCGGAGATGTCTTCTTTTCGGGGAAACAGGGTACAAAAATGGCTTGGATCATCCAGAAACTTGGATAAGTGAGGCTTGGATAAGTGAGACTCTACTGTATATATACCCCACTTTCCTAGTTTCCAACAGACCTCACAACCTCTGAGGATGCCTGGCGTAGATGTGATGAAACGTCAGGAGAGAATTCTTCTGGAACATGGCCAGACAGCCCGGAAAACCCACAGCAAGCCAGTGATTCCGGCCATGGAAGCCTTCGAGAGCACTTCATACCTTCTCTGTTCTTCCGGCGACTGCGCTTCCTCTGGCTCCGGCCTCTTGTCTTGTCTGCCGAGGGAAGGAGGCAGAGGAGGGGTCGCTTTGACTTTTCTCCCCCCCTCAAATAACCCTCTCAAGAAGACGGATTGGTTCTCAGTCGTGGTCTGGCTTGGCTTTTCCATTGGCTGCAGAGGAGTTGCCCGGTGAAAGTGAAACTGGTTTGCCTTGATAAGCTGGCTGGCTCCCTCCCTTTGCCCAGAGAAGCTTCAGCTGGAGGCGAGGGCGGGCTGGGGCAGAAGGAGCTCCTGGCAGCAGCACCAGCACCGGAACCCAGGTGAGTCTCCCTGGGCTGAGCACATTGGGACACCCTCCATTCCCATCAGGATGCCTCCCGTCTTTTGCAAGGACTGGGTGCATATTCTATTCAGAGGGGATGCACATGACCCCGGCACCAGGCCTGTAGCGGTGTGTGTGTGTGTGTGTGTTAGGAGTTCAATCCCCCTCCCCAAAAATTTTCAGATTAAAAAAAAAACCGGTTGACTCATGAATTTTAACTGGTAAACCAAATCCCTATGCTAAGTCTATGAGACGCAAACAATTAAGAGCCTGGGTTGTTTGTTGTATGTTTCCTGGGCTGTCTGGCCATGTTCCAGAAACAGGAAAGGAAGGAGATTCCACCTGAACATCAGGAAGAACTTCCTCACTGTGAGAAGGGCTGTTCAGCAGTGGAACTCTCTGCTTCAGACTGTGGTGGAGGCTTCTTCTTTGGAGGCTTTTAAGCAGAGGCTGGATGGCCATCTGTCAGGGGTGCTTTGAATGAGATTTCCTGCTTCTTGGCAGAATGGGGTTGGACTAGATGGCCCATGAGGTCTCTTCCAACTCTATGATTCTATGATTGCAGCATCAAAGTGTGGCTGCTTCCTGTCTGGGGGGAATCCTTTGTTGGGAGGTGTTAGCCGGCCCTGATTGTATCCTGTCTGGAATTCCCCTGTTTTGCGTGTTGTTCTTTATTTACTGTCCTGATGTGGACAAATTGTGGACAATTTCAACAGAAAGGAGGAAACCATGAAAAGGAACACAATCTGGCTCGTAGTATTTAAAAACTCCAAAATCAGGACAGTAAATAAAGAACAACACTTTGGAAACAGGGGAATGCCAGGCAGGAAACAATCAGGGCCTGAGGCTGTTAGGAACGGCAGGAGATGGAGTCCAAAACACCTGGAGCGAGGGCTGAGGTTTGCCCATGCCTAGACATTTACATGAATCTGTGAGCAACAAGATTCCTCCCTTACTCCCCATATTGCTCATATGCCGAGTGTTTTTATGTGTATATATATACCCGGGCTTATGTGTATAGGCCCGGGCTGTGGCGCAGGTGGGAGAGCAAGCCAGTGCAATTAACTGCAATGAATCACTCTGACCAGGAGGTCATGAGTTCGAGCCCCGCTTGGAGCCTATGTTTGTTTGTCTTTGTTCTATGTTAAAAGGCATTGAATGTGTATGTGTAATGTATTTGCCCTGAGTCCCCTTCGGGGTGAGAAAGAAGGGCGGAATATAAATGCTGTAAATAAATAAATAAATAAATAAATAAATATACACACACGTATCCATATAGATATACAGGCAGTCCCAAAGTTATGAACATTTGTATGTAAGTTGGAACAGGTACATTTTTGAAGTGCAACTTTAGCCAAATATATATTTAGCTCTGGGTCGCATAGGGAAAGTCAACACCCCAGTGGGGTTTGTTTTGCTGCAGTTGAGTCTGCATCATATGAGTTCTTCACTGACCATTATAAAGCAGTTCCAACTGCATAGATGGGGCCCGTCACCCTTTTGAGAAACCCCGTGTCCTCTGCCATAGAAGAAAGGAACTGGTAGCCGTGCACAGGACAGGGGCCACCGGGGTCTCAAGGGAAGGTACTTTCCTGTGGCCGGTGAACTTGAACTCCTGTTATTTCCTGTCTTTGTTTGGCCTTTTGTTGCCCTGCCGCTGCCCGCATTGAGATCCCAACCCAGCGGCTGAGCTACAGCTAAACAACATCTGGCTCTGTTATCGGACTCGGCTACATCCGCTGACCAGTGAGCCCAGGTGTTCCTAAAGGCAAATTCTGCACCTGGAACACATTGGATGGCGTTCACGACCTGCATGTGATTTTCATGACTTGTTTTTATTGTTATTATCTGTTTTATTGCTTTGTTTTATTGTTGTGGATTGGGCTTGGCCCCATGTAAGCTGCTCTGAGTCCCTTCGGGGAGAGGGGGCGGGGTATAAAAATAAAATTATTATTATTATTATTATTATTATTATTATTATTATTATTATTATTCAGGGGCTGCCCAGAAGGGATAGTCTGCACCTCACGCGCTGCACCAGGCCTTCTTTTGGAGCTTCTCCAAGGCTGAGGAGAACCTCCTTTTAGAACCGTGGTTTTTTGTTTATCCGTTCAGTCTCTTCCGCCTCTTGGTGACCCCTGGACCAGCCCAGGCCAGAGCTCCCTGTCGGCAGCCGTGTCCACCCGTAGCTCCTTCAAGGTGGAGCCACTCCCTTCAAGGACCTCATCCATCCATAGGTTACTATGGGAAATACCATTGCTTTCATTATGTGGACCTTGGTTGCTGGTGTGATGTTTCTACCCTTCACTCTTTTATCGAGATTGGTCATTGCTCTCCTCCCAAGTAGAAAATGTCTTCTGATTTCCTGGCTACAGTCTGCGCCTGCAGTCACCTTTATTTGACCGGGAACCACTTTGACCCGGGACCACTCTCCAACCTTAGTACCAAAAGGGTTACGAATCAGTTTTTGGTCAAGTTTAGATTTGGTTTGGTTATTTTGGGGACTGATTCAGAAAAGTGCATTGGAGAGACCACATCCGCTCTAGTTTCCGATGCAGAACATATGCCACCCAGCAGTAGCCATTTGCTCACCCACAGAAAACCATATTTAGTAATTTGGAGCTGATGTGTTCTATCCAATGCAATTTTCTGAATCAGCTCCCCAAATAACCCCAGGATCAGGCCTAAAAACGAAGACTATTGAGTAAACACAGATGTCTGTTCTAAACAATGTAATGAACTATATAACACAATAGTGGTTCCACACATAAGTAGTACACAATATGTATATTAGAGCATCATATACATATAACATACACAGAAACAATACTCAGTCCTAAGTATCTAACTCAGTATTATAAATCAAACAAAATGATATAAGTCTCTGCAGTCCTAAAAGGTTTGGATTGGCTAAAAGGCAAACTGATTCAGAGTCTCTGCAGTTCTGGAGGGATTCCTCAGGACTCCACAGGTTTTGGATCAATAGTGAAGCCAAGTAGACAGAGTCAATGCTGATGTAACTCCTGAGTAGGTGGTATTATATCCGTTCACACCATTTGCACGCCGTTTACAACTGGTTCCTGGGTTTTATCCCAGTTTCGGTAACCCTTCTTCTAGTAAGCGGCAAAAGCTGTATTATTTCTTTATTGATGGCTCTGCATCAGGTATTCTTAATTATGTTAGCAGTATCAATATGCTGCTGTGGATTTTGTGGTGCGAGCCAGCCTCTCCCCTCCCGACATCCCCGTTGCCTGGCTACTAAGAGAAGGTTTCGAGAGACCACTTGCTCTCGTTGCAATGGTGTAGTAACGGTGAGGCCGCAAGCCATATTTTAGTTCTTGGGGACCACTGGTGGTCCACTGACCACAGGTTGGGGACCACTGTTGTAGAAGAAGCAGCGTTACTTCTCAGGTGGGAATTTGTGTAGCTGGGGCTTGTAGCTGAATGAAAAGCCAAACTGCTTTGCCTCCAGCCATTCCGCCCTTCCTTTTCAAAGCTGATTTCCTCTTTTCTTTCTGTTTCAGATTTAGAAATCCTGAGCCCTGAAATTTGTCTCATCGTCGCTTTAAGATATGGCTGAATGGAATGAAGGTGAGAATTTAATGACTAAGGCTCGGGCCCCGTTACACCGCCACATCAAATCCATATGGTCTGCTTTGAACTGGGCTATATGACAGTGTAGATTCATATCATCCAGTTCAAAGCAGATAATCTGGGATCAGATACTGGATTATATGGCCGTGTAGATGGGGCATACACTGTACCCAATCAAGCTTATCTTTATTGTCTAGCAAAATGTGTCCATTGTACCTGTTTCTTATGAGACGTTCCTCACAAAGGAAGCAAACCCTGAGTGGGTTGTTGTATGTCTTTCGGGCTGTGTGGCCATGTTCCAGAAGCATTCTCTCCTGACGTTTCGCACACATCTATGGCAGGCATCCTCAGAGGTTCTGAGGCATGGAGAAACTAGGCAAGGAAGGTAAATATATATCTGTGGAGAGTCCAGGGTGTGACAAGAGTCCTTTGTCAGTTGGAAGCCAGCCCTAATGTTTCAGTTAATCACCCTAATTAGCATTGGAAAGGTTGGTCTCTTGCCTGGGGGGCATCCTTTGTTCAGAGTCATTAGCCGTCCTTGGGGCTCCCCTGCCCTCAGAGTGTTGCTTCTTATTTACTGTTCTGATTTTGGAGTTTTTTAATACTTTAGCCAGATTTTGTTCATTTTCATGGTTTCCTCCTTTCTGTTGAAGTTGTCCACATGCTTGTGGATTTCAATGGCTTCTCTGTGTAGTCTGACATGATAGTTGTTGGAGTGTTCAAGCATTTCTGTGTCCTCAAATAATATCCTGTGTCCAGGTTGGTTCCTCAAGGGCTCTGCTCTGGCTGATTTCTCTGGTTGAGTGAGTCTGCAATGCCTTGCATGTTCTTTGACTCGTGTTTGGGCAATGCTACGTTTGCTGGTCCCTATGTAGACTGAGCCCTGAGTGGCTCAGCAAAGCCACAGTTCTGCACATGGAGCCATGCAGCCCTTGGACTTGCTGTGGAGCTTCTCAAGCCCTTCCCTGCCCCATAGCGGAGTGGGGCTGCGTCCCAGAGGCGGGTGAAATGGTCTGCCAGGGTTCTCCATAGTTCATGGCAGAAGATTTAAGGAGTCACATCTCCAATGGACTCTCTCTATTTGGAACGAGGTCTTGCTTGTGAGGATTTGGAGCTGGGACCCTGGTGTAGACCTTCTGCTGAGAGAGGTCTTTCGTTCATGCATCTCAGTCCCTCCCGTTCTGCCCCACCTGCCCCAGCGCAAGGAGGGGGAGCTCCAAGGGAAAGGCAAGAACAGGAAGGAGAAGAGAGCTCACCTTCGGCCTGGGGGGTGGGAGGTGGGGAGGGGGTGGCCAGGCAGAGCCCCCAAGATACCTTTATTCCAGCAGAATCACCTCTTGCTTTGCCCCCTTGCTTCATGGGTTCTGGTTAGCAACAATGGGTCATAGAATCATAGGGTTGGGAGAGACCTCACAGGCCATCCAGTCTAACCCCATTCTGCCAAGAAGCAGGAAAATCACATTCAAAGCACCCTCAACAGATGGCCATCCAGCCTCTGCTTAAAAGCCTCCAAAGAAGGAGCCTCCACCACACTCTGCAGCAGAGAGTTCCACTGCTGAACATCTCTCTCTCACAGTGGGGAAGTTCTCCCTCATGTTCAGGTGGAATCTCCTTTCCTGAAGTTTGAAGCCATTGTTCCATTGTGTCCTAGTCTGCAGATTAGTCAAAGCGAGTTCCCCTTGCATGACCGCTTCTTCTCTTGTTCCCCTCCCTTGTTTTAGACACGGAACTGAGGATTGTCCTCGTGGGGAAAACCGGTGCCGGGAAGAGCGCCGCGGGAAACACCATCCTGGGACAGGAGAAATTTATGTCTACCGTGTCACCCACATCAACAACAAAAACATGCGAAAAGAAGGAGACTGTAATTGATGGGAGGAAAATTGTGGTTGTTGACACTCCTGGGTTTTTTGAAATCAATGCAAAAACAGAAGAAGTTTCCAAAGAAGTTGAGAAGTGTGTAAAATGGTGCTACCCAGGCCCACATGCAATTATACAGGTCATGCAAGTGGCCCGTTTCACTCAGGAGGAAAAAATGGTTGCTCAGGTAATCCAAGATATTTTCAGCTTTGAGGCCAAGGATTACATGATCATATTGTTCACCCGCAAAGAAGACCTAAAAGAAAAGACTTTGGAAACATTCTTAAGTGAAGGAGATGCCTCTTTTCAGGAGCAGATTGAGAAATGTGGGGGCCGTTACCTGGCTTTCAACAACAGGGCTGAAGGTCTGAAGAGGGAGGAGCAGGTGAAGGAGCTGCTTGGCATGATCGATGACATGCTGGAGAAGAACATCAAGGCCCCCCATTACACTGAAAAGATGCTCGTCAGCGACCAAAAACGGATAGAAGATTATCAACGTCTGCAAAGAGAGAACAGAGAGCTGAGGAGGGAGAAAGAAGAGAATGAAAAACGGTTAGAAGGGAACAAAAGCTGGTGCAACATACTCTAATAGATGCAGCCAAGTTGCCTTTTAAACAAAATCCAAAACACAGCTTGGTGATTCTTTTATCAGGCACAAGCCACAACAGTATCACCCAAATTTATCTCCACGTAAGAGTGTGTGCAAGGGGCACAACCGTCTTAAGCCACTTTACGTCCCTGTAAATAATAATAATAATAATAATAATAATAAAACTTTATTTATATCCCGCCACCATCTCTCCACGGGGACTCGGGGCGGCTTACATGGGGCAGTGGCCCAAACAACATAAGAACAAAATATAAGCAACACAATAAATCACAATATAAAAAGATAAAACAATAATACAATATATCAATATAAACAACAATGCAAGATAAAAATTTCATTTAAAACACATAAATGGTAAGACCACATGGTCATACCATTCTCTAAATAGCATATTTAGTTAATCAGGTGGAAAAAAACATAGGATGCAACACTAGTAGCTCACCGATCAGCCACTGCTTCTAGACTATCCCAAAGTGATATCCATCTACATGTATTATATATTTCCATTTATATTCCATTACATTTTTACAATGACTCCACTAAGCATGTATTATTCCTAATTGCTTCGGTGGAGTCATGAAAGTGACTGATTTGTCATAGCTTCTGCTTCCATGTTTCAACCAATATTTGAGATTCATGATATTGGGCCGAATATTTGGGTCCAGTATTTTAGTTCAGGGTCTGTTGTGGGTGGGAATGAGGGAATGTGAGTTTGAAAAGGCCATTTTAGTGCATTCGCTGTATTTTAATTTTGCTTTTATCACACTGTTACTATTTGATCGCTTTTCAACTTTTGTATCGTATGTTTTTAAACTTGTCTAGTGTGGAGTGTTGAGTTCCCATGGGGAGTAATATAGACAATACATTGTTAGGGGTACAAGGATTGTTTGCCTGATTGTTGGGTATTTCGGGTAATGTTTGAGTTCCATGGCGCATGTCTCTGCTCCTCTGATAGGTCACTGTATTAGTTACTCTGAACTCTTATGAGAAAATGCATGAAATAAATAAACACATTGTAGCTCCTGATGGAACTGAGACATTATTTTATACATCTACATTGCTATCGAGGGCCTTTGTGGAGGTTTCAGTTCAGCTCTGTATCTGTGGAAAACCTCATAGCATTCATTTCTTTTTTGACATGAATTTTTATTCAAGGGAACAGAAACACTAACAGAACTAGACAATAAAAAAGAGTTACACAAAGCCAAAACAACCTCCCTTCACCCCAGAAAGTAAACAAAAAGGGTACAGCAACGAACACAACTCTTATCTTAAACCAGGGGTCCTCAAACTTTTTAATCCAAGGGCCGGTCCACAATCCTTCAGACTGAAAAAATTTGAAAAAAAAATACAAACAAATTCCGATGAACACTGCACGTCTTATTTGTAGTGCAAAAACAACAACAAGAACAATGAAAGAACAATACAATATTTAAAAATAAAAACAATTTTAACCCAACATACATTTATCAGGATTTCAATGGGAAGTGTGGTCCCGCTTCTGGCCAATGAGATAGTCAAGTTAATTAGGGTTGTTGTTGTTGTTGTTGTTGTTGTTGTTGTTGTGTGCCTTCAAGTCATTTCAGACTTTGGGCGAGCCTAAGTCTAAAATGCATTTATTTATTATTTATTTACTGCATTTATTTACTACATTTGTATCACACCCTTATCGCCCCAAAGGGGACTCAGAGTGGCTTACAAATTATATGTACATACAATATATTATATTATTAGCATAGCACAATATTAGCATTATATATTACTATATTGAACTATACCACTATACTGTAATATAATTAGTAATATTATATGTAATATCGAATATATAATTAATATTATTATATGGTATTATTATTAGTGTTATATTGTATTACATTATAATATTATTATCAATATTATATGTATATAGAATATATTATATTATAAAACTGAGGGCGGGGGCCAGGTAAATGACCTCGGAGGGCCGCATCCGGCCCCCGGGCCTTAGTTTGGGGACCCCTGTCTTAAACAATCATCCCACCATAGTATACAACATACACTACTAAACACATACTAAAAACGGAACACATCTACACATCGACATTGTTATCGAAGGCCTTTGTGGAGGTTTCAGTTCAGCTCTGTATATGCGGAAAACCTCATCTCTTCTTTCACCTGAGTTTTTATTCAAGAGAACAGAAATACGGTAGAGTCTCACTTATCCAACATAAATGGGCCGGCAGAACGTTGGATAAGGAAATATGTTGGATAATAAGGAGAGATTAAGAAAAAGGCTATTAAACATCAAGATAGGTTATGATTTTACAAATTAAGTACCAAAACATTATGTTATACAACAAATTTGACAGAAAAAGTATTTCATTACACATTAATGCTATGTAGTAGTTACTGTATTTATGAATTTAGCACCAAAATATCACAATTCATTGAAAACATTGACTACAAAAATGTGTTGGATAATCCAGAACGTTGGATAAGTGAGACTCTGCTGTACAAACAAAATGAAACAGACAAAATAACAATCTCTCTCCGCCCCAGAAAGAAAGCCAAAAGACTACGGTAAACAAAGCACTGCTTGTCTGGGATTCCCCTTTTGCAAGAGGCCACCCTCCAGGGCACCTGCGTCCCCAAGTCTCCACCTTGGCAGGAGGATGTATTTCCTTCTCAAAGGAAGACTTGGGGGGCTCGTTGGGGCTGGTTTTGTGGTCGATGCCACATCGCCACTTGAGGCAGGGGGTTGCATGGGGTGGACATGTGGGGCTCCTTCGTGAGGGTACAATGACCAAGATCAGAAGTAAATGAGAGACTCAGCAAAAGCTTTATGGAAAAGCCTGCCAGGAGCAAGAAGGGAGTTGAACAGGGAAGCCTGAGTGGAATGTGTGTGACTGACGTGTGTGTGTGTGTGCACGTGTGTGGGGTGGGGGGGTATATGGAAACGTGTGTGCTGGTGTGCAGAACCATGACACGGTTAACCTGGGTGGACGTGGGCCTTGCAGCCAGTTGCCAAGGGAAGGGCCGCTCTCTCCTGACCCGTCCTCCCAGGAAGTGGATGGAAGTAGCCGCTGCCTCCTGCTCCCATTCCTCTGAGCCAAACGCAGCCCCGGGTGAAGTGTCCCCGGCAGTCCCATAGCTCAAGGGGCCGAGGGCACAACCCCCAGGGAAGGGGAGCCAACGTGCCTCCTCGCCTCCAGCAAGGCCTGTGGCCTCTCCCCTGAGCCAAAGCCAAGGAGACCCTCTTGCCTTGTGTCGGGAGGGTCAAGAAGCAGGAGCCCCCTCCGGCCACTCGGCCCTTCTGACCCCTGCACAGAGGCACGGAGTGGAGGAGCCTCCCCGCTGCAAGGGCCGGGGGTCTCTTTGGGGGCCTTGGACACGCTGGCTCTCGCCCTGAAGCCCTGGCATTGGTGGGGGGACCTCTTTTTCTCAGGAAGGAGAAGGGCCACCCAGCCAGATCTCCCACAACACACACACACACACACACACAAACACACACAGAGGGGCCAATCAGAACTCGGAAGAGAAGGCCTGATGTTGAAGCCGTAGGAACATTATTGATGTGGATGGAGAACATACTCTGCACAGAAAGGCTTGGAGGAAAGACTTCTGCACAACAGTCTCTCTGCATGGAAAAGAATGTGAGATTCAGAAGTATGAACTCTAACCCAGAAAATGTCATTTTCTGTATGGAAAAGGCTGTGTTTGCAGTGTGCTCATGTCTCCGTGTGTGTTGCAAGGCCAGGCTCCTTTGGGCAAAGCCTTCAGTCCCATTCATGCGCTCCACAGATACCTCTGGGCACATGAAGCCAAGGAAGAAGACAACGCACGGTCTCGGCATCATGTCTTCTCTTCCAAGTGTTGGTGGGCCCACTGGGATGTCCGTGCAGCCATGAGTGTGTGTATGTGTGTGTGTGTGTGTGTTGCGGGGTGATTGGGAAGGGTATTCTATTACATCCAGGGCCCTGACCATGTTTATAAGGCACCTGCCCTGGGAACGGGGTATCTGGTTTTATTTCTGCGCTCAGAACAACTGGCATTTTCTGTGCAGGCTCCACTTTCTGAACAAGGAAGACTTGGCCGCATGGAAAGGAATTCTCCCCTTTTCTAGGAAGGGCCTTGGCTATGGAAATAAAAGTATTATTACATCCTTTCCCCCACACAAAAGGGAGTTTCTCTCCTCTTTTCTGGGAAATGCCGTGACTGTGGAGAAAGTGAAAGGACCAAGGCTTTTGGACCAGTGCCAAGGTAACCTTCTGAGCCCCCTCCGGCCACTCGGCCCTTCTGACCCCTGCACAGAGGCACGGAGTGGAGGAGCCTCCCCGCTGCAAGGGCCTGGCAGGAGCGGTGCCGTGGGGCAGAACACATGCAGCCAGAGAAACACTCCTAAGTTGCCGGGGGTCTCTTTGGGGGCTCAGGACACATTGGCTCCCACCCTGAAGCCCTGCGCTGGGCGGGGGCCCCTCTTTTTCTCAAGAAGGAGAAGTCCCACCCGGTCAGGCCTTGGGGATCTCCCCCAACACACATACACACACACACACACACACACACACACGGAGGGGCCAATCAGAACAGAGAAAGTGTGATGTTAAGGCCATAGGAACCAGGCCCGGTTGAACGTAGAGGCAACTGAAGCCACCGCTTCGGGTGCATGCCGATAGGGGCGCTGTTGAGGCCTCGACAGCGCCCCCGTAGCACTGCCGCTGCCGCTGCACATGCGCACAGCACCATTGGCCATTTGGGCCGATGGTGCTGTACTTCTACATTTTCTGAGGAGGGAGGTGATGGTCCTCCCCGCTGCCACCAACGACGAAGGAGGTATGTGCGGGGCCTTGGGGTGGGGGGCACAATTTCGGAGGGGGCACGGCCACTAGGTTCGCTTACAGGGCAAAATTACCTAGGGCCGTCCCTGATAGGAACCTTATTAATGTGGATGGAGAACACACTTTGCACAGAAAGTCTTTCTGCACAAAAAACAACGTAACATACAGAAGTATTAACTCTATCCCAGAAAATGTCGTTTTCTGTATGAAAAAGGCTGTGTTTGCAGTGTGCTCATGTCTCCATGTGTGTTGCAAGGCCAGGCTCCTTTGTGCAAAGCCTTCAGTCCCATTCATGCACTCCACAGATACCTCTGGGCACATGAAGCCAAGGAGGGACACAACCCATGGCCTCCCACAGATAAGAGGGAGTGTCTCCTCCTTTCTGGGAAATGCCGTGACTGTGGAGAAAGTGAAAGAACCAAGGCTTTTGGACCAGTGACAAGGTAAGTAACACCTTCTGAGTGTATCCCTTGCCGTGTGTGCTGTGGGCACATTGGGTGAGACGAGGAAAATATTTCAACAGCAAAAGAGATGTAAAAATGGAGTTAAACTTTTAAAAATATGGCATAGACAACAAGGGAGAAATGGGAAGCCCTGGTCTTGGAGCGTTGGATCTGGAAGCCAGCTGTGACCAACCGTGCTGTGGATTTTGAAGAGGCAGAAATAGAGGGCGAAAGGGAGGAATCTGCCAAGAAGAAGGGGCCGCCTTCCTTCTCGAAATGTATGTTCTCACTATGAAAGAAAGACCACGCAGATCCAGAATTTCTGCACAATGAGACAACATAAGCAGGGCACCAATCCTGCAAAGTTTCAGAACGTTTCAGTCATCCACTGATTTTTAGGAAACTTTTGAAGTTTTTACAAAAAAATTTAAAAAACAAAACAAAAGAGGTATCCCCTCGAACTTCTGAGACAACATAAGCAGGGCACCGATCCTGCAAAGTTCTATAGACAACCCCCTGCCAAGCAGGAAAAGCACAATCAAGACACCCCTGACAGATGGCCATCCAGCCTCTATTTAAAAGCTTCCAAGGAAGGAGATTCCACCTCACTGGCTTAGATTAGACAGCTGATTGGCCAGAACTCACAATATGAATGTCAACAAGGACAAATATCAGATACTACACGTATACTGGACTCCAGTTCTTTCACTGCCTTTGGATGTGATTCATCTGGTCCTTGGAATAGCCAGGTATTCCTGTGCTGCCTTTTTACCTCTTTTGGGCTACCTTTCCCCTCCTGCACCCTCTGCCCCATCCTCCCCACAGAGAGCCCTGTTTACCTTCTGGATGAAAGAAGACTTTCGAGGCAAAGAAGGTGTGGAGTAGTCCTGCCTTTTCCTGGGCCCAGTTAGCATTTCACCCTCTTCGCTATGGCCCAACCATCTCCTAGTTCTTCTTTCTGCTACAGACATAACCAAAGCAGCCCTTGTTGCTTTTAAACTCATAGAATAGAATAGAATAGAATAGTGTCAGCTCACCACAGCCGCTCCTGAATGAACACACGAGACTCTCTGTGGTATCACCAGGAACTTTTACTGTAGGAAACATGAACATCAGAAAAGCCAAGAATGGGAGGCTCCGGCCAACCCTCCTTTATATACCCTCCCCCTCATTTGAACAGTCTCTTCCCGCTCAGTAAAACCCCGCGCAAATTCCCCGCCAAGTCCAGCAGCCGTTTCTCCTCCGAGTCCTGGGACGCAGGTGTCTTATCAATGTCAGTGACCCTGAAACTCAGAGCCACATCCAGGCTCTAGTAGCAGGGTTCTGACATGGCGTCCTCCTCCCCTTCGTCCTGGAAGGAAAAGATTAAACACAACTATTGTTCTCCGCTGTCCAGAGTTCCTTTATACTTTTTTAGCAGGCTGCAATGGAATACCGGGTGTACCTTTCCTAGGTCCTTTGGTAGCCTCAGCTCATAGGTCACTTCGTTTATTCTTTTTGCTACCCTGAATGGCCCTATATAGCGTGGAGCCAATTTCTTGGATGGGAACCCCAATTTCAGGTTTTTTGTGCTCAGCCAAACCAGATCTCCTTCGCCCAATTTGTCCCCCTCTCGGCGCCTACGATCCGCAAAGAGCTTGTACTTCTTTTGTGTTTCCCGCAATGCCTCTACCACGGTTTGCCACCCTTGCTTGATTTTGGCCGGCCATTCCTCGTCGGTCTGGCCCTCCCCTTCCTTCCACTCGGGTAGCCTGGGGAAAGGTGCCACCTCCTGTCCGTATACTATTTCGAATGGGGCACGACCTGTGGCCGAATGTACGGCCCCGTTAAAAGCCATCTCAGCAAACGGAAGAAGGTCCGCCCAATCATCCTGTCTATAATTGGTGTACATCCTTAAGAATTGGCACAGTGTCTGTTGGGTACGTTCGACCCCCCCGTTGGTCGCGGGATGAAAGGCCGAGCTCAGGTTCCTTTCTGCTCCTAACAGCTGTAAGAATTTTCCCCAAAATTTTGCAGTAAATTGGACTCCCCGGTCACTAATTATCTTGTCGGGACACCCATGTAGGCGATATACATGCTTCACATACAAATCAGCAAGTTTTTCAGCTGAAGGGAGTTTTGGCAGGGCCACAAAGTGTGCCTGTTTTGAGAATAGGTCCAATATTGTCCAAATGTATCTGTGGCCTCTGCTGGGGGGTAGTTCGCCTACAAAATCCATGGCTACGCATTCCCATGGCCTCATGGGCTCCACCACCTTCTGCAATAGCCCCTGGGGCTTCCCCGGTGGTGTTTTTCCCTCTGCACATAATTCACACTGCGTGACGTACCCCCTGGCGTCTTTCCTCATTCCGGGCCACCAGCATTGTTTGGCCAACAGTTTAATAGTCCTGGTGGGGCCTAGATGACCCGCACCTTTGTTATCATGGTACTTCCTTAACATTTCTCGTCTTAAACATTCAGGAATATACAATTTCTTATTTACAAACACCAAATCCCCACACAATTCTCCCTTTTCTTTGTTAGTTTGTAACCATTTGTCCATTCCATACGCTCGCTTCAACTCTTCCTCCCATATTTCTCCTCCCCCCGTGGAAATGGCAGTACGTTTGTTTTCTTTGGCCGCTTGTGCTCGAGTTAGTACTGCCAGGCCCCATTGCTTATCAAGAAAAATACTCCCTTCAGATTCCTGAATTCCTCCCCCGTGCTGAGGCGTCCGAGAGAGAGCGTCAGCGAGTATGTTATGTTTCCCCTGGAAGAATCTGAGTCTGAAATCAAAACGGCTGAAATATTGGGCCCATCTAATTTGCTTCGCTGATAGTTTACGAGGGGATCTTAGATACTGTAAATTTCTATGGTCAGTCCACACCTCAAACGGTGTTCCACTTCCTTCCAGAAAGTGTCTCCAGCACTCTAGTGCTTTTAGAATCGCTAAGGCTTCTCTCTCCCAAATCGGCCAGTTTTTTTCTGTATCGCTAAACTTTTTTGACAGATAGCCACATGGCTTCAGGTTCCCCCCCTCGTCTTTCTGTAGCAGAACTGCCCCATATGCCCGGTCTGACGCATCGCAATGTAATACAAAGGCTTTAGACATATCAGGGTGCTGTAGGACAGGCTCCTCAGTAAAACGCTTTTTAAGGGCTTCGAAAGCTTCCTGGCATTCTATTGTCCAGGTCAGTTTGGCCCCTGGGGCCTTCACTTTGGCTGTTTCTCCCCTGCCTTTAGTCTTCAACAAATCCGTTAATGGCAAAGTGAGGCGCGCAAAGTCCTTGATAAATGTTCTATAGAAGTTTGCGAACCCTAGGAAGGATTGCAGCTGCTTCCGTGTTTTGGGGGCTTCCCACCCCCTCACGTCTTCTACCTTCGCAGGGTCCATCGCCACTCCCTGGGAGGAAATCCTATACCCCAGAAAGTCTATCTGGTCTTTATTGAACTCGCACTTGGCAAGCTTCGCATACAGTTTTGCTTCTCTCAACTTTTGCAGGACTTCCCTGACTAGTTCTATGTGTTGCTCCTTAGTCCGAGATACTAACAATATGTCATCTAAAAAAACAAAGACTCCCTTGTACAACAATGGATGCAACACTTCGTTGATTAATTGCATGAACGCGGCGCCTCCGCCGCACAAACCGAAAGGGAGCACACGATAATTGAATAATCCGAATGCACAGGAGAAGGCCGTCTTCCACCTGTCCTCTGGTTTAATCTGCAATTTATGGTACGCTTCAATTAAGTCCAATTTAGTGAATATCTGTCCCTCCGATAACTGGGCGATCAAGTCCTTCACTAAAGGTAGGGGGTATTTATTTACAGAACTGATTGCATTCAGGCCCCTGTAGTCAATGCAGAGCCTCAGCGTTTGGTCCTTTTTGCGCCTGAACAACACAGGCGCCCCTAGAGGGGAATTTGAAGGCTCTATGAAACCCCTCGCTAGGTTTTTATCAATGTATTTCCTCAGTTCCTCCTTTTCCCTAGCCGACATTGGGTATATTTTTGCCTTAGGAAGCTCTGCTCCTGGGACTAGCTCTATCTTCACTTCAACTCTCCGCTTCGGTGGAAAACTGTCTGCTTCCTTCTCATCAAATACGTCCACAAAATCCCGATACTCTGGGGGTAATTTATCTGCCAGTTCTGCTATCCTGATAGAGTCTTCCTCCCCCCTTTTCCCCGGCTCCCTCTCCACTTCCTGGCTCCCTCCTTCCAACTTCATCCTGAAGATCATGCTCTTATCCTCCCAGTTGATTTGCGGGTTGGCCTGCCCCAGCCATGGCATGCCTAGTATAACATTATAGCTGGCTATTTGTGATATCACAAATGACACCTTTCCTTCCCAACTCCCTATCTTACACTTTACATCTTCGGCACTGTACTTAGCTAATGATCCCGATGCTGTGGATCCGTCCAACTGCGAAAAAGCTATTGGGGATTCTAGGTTCGTTCTTTCGCATCCCAATCCCTCGGCTAATTCAGGGGAGATGATGTTCCTGGAACATCCACAATCCACAAATGCTTTGCAGGTTGCTTGTTTGCTGCCACTTTCCAGCTGAATAGGGACCACTATCATGGCTTTGTCCTGACTTACCAACCCCCCCGAGTGGTGCCTCATCGGTGGTTCTTCCTCGGCGCGTTTCCCTGCCACGGCTCTTGGTTTGGGCGGGCCTCCGCCTTCCCCTTTTCTCTGCCAGCACTCGGCAGCCCTGTGGCCCAAACGGCCGCACACGAAGCAGCCCCTCCTGCTGGTGCTCACGTTCCCTGTCGGCTCCGTTCTCCTCCCGGCTGGGGTTGATCCCTCCTTCCGGCTCCCCTCTTTCATCTGCGGCCGCTGCTGTAGCCCTCCTCGGTGCCTCCTCGCCTGGGCCAGCGATGTCTCGATGCGCCCCGCCAGTTGAATCCATCCGCGCAGTGTGTCAGGCTCATCACGATGCACCGCCCAGGAGAGGATCTCCCGCCTGAGCCCCTCTTTGAAGAGTTCTATCTTTGTCACTGCAGACCATTCCGGCACCTTTTCAGCGAGGCATTGGAACTCCTCCGCATACTCAGATACCGACCTCTGCCCCTGGGAGACGGTCTTCAACTCCTCCCTCGCCCGGATCTGCTCCAGTGGATCTCGGAAACGGGTCTCCAGGGCCCCCATAAAGCGTCGGAGTGACCCCAGACATGGGTCGCGCCGCGCGTGTAGTTGAACGTACCAGCTGGCCGCTCCCCTCTTCAACACTGCACCAATGGCCCGTACCCGGCTGGATTCCGTTCTAAAAGTGTGAGCATTGTCCTCCATATAGCCCCTCACCGTGGTCAGGAAAAAATCCAGTTCAGAGGACTCTCCCCCAAACTCGATCCTTAGTTCCTCTCGTCTCGGTAGGGGTCCCTGTGGTGGCAATCCCCAATTCTCCGCCCGTCGCAAGCCCCCTTGCGGGCCAGTGGGCCCCGCTGCTGCTTCCCTTTGTCCTGTGCCACGCCCGGCATTCGCCAGGGGCACCAGGGTCTCAGTTGGGAGCGTAGCCGGGATTCTCGGAGGCTTTTCCCCTTCGTCGTCACTCTCCTCCACCCGCGTCAGGCTCGTTTGGATCTTGGGCCGGGCACCGGGCTCCTTTCGCATTTCCCTTCCCTTCGGTGCTGGGAGGTCTGCAAAGCCCTGGCTGCTTCCCATGCTCACGTCCCACATTGAGCTAGCCCGAAGTTCCCTTCCTCGCTCCGGCTCCGCCAAAACCGCCAGGCGCTCCATCGCCCTCGACATCACTGCCAGGGTGGTCTCCATCGCCGACATCCTCTCCTCCAGAAACACCATCTTTTGCGGGCCTGGGGAAGGTGAACCTTCCTCTCCTCCGGTGCTATCTCCCCGCACCACTCCGCGCCTCTGGGTTACCCCATTTGGCTGGGCATAAGCGGTGGATGACGCCAGGGCCGCCAGCTGGTGGAACTCAGCGTCCGGCTCGGGAGTGGCCCTTTCCGACCTTCCTCCTCCGGCGCCCAAGAGCTCTTCATCCTCCACTTGCATGTTACACCTCACCGCTACAGCGGGATGGTGTCCGTATTCTTGGCTTAGTGTCAGCTCACCACAGCCGCTCCTGAATGAACACACGAGACTCTCTGTGGTATCACCAGGAACTTTTACTGTAGGAAACATGAACATCAGAAAAGCCAAGAATGGGAGGCTCCGGCCAACCCTCCTTTATATACCCTCCCCCTCATTTGAACAGTCTCTTCCCGCTCAGTAAAACCCCGCGCAAATTCCCCGCCAAGTCCAGCAGCCGTTTCTCCTCCGAGTCCTGGGACGCAGGTGTCTTATCAATGTCAGTGACCCTGAAACTCAGAGCCACATCCAGGCTCTAGTAGCAGGGTTCTGACAGAATAGAATAGCTTTATTGTCACTGCACTATTACACAACAAAATTAAATGCCTTCCCCAGCACACACCGCAAAACAACACACCCACCCCTCCACACCCCAACCACCACCGCACAGCCCCCAATGCCACATCAATGCGAGCTTGAACTCATTCTGTGTTTTGGCCTTTCTAAGGCTGGATCCACACTGCCCTATATCCTAGGATCTGAATCCAGGTGACCTGCTTTGAACTGGGTTATATGAGTCTACACTACCGGATATTCTAAGCAGATAATCTGGGATCAGATCCTGGGATCTAGGGCGGTGTAGATCCAGCCTAGCTTCCTCTACATACACTGGCTATTCATTTGAATTCCTCGTTTGCAATTTCCACCTTTTTCATTTATTGTACATGTCCCTTTTAAATCGTAGCTCAACTGAAAGTTCTTTAAACACCTCCAACTTTATCTTCTCATTGTCATTGCTTGAATTTGTGCCTCCCATATTTCCCGTTTCAGACATTCCTATCCATCATGACCTCCGTTCTCTCTTGGTCTTTCTGACCATGGGATTACCCAGTTTTATTTATTTATTTATTTGTTTGTTTGTTTATTTACTGCTATTTTATCCCACCTTTCTCAACCTCAGAGGGGACTCAAGGTGGCTTCACAATATAGGCAATGCCTTTGAAAACATAGTACAATTAAAATAACCGTACCATTAAAACAATTTAAGTATTTAAATCCAAACAACAAGTTAAAATCACGTAATCCATAGGTGTAGTCCAGGACCGTTCCATAGGTCAGTTACACATCTTTCGTATTATTGCACTAGATTTTCAAAGGCTTGGTCAAAGAGCCTTTTACCCAACTTCTGCTGAATAACACATTCCAGGAGAACATGGTCACTCCCACCTAAGGAACCCACTATATCCACCTCATTCACTCTTGGTTAGAATCAGATTTGAAACAAATGATCTCCCTTGTTGCCTCCTCTACCTTCTGGACCAGAAATAGTCTGCAAGGCCATTTGTTGGACCTGATGCTCTTGGCAGTTTGTCTTCCAACAAACTTCAGGATAGTTAAAAGTCTCCCATTAGTATGACATCTCTCCTCTCTGGATGTGTGATCATCTCTTCTCAGAAGGCATCATCCAGGTTCTCAGTACTCTTTATTCCACTTTTTCAGCTGCTTTAAAAATATCCCAGTTTCTCTCTTCCTTCTTTGTACTTGTCCTTAGCTGACTTCAGTTCGAAGCACAAAATAAATGTGTCCTTAGGAGAGGGAAAAGGAGAGAAGGAGCAGAGATCCTGCCCTCCGCATTCAGCTCCAGCACCCTCTCCCAGCTTGCCTCTCCTTCCCCTGTAATAACTGGTGAGATGCTGGCAGGTATAAAAAGGTGAGGCCTATATGACTCTACAAGCAAGTGTTGGTCTTAATGACAAAATGCATGGAGATTGACAGGGAATCCAATGCGGTGTTGTGGGTTGACTCTGGAGACCGGGGTTCGAACACCCACTTGGCCACTGACAGCCACTGGATTGCCTTGGGCCAGTCACACTCAGGCCTTAGATCAGTGGTTCTCAACCTGTGGGTCCCCAGATGTTTTTGGCCTTCAACTCCCAGAATCCATAACAGCTGGTAAACAGGCTGGGATTTCTGGAAGTTGTAGGCCAAAAACATCTGGGGCCCCCAGGTTGAGGACCACTGCCTTAGAGGAAAGCCAACCTCCCCTGAAGAAATCTTGCCTTGAAAACCTTGTGAAAGCTTCACCTTTAAGTCACCATATGTTGGAAATGACTTGAAGGGACACAAGAACCACAAACATGATGAGTTAAAACAACACAAAGTGAAGTGTAAGGTTATTTTTAAATGGCTTGAAATGAAATTCTAGATAATGTTGTGATAAATGAGTTGGGGGTGTTTTTGGTTTTGCAGAATGTGCTCCAGCACCAGAAAGAAGCAAACAGGATGCCTCGATTGTGGTGGAACGTTTCTGAATTCATGTGAACAGAAACAGGCCTGCAGAAAACCCCAGAGCGTTACTAGTTGGTCTGTGGTTGAACTGAGCTCAGGTGCTCTTTCCTTGCAATAATCATCCTCTGAGCTTTGCAGCTGAATACAAACCAAACAGGCAGTTTCCTTTGATGTTATTTCACTTTATTTGGCCACTTTCTCTCTAGAGGATTCAGCAGTACTACATGTGAAAAGAGCCGTGGGGTTATTATTACAGCTCATTGAACATGGGCCAGCAGTGTGTTGCTGCAACAAAGATGGCAAAGGCTTGTGCTTGGAAGAAGATTAGTTTCCAAGTCTATGCTTCTAAGTTGAGGGAAGCTATAGTCACTCTACAGTCTGTGCTAGTCTCCCGGCCTCCTCCCGTTGTCCATTCAGTTCAGGGCACCTCATTTTGGGAAGGATACGGACAAGTCCAAGCAAGTTTGGAGAATGGCAATGAGGACGAGAACACAACACAAGGAGAGGAGCTAGGCATTTTCCACCCTGTGACACAATGGCCCTCTAGTTCGGCCCCAGAAGCTAGGATCAGGCCTCGTGGATTGAAACCACAGGGGGGGGGGTAGATTCTGATTGAACATTAGGAGGAAGTCCTTGACAATGGAAGAGATTGGCCACAGAGTCACTGGTTCTGTCTGTCTCTCTGCCTCTGTCTGTGTGTGTGTATATCTGTCTGTCTGTTCACCCCCCTCTCTCCCTCTCCCCCCCCCAAGTCCCCTGGTCTCGAAAAAGAGGCTAGACTGCTCCCTGCAGTTGAGGATCTTGCAACTGGGGATCCTGGATTGAGCCACTAAAAGGAAATCCATGGCCAAGAGCGCTGCAACGCACTGCCTTCCGGAGCGACTAAATAACCTAAAGGCGCCAGTCCCATTTGAGCTTGGTTGGTACTTGGATGGGAGACCAGGTCTGTAAGAAGGAGGCTGCAAACCCTCTGAGGATTCCTGGCTTGAAGGCAAGTACATAGAAACAAACATGTGCATCACCTTTTAACATCCTCATTCCTCCTTATTCAAACCAGGTGGCAACAGACAGCATGCCTATCTGAACCCTCTTCCTAAATATGGAGGGCGTTCAACCTGCACAAGCAAGTTCTGTTTTTCATCTCAACTGCTGCCTTGACTACTACTTCTTCTACCTCTTCTACCTCTTCTACCTCCTCCTCTTCTTCTTCTTCTTCTTCTTCTTCTTCTTCTTCTTCTTCTTCTTCTTCTTCTTCTATTTATACCCCACTTTATCTCCCCAAGGGGGACTCAAAGCAGCTTGACATAGAAGCATTAGTATACAATTTAAAATATACAAATATACAAATATTAAAACAGCATTACACATAATTAGTATTAAAACAATTCAGATTAAATCCATAGAAACACATAAAACCACAGCAACCCCTGACATGATCTTGAACGCTTCCATCTTCTTCAGCTGTCTGAATTTAAGATACAAGTGAAGACCTATCTCTTCGTCAGGCCTTCTGAGAAGGAAGGAAGGGCCTGTTCTCTCTCGTTCCCACCAACCGAGCCTGAGGTGGAGGTGGGACCGAGAGTAGGAAGGCCTCTCCTGAAGGATCTCAGGGCTCGGAAGGCAGGTTCATACAAGGACATGTGGTCGGTGAAATAGCCTGGACCTGAACCATCTAGGGCTTTAAAGGTCATCACCAGCACTTTGTATTGTGCCCAGAAACAGACTGGCAGTCCTGCAGTCGGCCCCAGTGAGCAACCTGGCTGCAACTCTTTGGACTAGATGAAGTTGTGGAGCGCTTTTCCGAGGAAGCATCACGTACAGCACGTTATAGTCATCCAGGTGGGATGTATCTATAGTCTTTTAAAATCATACTCACAGCCATAATTATCCTACAAAAGCCAGAAATGATCTTCACCTGAGTCGCCTGATAAGTGACGCCACAGCAAACAAGGGAAATGGCTGCAAACAGCAGAACACAAGCGATACGCAAAATGAATCAGCAACAAGAATGAAAAGAATAATGGTGATATGCTTCATCTTAGAATGAGAATATGGAAGAAGACCCACAATGCCTTTGTGAGTGAATCAATCCCCAAAACTCATACTCCAAATGATATGATTATAGCCCAAGCATGGGCCAACTTGGGCCCTCCAGGTGTTTTGGACTTCAACTCCCACCATTCCTAACAGCCGGTAGGCTGTTAGGAATGGTGGGAGTTGAAGTCCAAAACACCTAGAGGGAGGGCCCAAGTTTGCCCATGCCTGTTATAGCCAATGTGTTGCCACCACTGTTGCTCTTATTGCAACTAAGGTTGCATTGTAGAATTAATGCCGCTTTGTACTTCTTTCATTGCTTTTGCTCAACACTATGGAATCCTGGGAGCTGTAGTTCTATGAGGTCTTCAGCCTTCTCTGCAAAAGAGTGCAGCGCCTCACCAAACCACAACTCCCAAGATTCCATAGAACTGAGTCATGGTCGGCAAAGGGGTGTCAAACTGCATTAATTTTACAGCGCAGATGTACCCTATGAGAAACAACAAGCTTAGAAAGAGCCTGAGCTGTTTACTGAGTTGTTTTGGAAAGAAGATAATGTATGTTGATTACCTTTCGCCAAATGAATGATCAGTACAACCAAGCCAATGACTAAAGCACAGCCACCAAAAAAACAAAGCCCTTTTTTCAGCCAAGTTCTCTCCAAATTCCAACCTCCCCTTGGCTTTGGCCTGGTACCTCCATTCTCTGCCATGAACGCTTGAATCTTTTCATCTGTCAAGACCGGCTCCAAGTAGAGCCTATTGGAGTAATGCCTCCCTCCCTCCTTCTCCACCATGCGCTGGACTATCTCCATCAGCTCAGAGACCTGCCTCTCCCGTTCCTCCCCAGATGCCCTGTTATTGAAAGCACACATGCTTCCGAATTAGCCCATGGAGAGCCTTATTATCTGAGCCCCACACATAGTTCTCCAAGGAATCCCCCCCTAAATCCTCCTTGCGGGTGAAGAGGATGACCATGTGCCTGGAGGCCCATTCCCCAAACACAACCCGGACTTGATTTGCTGCATCCTGGTCTTCTGCCGTGAAGCGGCCCACCTGGGTCACAAACACCAAGGCATGAGGGCCGGGCCTGGAGAGGTCAATGCAGCGCCTGATCTCCGGCAGCAGGATCGTACTGGGTGTGTCTGGGTCACAAAGGGCTGGAGTGTCAATCACAGAAAGGTCCAAGTCTCTCCACCTCTGTGTCTCTCGTTGGCACCTGAGCGTGGTCGTCCTCAGTGCCGCCACGGACTCAAACGCCTTCCGGCCAAGAAGGGTGTTTCCTGTAGCGCTCTTCCCGCCTCCGGTCTTTCCAACAAGGATAATCCTGAGTTCAGATTCCTCCCTTCCGGGGCCTGAAGAACAAATCAGTGAAAAAAGAGTCAGAGTTGATCTTCCTGGGCTGTAGCACAGCTGGTTAATCACCAGCAGAAATAGATCACTGCTGACCGGAAGGTGGCAAGTTCGAAGCCTGATTTGGATTGAGCACCCAACTACCAATAGCCTAGCTTGCTGTCCACCTAAGCAGTTCGAAAACAGCTGAGCTGTGAGTAAATAAATTAGGGACAGCTTAAGCAGGGAGATTAACTTAATTTATAACAAGATAAAACTGCCAGCGATCAAAGAGCGATAAGGAAACACTGTGCTCAAAATGGACTCGGTGTCATAGTAGATGAAGCGACAGTTCCCCCTGTGGCCGGAATCGAGCATAACCTCCATAAGCCAAAGTTGGAAAATGTTGAATTACCTCTATCTGTCTGTATGTGTAGTATGTCTAAAAACGGCATTGAATGTTTGCCGTGTATATGTGCATTGTGATCCACCCTGTGTCCCCTTTGAGGTGAGAAAGAAGGGCAGAATATAAATACTGTAAATAAATAAATTCCTGCTGGAATGCAACAAGGTTCTAGACAAGAAGAATGCAAGAGTGGCTCACAGTAGCAGTGGGAAAATAGGAGATAGTATTTAGCTTTTTAGAGTAAGCTGAACCTCTTCTTTCTTATGGAAAACTGTCCAGCTCCTCTCTGAGACGGAGACGGATATCTTGACCCAACTCCTTCTCATTCCGCTCCTGTTCTTGACTTTCCCTCACAACCTCCTGTAATGAAGTGTGGTTTTTTTTAGTTTACAGATGCCATGTTTAATTGTGTTTTAAAAGGGTTAATATTTCAGTTACTCTGCACTCATGAGTTGGTTCCCATGGAGAAGTGGGAGGAGCCAACCATTCTTTTGCTGGAGGAGTGTAGTTTTGAAAAAGCAGCCGTTAGTCTATGCCCTGAGGAGGTGCAGTTAAGACTGATCCTCAGTGAAGGGATCAGGGAGGCTCAAATGTTTGATTTTGAGTCAGTTTAAAATATGTTTGGTGACTTATTTTAAGTTAGTCTGTGCCCTGCTGAGGTACAGTTAAGACTGATTCTCAGTTGGAGGATCAGGGAGGCTCAAATGTTTGATTTTGAGTCAGTGTAAAATAAGTTTGGTGACTTATTTTAAGGTAATCTGTCTCTTGATAAGCAACAGACAGTCTGTGATTTAAATTCATAGGGTGATTGCAGTTTAAAGCACTAGAGAAGGAAGTGACGTTTTAAGAAGTTTGAAACACCTCAATATAGCTTTGCAACTGTTAATCTAAGTGCCTCTAAAGAGAAGTTACTGTAACCATTAAGCTTGTGCCTGAATAAATGTGTTATTGTTCTTCCTAACATCTCAGCTTCTGTCATCTATATTACCATCAAAAAGAAAACAAGAAAGAAGAAAAATAAAATTTAAAAAGTCTCCTCTCTAAGTAACTAGTAGCTATATCTTCCAATAGTGGTGGCAAGAGTTGATAATCCCCTTAACATCTGGTGGCAGCATTTAAATAAAAAACATCTTTAATAAGTGGTGGCAGTGGATATAAAATATATATTAATAATATAAATAAAATATAATTAATAAAACAACCTCCACATCCACATCTCCGAAATTGGTGTCAGAGTTGGGATTTAAAAAAGAGTCCCCCTGCCTGAGTTCTCCTCAAATTGGTGGCAGTGGTGGGATTTTAAAAAGATTTCCCCTCTGCCTGACATCTTTGCACCTCCTTTGGATGTAGGCAGACTAGAACAGGACCCAGTAAACATTCCTTCCAGACAATGGAGTTCTCGCAATAAAGATTACCATAGTTCTCTAATGAAAGTGTGCTTTGCCCCTTTAATGCCCATCTCACACCCACACAATTGCCAAATCTATTCGCTTGGCTAACAGATCCTTAAGAATCTGAGAACTATTTTATGATGATGGGGGGTGTCAACATGAGCAGTTTTCCCATCTGTAGGTTAATTCCTACAAAACCACGGAAACACAGAATACTGGGGCCTCCGTGGCCAAGCCTGCTCACTTCTGGATTCAGGGGACTATTCCACCGCAATGAATCCATGCAATGCAACCTCAAGACTGGACTGTGGGAATGTATGGCTTGTGGCCCTCAGCCAGCAGTCACTCAAGCGCTTAGTAGAATCCCTATCTCTGCTGGTGTTTTAGGGATCTCCTGGGACAAGGGCAGGGGGTCGCTCTTGACTGACAAGGGCCTGTTCTGAACTGGGCCAGATTATCTGAGAGTCTGCCATCTCCAAGATGCAGTGTTCCTTCACTTATCCCGGGTGTTACGTTCCAGGACCACCCGCAATAAATGAAAATCCACGAAGTAGGGACGCTGTATTTGTGTTGTTTACAATCTCACTGGATTCTTGGCCAGGAATGCAATAAAATGCCTCTGCTCTATGTCTTCACTTCACTGGTGAGTTTTTAATCTGGAAATGTGGTTTTAAATTATGGTTCCCTCCCATTTCATTGCAGTCTAAATTGTGCAATTTTATTCACTGAGATTCTATGGGGCCCAATATTGCACATTCCTGTCATCATATGGCATTTTTAGTTTTCCCATGCAAAGGTTGTTAACCTTATCTGTTACTCACCCCACTATCCTTTTTTATAAACTGCTATGCATTGGTCTTGTTTTTCTGCACCTTATTCAGAAGCCCAAGCAAGGAGGAGGAGGAGGAGGAGGAGGAGGAGGAGGAGGAGGAGGAGGAGGCTTACCTTGGCTGACTCTGGACATTTTTGAAACTCCCATGAAGGACAAAGATCCAGGGAAATTCCTGTGCAAAGAAACACACACAGAAGTGAAAGACATAGAATCATAGACTCCTATGGACGAGACCTCATGGGCCATCCAGAAGCAGAAAAGTCTTATTCAAAGCATGATGGCCCCAGACAGATGGCCATCCAGCCTTGATCCTGTGAGTCTCCCTCTTCCTCTGGACACATTCAGGCTTAGAGTCAACCTCTCCCTTCAATTGCGGTGCCCAGAATGGGACACAAGAGTGTGATTCCAGGTAAGGTGGTCTGGTGAAGGTCTGGCATACTGAGAAGAGACATTCTCGAAGGATAGAATACAGACTAATAAATATGATTGCGCTGGAAAAGAAAGCACAGAGAAGAGAAGGCTGTTGTCTCAATCTGCCAAGGCAGTTAGAGAAGCAGGGAGGTTTCTCATCAAAGGAGCTTGAAAGAACTTCCGTGAAGGCTCACATTCTCTTCCTCTCTGCCTACTAAAACCAATTAGGAAAAGACAGATATATACCCTGTTTCCCCTAAAATAAAACTTCCCCTGAAAATAAGACCTAGTAGAGGTTTTGCTGAATTGCTAAATATAAGGCCTCCCCCAAAAGTAAGACCTAGCAAAGTTTTTGTTGGGAAGCATGCCTGCCAAACAGAACACCAGAGCATGCAGGATCGGTAAATGTACGTGCCATAGAGTGTTGTACATGGAAATATTGGTAGTAACAAGAAATTCTTGATAGGATTCACAGTATGTCTGGTTATGCTGGTTTATGATGACAACTACTGTACAGTATATAATAAATGTTCATTTTTTTGTTCAACAATAAATGCGAATTCTTCTTCATGGAAAAATAAGACATCCCCTGAAAATAAGACCTAGAGCAAAAAATAATATAAGACACTGTCTTATTTTCGGGGAAACATGGTAGGTAAAAGATCCTCTTTACAAAGAGTTGTATTTACTTTCATTCCAATTTCTTATCTGGAAATTATCACAGGTCGTGTGATGGCCTCAGTTGCCCTTGGTTGGAAGGACCAAAAGAAATGGGATATAAAAAGTTGGTATATTAAATATCTCCCTGACTACCTAGTCCAAGACTATATTAGTGAAACGTTATGATAGGATGGGCCAAAAGACAAAATGGGAGGCAAAATGGAAGGGTCTCATTTCCGGAAGAAAGGGGAAAGATAAATATAAGGAACGAGCGAAACCCGGCCACGTTTTGCTGTGGCGTTTTTGGTTTGCATTTTTTTCTGCATAAACATTAAGATCTGACGGGTTACCGACTCTGGAGCATGCGACGTATAATTGCCCATGAGAGAAGCATTTGTTTTCTAATTTCAACACACACACTTGCATCTTCAGGGGTTTCATAGAATCATAGAGTCGGAGGAGATCTCATGGGCCATCCAGTCCAACCCCTTTCTGCCAAGAAGCAGGAAAATCTCATTCAAAGCTCCATCTCCCCAAAGGGACTTGGGGTGGCTCAGATGGGGTCAAGCCCTAAAACATCAGATTGATGTACAATTTAAAACAGAATTAACAGACTACAACAATTATTTTAAACCATTAAAATAAACACAACCATATCAATTAGAATGTGAAGTGGAATTATTCAGGTTGCAGGGAGGGGCAGGCTGTGCAGCCGTGAAAATAAGACCATAGGCTTGGTGAATGAGAACACGAGTAGTCACCCGTGTTCCCAGGACTGGTGCCTAGCACACTGCCCAGACGCACCGTGAACAGAGCTGGCTTGGAGCCCCATCATCTTGGCAGCGTCCTAGGACGGGGCTTAAACCTCATGTGACGAGGCCCTTTCAGGCCTTTCTGCCAGGTTTGAATCCCACACGGGGAGAGTGCAGATGAGCTCCCTCTGTCAGCTCCAGCTCCATGCGGGGACATGAGAGAAGCCTCCCACAAGGATGGTAAAACATCAAAACACCCGGGCGTCCCCTGGGCAACATCCTTGCAGACGGCCAATTCTCTCACTCCAGAAGCGACTTGCAGTTTCTCAAGTCGCTCCTGACACGGGGGAAAAATGAAGTTATTATGAATGGGAAATGTCTGCAACGCATCCCTCACCTTGATGCTCTAGTTAGGGGTTCATTTTCACTTAATTTTATTCATTTATTTGTTTTATGTTTATATACCACTCTTTCCCCCCAGCCGGGGAACCCAGAGTGGTCTTACACAATGGCAACATTAAATGCCACATATGATACAACATGTAGTAAAAACCAACAATCGTAGAACACACTTAAAAACCAATATCATACCCTTAAGGGTAGGAGCCTCCGGTGGCGTAATGGCGTCATCATGTGCGTCCATTGTGACATCGAAGGTAATGAGCCAAGAAGGTGAGCTCTTGCAGAAAAGGTGCCTGTTCATTAACAATGGGCACAAACAATGGGCACGAGGACATGTACTGATGGAACCTCGCCTTTTGCACTTTTGACCACTTGTGCTGGACACTAACTTAGAAATGCCTCCAAGGGTGTCATGCATTGCTTTACCTATAAACGTAAATGTAACTGAAGCATTGGGTGTCCCATTCCTTTTTTTTTTTTTTTGGCACCCATGAGTTCCTGTTTTTCTGGGTTTTTTTAAACTTATTTTTCAAAAATAAATATTTCTTGAGACCCCAAAAGGCCTGATTCTTGCCAGCTAGGTTTTAAAACTGCACCTTTTGAAAGATTGAAGTGACACTATCACTGACAAAACTTCCCTGCCACCTGAATGGGAAGAGCCAAAGGCAAGGAAGAATAACACATACAGGCAAGACACATCTTTTAGGGAGCTGTACAAGTTCTTTAGTTCACCACTTAGACAGATGTTGCTGATACACATGGGGGTTTTCCCCTTTCTCCCTTGCAGTGTAAGCATTAAAAAAGCACCACTAGGAAAAAGAAAACATACAAGCAAGACTTCTTGAGCCAAGGTTGCCTTAGGGTTGCCACAGGTCATACAAGCAAGACTTCTTGAGCCAAGGTTGCCTTAGGGTTGCCACAGGTCATACAAGCAAGACTTCTTGAGCCAAGGTTGCCTTAGGGTTGCCACAGGTCATACAAGCAAGACTTCTTGAGCCAAGGTTGCCTTAGGGTTGCCACAGGTCATACAAGCAAGGCTTCTTGAGCCAAGGTTGCCTTAGGGTTGCCACAGGTCATACAAGCAAGGCTTCTTGAGCCAAGGTTGCCTTAGGGTTGCCACAGGTCATACAAGCAAGACTTCTTGAGCCAAGGTTGCCTTAGGGTTGCCACAGGTCATACAAGCAAGGCTTCTTGAGCCAAGGTTGCCTTAGGGTTGCCACAGGTCATACAAGCAAGACTTCTTGAGCCAAGGTTGCCTTAGGGTTGCCACAGGTCATACAAGCAAGACTTCTTGAGCCAAGGTTGCCTTAGGGTTGCCACAGGTCATACAAGCAAGACTTCTTGAGCCAAGGTTGCCTTAGGGTTGCCACAGGTCATACAAGCAAGACTTCTTGAGCCAAGGTTGCCTTAGGGTTGCCACAGGTCATACAAGCAAGACTTCTTGAGCCAAGGTTGCCTTAGGGTTGCCACAGGTCATACAAGCAAGACTTCTTGAGCCAAGGTTGCCTTAGGGTTGCCACAGGTCATACAAGCAAGGCTTCTTGAGCCAAGGTTGCCTTAGGGTTGCCACAGGTCATACAAGCAAGACTTCTTGAGCCAAGGTTGCCTTAGGGTTGCCACAGGTCATACAAGCAAGGCTTCTTGAGCCAAGGTTGCCTTAGGGTTGCCACAGGTCATACAAGCAAGACTTCTTGAGCCAAGGTTGCCTTAGGGTTGCCACAGGTCATACAAGCAAGACTTCTTGAGCCAAGGTTGCCTTAGGGTTGCCACAGGTCATACAAGCAAGACTTCTTGAGCCAAGGTTGCCTTAGGGTTGCCACAGGTCATACAAGCAAGACTTCTTGAGCCAAGGTTGCCTTAGGGTTGCCACAGGTCATACAAGCAAGACTTCTTGAGCCAAGGTTGCCTTAGGGTTGCCACAGGTCATACAAGCAAGACTTCTTGAGCCAAGGTTGCCTTAGGGTTGCCACAGGTCATACAAGCAAGACTTCTTGAGCCAAGGTTGCCTTAGGGTTGCCACAGGTCATACAAGCAAGACTTCTTGAGCCAAGGTTGCCTTAGGGTTGCCACAGGTCATACAAGCAAGACTTCTTGAGCCAAGGTTGCCTTAGGGTTGCCACAGGTCATACAAGCAAGACTTCTTGAGCCAAGGTTGCCTTAGGGTTGCCACAGGTCATACAAGCAAGACTTCTTGAGCCAAGGTTGCCTCAGGGCTGCCACAGGTCGCCTTGAAAGCACACAACAACAGACTTGCTTCCTTCACAGGACAAATGGGAACATTCTTAATGTGGATGGAGAACACATTTTGCACAGAAGGTCTTGGAGGAAAGGTTTCTGCACAACAGTGTTTTCTGCACATAAAATGCTACGTTAGCCATGTACTCAAGTCTCCATGTGTGTTGTACGGCCAGGCTCTTTTGTGCAAAGCCTTCTGTCCACTTGCGCTCTACAGACACCTCTGTGCAAAACATGGAGCCAAGGAGGGACACAACCTATGGCCTCGGTATCATGGTTTCTCTCCCAAGTTTTGGTTGGCCCCTTTGGGATGTCCAAGCCGGTGTGTGTGTGGTGTGTGGTGTGATTGGGAAGGGTATTCTGGTATATGCATGGCACGCACCATGTTTACAAGGATTGGGGCATCTGGTTGTGTTTCTCTGCCAACTGGTTTCTTCTGTGCAGGATCGATAAGGCCCAGCTGGGAGGTGGCCCCACTTTCTGAAAGAAGAGGGCTTGGCCACATTGAAAATAAATTATCTCTTTTTCTGAAAAGAGCCCTAACTATTTCCTTTCTCACAGACAAGGGGGAGTTTCTCTTCTCCTTTCTGGGAAATGCCGTGACTGTAGAGAAAGAGAAAGCACCACTGCTTTAGGACCAGGGCCAAGGCAAACAGCACCTTCTCAGTGTATCCCCTGCTGTGTTTGCTGTGGGCACATTGGGACAAGCAAAAGATTTCAACAGCAAAAGAGATTCAAAGATGGGCTTCAAGCCATCCTTAAAAATGTGGAACACACACCGAGAGAGAACTGGGAAGCCCTGGCCTTGGAGCGTTGGGCCTGGAGGCCAGCTGGGACCAACAGTGAGGTTGATTTTAAAGAGGCAAAAATGGAGGACAAAGGGAGAAATGTGCCAGGAGGAAGGTGTGCCAAGCAAACCCTTGCCGCGACTGACTTCCTTCTGAAAATGTATGTTCTCACTGCGAAATAAAGACCACGAGGATCCAAAACAGGTCTGTCTCTACAGTCACTTGCGGACCCACCACCCAGACTTTACCCCTAGAAGACAATCAGACCCATGGGTCACCAGTTGTAGCCTATGATGATATGAAGACGGGCACATTGGGGAACATACCCCACCCCATGCCCCATTCCCATTTTAAAATATGCTTCAATTTCCCATTTCCCCCTTTTCTTTGTTGGAACACACTCAGAAGGCCATTCTCTGCTCAAAATCGGACAAGATGACAGTATGGGCCAGAATAGGGCTCACGCGGTAAACAGACATAAAGCCAAGGGAGAAGTGTGACTAATAGCAAGGAACCTGGGCCAGGATTACACCACTTCAACCTCCTGTATAGCTATCAGGTAGAACAAATACAAGTCAACACCATATCAAAATCAGAAGGAGAAGATAAAGTGCAGAATAGGAGTCATGTAGTGGCCAAGGTGGTTACAGAGGAATCACTTCCAGAAGCCAATTTAGACCACCAAGTTACCATTTCTAGGGCTTACAAATACAAGAAAATATTTTGTAAGATGTCTAGGGCTTCAGGTTAGTCATTTCCAAAAACCTGTTGGAACCACCAAGTTTTCAAGTCCCTACGAAATGATGTTATTGATGGAGCTAATTGATGGAGCTAATCTTATCTCTTTGGGTAGGGCATTCCAAAGGCCACCACCGAAAAGGCCCTCTTTCTCTCTCGTCCCCACCAGCCGTATTTGGGATGGTGGTGGGATCGAGAGGAGTGCCTCACCAGTCCGCGCCGGGGCATAGGGGGAGATGCGATCGCAAAGATAGGTGGAGTCCAAACCGTTTAGGGCTTTATAGGTCATAACCTGCACCTTGAATTCGGCCCAGCAGCTGATTGGCAGCCAGTGGAGCTGTTTTAGTAAGGGAGTTGTTCGGTCCCTATCACTAGCTCCTGTCGGGAGTCTGGCTGCGGCTCTTTGAACTAGTTAGAATTTCCGGACCGTCTTCAAGGGCAGCCCCACGTAGAGTGCATTACAGTAGTCCAGTCTAGATGTAAGCAAGCCCTGGACCACCGTGGCTAAGTCAGGCTTCTCGAGGTATGGTCGCAGCTGGCACACTAGTTTTAACTGTGCAAAGGTCCTCCCGGCCACCGCCGACACCTGAGCATCAAGTGTCAGCGCTGAGTCCAGGAGGACCCCCAAGCTGCGGTCCACGGAAAAGGTCCTCTCTCTCATTCCCACGTTGGAACATCCAAGTCTTCACATTTTTGCGGAATGTGGCCAGGGTAGGTGCTAACCTAATCTCCCTAGGGAGAGAGTTCCAGAGCCGGGGGGCCACCACCGAGAAGGCCATTCTCTTCCTCGTCCGAGAAGGGCCTCTCCTGACGATCTCAGGGCTCAAATGGGCTGGTAGGAGATGCAGTGCCTCAGGTAGGCAGAGAGAAATGTACAAAGCCTTTAAAATAATGGCTTGAAAAGAAATACTAGGCAATATTATATGACTTCTTTTTGACTAAATGAGTTGTTAATTGGGAGGTTGTGTGTGAGAGAGAGAGTAGAAATGCTTCAGCATCCTAAAGTAGCAGACACGATGCCTCCACTGTGGAGCTTCTCTGAGATTCATGTGAGTGGAAAAAACATTAGACAAGACTCCAGACAGTAAGAGTCTTTGGCCTTTAGCTAAATCGGATGTGAGTTTGTTTGCCTGACCTCAGCGATAAACATCCTCTGAATTTTGCAATTGCACAATAAACCAACTCAACAGAGATTCCCTTATTTGGGCTCTTCCATTTGGATGGTCTTGTTCTGCTCTTGCTATGGGAAATCATGTTCTGACCACCCTCAGCACCAGTATAGCATCTCTGAAACTCTTGTGACAGTCCAGTGAGTTCCAAGCGAGAATGAGGAGTGGGCGAGTGTGGCTGAGGGATCCTGGGCAAGGGGCGGTGTGTGTGTGTGTGTGTTTGTGACTGAAATGGTCAAAGGTCTGGAAGCCATGAATCCCTATGAAAGGGAACAGCTTAAAGAGCTGCATCTGTTCGGCCTGCTTAAGAGAAGGTTGAGAGGGACATGCAAGCCACATTTACGTATCCTAAGGTGTGTTTTTCCATGCCCTGGAAACTAGGACTCAGTGGAATTGTGAGTTCAATGGACAGGAAAGGAGATTCCACCTGCACATTAGGAAGAACTTCCTGACCACGTGAAGAAAGAAGACCAAGTTGTTTATTCAGTTCAGCTGAAATGGATGACACCCGCGATCGTTCATTAAGGAGCCATCACACGCAATACAGAACTTTTATAATACAGAAAATGGGAGGCGCAACTTGAATTTCGCGCCGTTCGTTCCCCTGTCCCCCTGCGCGCTGATTGGTCCCTAAAGCAGCAGAGCAAACCCCCGTCCAATCAGGGAGCTCCTGGCGCCTCGGTGTTTCCACCTATCAGGGGCGAGGAGGCGGGCTGAGCTGTGAACAATGGATTTGCTAGGGATTATGACTGAGTCATTGAGTTAATATGTAAGAAGGAAGTACCGAGCACACTCAAGGTAGTTTCCAGACTGCTTCTTGGGGTGCAAATATACATATTTGTCTGGCAGGCTTTGCCAGATTCTGGTGAGCCAAGCTGATCAGATGGGCAGGATTTGTTTCTGAATGAGTCCAGTTCATTTTGACAGCTGGGACAATCATAGGCTTTGATTGTCCCCATTGTAAATGGTCCGAGAACCAGATAGTCATCTTTTCCATTAAATGGGCCAGCTCCAACGTTTAATGGGAGAAGACCATATCTATTGTCCATGCAAGATGTGTGTCTGACAGTCTCCTGGAGCGAGGAATAATCTCCTCCAGTGAATGTCGCAACTATCTAGGTCAGATTTTGGTCATTCTTTAATATAAAATATATTTCATGAAGATAAAGGGAAAAGGGAACATGCAGGGTACACAAGACTCATGTAGGAACATAATTCATTTTGTTTCACCTATCCCAAAGCCCAAGTTTTAATGCAGGGGATTCATAAAGTAATAAAAGTTCAGAAAGGGAGGTTGAATCTGTGGCAATCCGAGCGAAACGGCCCCGCTGAGTCAAAGGTCGGCGGGAGGGGGCACTCCGAAGGTGAGGGCAGTTCATGAGCGGCAAGCAGGGAGCCCTGGGTGGCCCCCTCCGCACCCAGCACGCAGTCCGAACCTTCGTGGGTTTGTTCTTGTAGAGAAAATTGTGCCGCAGCACAAGGAAACTCCGTTTTGACAGTTTTTGACAATCAGCTGATTTGCTTCTAAAAACTTTATTAATTTGAGAACAGGTGGTCTCCTCATGAAGAGGAAGCCTTTTGAGTTAGTGATATAGAAGATGGTCATGCTTGGGGTCCAAATGAGGGAGATATGACTGGAAATAGGGGCTGGGGGGGTGAAACCGCGGTTCCGCGGCTCGCCCAGAGCGAGAGAAAGGGAGGAGAAGGCAGAGCGGCTAAGATCGCAAGGAAAATCATGCTTCAGTGCAAGGAAAGATACAAAATAGCCATAAGGAGAGAGGTTAGAGTAAGGAGATTCTTTTATTAGGGGTTTGTTACATAGTTAAAAGTTTGAAAGGCACAGGGAAGGAGCAGAAAACACATCTTAAGTTGCTGCTGGGGCATGCAGGCATGGCCGGATTGATCCCAACATGGCTCCTTCTGATCGGCGGAACTCCCTGTTGCAGATCAGATTAGGCTGAATGCAGATGGCCACCCGGATTCGACCACAATGAGAAGAGCTGTTCAGCAGTGGAACTCTCTGCCTCAGAGTCCAGAGGAAGCTCCTTTTTTAAAATTAATTATTTGGCACAAACAGTTGAATATACAGTCAGAAAATATACATTCAAAAATAATGAAATGTGTCTAGTAGGCTTGATCGATCCATGAAAAATTTGATTCTAAACTCGTTTCAAAACTAGAGGGGGCAGTTTTTCGTTTTTGTTGCTAATAACGAATTTGGCCCCCAAAATTTTTCGAAATTAACGAAAATTCGTTATTTTCGAAATTAATTCGTTAATGGCGGACGCGCATGCGCGGTGGCCCAAAAACAGCCCGAAGGGGGGGGACTTAGGGGGCTCTCCCGCCCTCATTTTTTGAGTGATCTTCTTCAAACTTGGTACAGTGGTAGAACACATTTAACACTGATAGCTCACCAAAATGTGGAACGTTTCCCTTATCCTCTGATTTTTGGCAAATTTCCATAGCTTTTATAATAAACCATTTTTTAATAATTGCAGAAATCTGTTCCTTGTTTGAAAGTCTTATTTCCTGTTAAATTGGGTTGTCTTTACTGTGAAAGTCATTGCTCTACTTCAGAAACTTTGTTTTTGTGGCTGAAACTTTGTTAAATTGGTGTAGTCCCTGCATATGTGTGTGTGTTACTGTATTTACAAATTAACCCCCAAATATCATGATGTATTGAAAACATTGACTACAAAAATGCGTTGGATAATCCAGAACATTGGATAAGCGAGTGTTGGATAAGTGAGACTCTACTGTATATTGTTTTTGCATGGCAGAATGGCGTTGGACTGGATGGTCTCTTCTAGCTTTATGATTCTATGATGTTTGGTGCCATGTTTCTATGATTCTATCATTTTGTTGTCGAGCAATTTAGAACAGTATTGGATACCTGTAACTGTTTCTTTGAGTGGTGTTCTGTGGAAACACAACCCGCCCATCCTCCCCGCTGATTTCATGAAAAGAAAAGAAAAGAAAGAAAAAGCCACATCCGGCCAGGCCCACACACTGAAATACTAGGCCGGCCACCGTTGGCCGGCACGCTTCCCTGACAGGAAGAAAGAGGGGCCGCCGCCCCAAAGAAGGCTTCTGTGCAAGATTGCACAAAGGGGTAAAGAACGACAGCCGCGAGAGAAGAGAGAGGCGGTGCATCGTGGGAAACACGTCGACCACGTAGGCCGACAAGGCCCACACGTTGAAATACTAGGCCGGCCACCGTTGGCCGGCACGCTTCCCTGTGAGGAAGAAAGAGGGGCCGCCGCCCCAAAGGAGGCTTCTGTGCAAAATCGCATAAAGGGGTAAAGAACGACAGCCGTGAAAGAAGAGGAAAGGGAAGCGGTGCATAGTGGGAAACATGTCCACCACGTAGGCCAAAAAGGCCCACACTTTAAAATACTGCCACCGTTGGCCGGCACGCTTCCCTGTGAGGAAGAAAGAGGGGCCGCCGCCCCAAAGGAGGCTTCTGTGCAAAATCGCACAAAGGGGTAAAGAACGACAGCCGGCGAGAGAAGAGAGATGCGGTGCATCGTGGGAAACTCGACCACGTAGGCCGAGAGGCAGCAAAAAGAAAAGAAAAGAAAAGAAAAGAAAGAAAAAAGCCACAGGCGACAAGGCCCATACATTAAGCTGGGCCGGCCACTGTTTGCCGGCACGCATCCCTGAGAGAGAGAGAGAGAGAAAAAACCAGAGGACACAGCCCCAAAGGAGGCTTCTGTGCAAAATCGCATAAAGGGCTAAAGAACGACAGCCGCGAGAGAAGAGAGATGCGGTGCATCGGGGGAAACACGTCGACCACGTAGGCCGACAAGGCCCATACTTTTAAATACTAGGCCGGCCACCGTTGGCCGGCACGCTTCCCAGACAGGAAGTAAGAGGGGCCGCCGCCCCAAAGGAGGCTTCGGTGCAAACTCGCTCAAAGGGCTAAAGAACGACAGCCGCGAGAGAAGAGGAAAGGGAAGCGGTGAGTAGTGGGAAACACGTCGACCACGTAGGCCGAGAGGCAGCAAAAACAAAAGAAAAGAAATAAAAAGCCACAGGCGACAAGGCCCATACTTTAAGCCGGGCCGGCCACAGTTTGCCGGCACGCATCCCCGGGAGAGAGAAAAAAACAGAGGACACCGCCCCAAAGGAGGCTTCGGTGCAAACTCGCATAAAGGGGTAAAGAACGACAGCCGCGAGAGAAGAGAGAGGCGGTGCATCGGGGGAAACTCGGCCACGTAGGCCGAGAGGCAGCAAAGACCAAAGAAAAGACAGAAGAAGCCACGGCCAAAAAGGCCCACACTTTAAAATACTAGGCCGGCCACCGTTGGCCGGCACGCTTCCCAGACAGGAAGAAAGAGGGGCCGCCGCCCCAAAGGAGGCTTCGGTGCAAACTCGCATAAAGGGGTAAAGAACGACAGCCGGCGAGAGAAGAGAGAGGCGGTGCATCGGGGGAAACTCGGCCACGTAGGCCGAGAGGCAGCAAAGACCAAAGAAAAGACAGAAAAAGCCACGGCCGAAAAGGCCCACACTTTAAAATACTAGGCCGGCCACCGTTGGCCGGCACGCTTCCCAGACAGGAAGAAAGAGGGGCCGCCGCCCCAAAGGAGGCTTCGGTGCAAACTCGCATAAAGGGGTAAAGAACGACAGCCGGCGAGAGAAGAGAGATGCGGTGCATCGGGGGAAACTCGGCCACGTAGGCCGAGAGGCAGCAAAGACCAAAGAAAAGACAGAAGAAGCCACGGCCGAAAAGGCCCACACTTCAAAATACTAGGCCGGCCACCGTTGGCCGGCACGCTTCCCAGACAGGAAGAAAGAGGGGCCGCCGCCCCAAAGGAGGCTTCGGTGCAAACTCGCATAAAGGGGTAAAGAACGACAGCCAGCGAGAGAAGAGAGAGGCGGTGCATCGGGGGAAACTCGGCCACGTAGTCCGAGAGGCAGCAAAGACCAAAGAAAAGACAGAAGAAGCCACGGCCAAAAAGGCCCACACTTTAAAATACTAGGCCGGCCACCGTTGGCCGGCCCCACGCCCACACCGCTGAACCCACAGGGGGAAGGGCATGCTTTCTTAACGTCTGCTTTCGAAATGTGGGCCCAAGCCCCTCAGACCCGGGGGGCCGGCCACCGTTGGCCGGCCCCACGCCCACACCGCTGAACCCACAGGGGGAAGGGCATGCTTTCTTAACGTCTGCTTTCGAAATGTGGGCCCAAGCCCCTCAGACCCGGGGGGCCGGCCACCGTTGGCCGGCCCCACGCCCACACCGCTGAACCCACAGGGGGAAGGGCATGCTTTCTTAACGTCTGCTTTCGAAATGTGGGCCCAAGCCCCTCTGACCCGGGGGGCCGGCCACCGTTGGCCGGCCCCACGCCCACACCGCTGAACCCACAGGGGGAAGGGCATGCTTTCTTAACGTCTGCTTTCGAAATGTGGGCCCAAGCCCCTCAGACCCGGGGGGCCGGCCACCGTTGGCCGGCCCCACGCCCACACCGCTGAACCCACAGGGGGAAGGGCATGCGCCCACACATCGAAAGCAGCCGCAAGGCACACGTCCTGAAGGGGGAACGGCACCCTCTGCGTGCCAGGTCAAAGGGGGAGGGGACCCAAAAGCGGCCGTTTAACGACCACAGCGTAGACCACGGCATATAAAGGAGAAGGGACACTAGACAACCATTTGGAGAAATGCTGGCAAAGGCGGAGGTGTCCCACTGTCTTTGATGATTCCCCCCTCCGAGTTATAAAGGCACCCTCCGCGTAAGCGGGCAGAGGGCTAGGGGACCCAAAGGCGGCCGTCCCATGGCCACTGCGGCGACCACACCCGCTCAAGCCGATGGGACAGTGAAAGATGAAAATTTAGAGAAGTTCTGGCCAAGGTCGAGGTGTAGTAATCCCAGCGGATAAAGACATCCTAAAAGGTTCAGATGGACAGATACCTCTGTAAAGTGAGAGTCTGGCGTATTCCTACACCTAAAATGATTATCTGAAGTATCCACATCAAATATAACAGTGCTCTTTCTGTACAGGAACTGCGAGGATCTGGAGAAGACCTAACAGTCATGGCTCATGATGGAAATATTTTTTGCCCCCCCCCCCCCCCAAAAAAAAAGGGAATTGAATGAAATCCGAACAGAACACAAAGAGGAAGCATTTCCTACCTTGGCTTTTATGGACTAATTTTCCACAGAATATCCTTCTACCTCTACAGAGTCAGTATTACAGGAGAGAAAACGTTTTGTAACTTCCGAATACAGAGATGGGCCAAAAGTATATTAAGTTCAACAGGGACAAATGAAACATACTTCTCTCCGCGATGGCTGTTCGGCAGTGGAACTGTCTCCCCCGGACTGTGTTGGAGGCCCCTTCTTTTGAAGCTTTTAAGCATAGGCTCGATGGCCATCTGTCGGGGATGCTTTGAATGAAACTTCCTGCGTCTGTCTTGGGGGAGAACTCGATGGCCCATGAGTTCTATTCCAACTCTACTTTTCTATGATTCCATGATTCAATGATTCGGGAAACGGCCCCTTGAGATGGATGAACCCAAAAACGACAGTGGGCAACGTTGAGTGATGAAAAAGAGGAGAAAGGAAGGGAAAAGAGAGAGGAAAGCATTGTAGGATAGAGGAGAGAGTTGTTGGACAGAGTCCAAAGGGGCCACCCCCCCGCCCGGCCGCCCAAAAAATTGGCCAAACTTACTCTGAAGCAGAGTTGCTTAAAGGAGGAGAACTGTTGCTCTAGGAGCAGTCGGTCTCAAAATCCAAATCTGGGAAATTCAACACAGGAAGGTTGGCCTTCAGGAAAACAAGTTTCTCAACTGTTTGAGGGTCCAGCAAGCTGCGGTGGGGCGTGACCACATCTCCCGCTAGGCTGAAGACCCTTTCGCTCTGGACGCTGGTGGGAGGACAGCTGAGGAACTGGCGGGCTACGTGCGACAGATCCGGCCACATGTGTTCACGTGAAGCCCAATAGGACAATGGATCACAAGAAATTATCTCAGGAGGCTCCTCAAAGTATCTGTTGACCGAGCATTCGGCCGAGTCTACCTTTTGAGCAGAAGCCAGCAAAGAGGATTCTTCAGAGCAGGCAAGTATGGCCACCGTCTCTGCAAAGAAAACGTTTCCTGTTCGCGGCTGGAGATCCGTATCCCTACGGCAACCCCCTACCGGCTCCCCGGGACTTTCAGTCTCGCCACTAGCGCTAGTGCTGGGGGTGACAGGCATTTCTGGAAGAGGGGCCGCTGTGCCCGTTTCCTCCACCCTGGCAGCAAAGACCTCCCTCACAAGGTCAACAAGTTGGGCCTTCCACACGGTAAAGTCTTTTGGGCAGACGTTGTACTTTAGCCGTGGATCACACAAGGCCGCCAGCATATGGACCTTGCTGGAAAGAAGTGGCTCTAGGCGTTTCCGTACAGCAAAGGACAACCTCCTCACCACCTCCTGGACCGGCGGTGTCAGCGGTCCAGCCAGGGAGTCCAGTGTTCGACCGGCCCCAAGCCTTTCTAGGTGCCTCCTTAGCCTCAAGACCATGGGCACTGCCTGGCTCAGAAGGGCTTTTGATTCCGAAAGGGTCTCAGTGGCATGTTTGAATGGCTTTAGTACGTCTACTAGCTGGGAGATGGTGTCCCACTCTTGCTTAGTTGGAACAAGCTTGCTAACAGGCGCAGCCAAAGTGAGGGAGATGCCGTGTACTGCCTTCTGCTGCTCGACCATGCGTTCGAGCATTTTTAAGGTTGAATTCCACCGAGTCGAGACGTCCTGGAGCAGCTTGTGCTGCGGGAGGCCTTCAAGGCTCTGCCTGTCTCTCAGCTGCCGGGCTGCCTTGATGCTCCTGTGGAAGTAGCCCGCGATCTTTCTACAGCGCTCGATCAGCAGGGAGATGTTTGTGTTGCTGGCCGACTGCTCTTCCTGGCTCTTTAAACCTTCCTTGACGGTATTGTGAAGCAAGTGGGCCATGCAGGACACATTCTGAAACCCGGCACTTTCAACCGCTTTGATCATATTTTTACCAGCGTCCGTCACCATAAAGCCCCTCCTCATTTCTTCCGGCCTACACTGCATCCATTCCCCCATCATGTTTTCCAGATAGTTGCAGATGGTCTCTGCCTTGTGATCACGATCAACTACCTCCAATGCGAGGAGTGCCCAACGATGGGATGTATCCATAGTGCCTTCCTTCTCCCACCAATGTGCCGTGAGAGAGAGGTAGGAGTGGCCTCCTCCCAAGCTTGACCAAATATCAGAGGTAAAATGGATGTGTCCTCCCATGGCGGTACACAACATCTGGATAATGCGTTCCTTACAGCCCTCATACAATCCGGGAATAACTTTTCTGGAAAAGGTGTGACGGGAGGGGATTTTGTATCGGGGGCACAGTCGTTTCATAAGGCGTACGAAGCCTTCTTGTTCTACCAGGCGGAAGGGATGGTGATCTAGGGCAATCATCTCTCCCACAGTTTGTGTTATCTGCTGGGGTGTGAGTAATGTTTCCCCCGTTTTCTTTCTGGGTAATGGAATGGCCCAATCCTCCAAGGTGGACTGTGTCCGCCTTCCACCATCTTCACCAGGAGAACTTTGCGTGCTAAGGCTGCCACTGGAAGGGCTTGCAGTTCCCCCTCCTAGCGAAATGGAGGGATGGTGTCGCTTCATGTGAGAGCTCAACCCCGAGGTCGCAAGATGTCTCGTGTCTCTGCCTCTGCTGATATTTGCCCCACAGTGTCTACAAACTGCCAAAGTAGCACTCTGAGAGTGCACATGGAAATGGTCCCAAATAAATGACCTTGGCCTCCCCACAGCCACTGTGGCGACGCCCTCAGAGATGGGAGTCGTGGGCACCCTTTCAGCAGCATGAGAAAGTCTACGTTTTGATGGTAGTACCTCCTCTACCTCCTCCTCACTGTCAGTAGCGGGTGGAGGGGTGGGGTTATCTATATCCTCATCCACCACCTGTAGTTCCATGACGGCAACACCTGTATGTTCCATTGATCGTCCAGTTGTCTCAGCTCCATACGACAACCGGCTCCGGGTGGATGCCTGTGAACTTTCTGCATTCGAACAGCCAGCTTCTTCATCAAGTCCACCCACTCCCATAGTTCGGCGTTCCAGACGGATGGGACCCACCTTAACTTTTTTGGCCCCCCACAGTGTCCTGGCTGTGGCTTGACCACTAGCAGGACTTGCTCCCCCAGACCCGCGTACAGCTGAGCGCTTCATGACAAGGGGAGTGTTTTCAGGTAACAGAAGGGATGATGGTAAGGTGTTGTGTTACTGGTGGGAAATATTTGTTGAATCTTGATTGGCAACGTGTTATATTCTGGCCAATTAACTGTCGCAAAAGCGCAGTCTATAACATTTAGTTAGTTTTATTTGTTTTCAAGGGGATACCTGTACTTTCCAGTTCTACAGGGAAGTATGGGATATGCAACTCTTTCCCAAACTTGGCTTAGGATTATCAGGAAGCGTCCCCGGCTGAGACACAAGCAGCCCCGCTTGTGTTTGAGACTGGGGAAGGGACAAAGGCACCCCCCCCTTCTTTCCCCAAAAGGAGTTGTATTTGGTACAGGGAAGTATGGGATATGCAAGTCTTTCCCAAACTTGGCTTAGGATTATCAGGAAGCGTCCCCGGCTGAGACACAAGCAGCCCCGCTTGTGTTTGAGAGCGGTGAAGGGACAAAGGCACCCCCCTTCTTTCCCCAAAAGGAGTTGTATTTTGTACAGGGAAGTATGGGATATGCAACTCTTTCCCAAACTTGGCTTAGGATTATCAGGAAGCGTCCCCGGCTGAGACACAAGCAGCCCCGCTTGTGTTTGAGAGCGGTGAAGGGACAAAGGCACCCCCCCTTCTTTCCCCAAAAGGAGTTGTATTTTGTACAGGGAAGTATGGGATATGCAACTCTTTCCCAAACTTGGCTTAGGATTATCAGGAAGCGTCCCCGGCTGAGACACAAGCAGCCCCGCTTGTGTTTGAGAGCGGTGAAGGGACAAAGGCACCCCCTTCTTTCCCCAAAAGGAGTTGTATTTTGTACAGGGAAGTATGGGATATGCAAGTCTTTCCCAAACTTGGCTTAGGATTATCAGGAAGCGTCCCTGGCTGAGACACAAGCAGCCCCGCTTGTGTTTGAGACTGGGGAAGGGACAAAGGCACCCCCCCTTCTTTCCCCAAAAGGAGTTGTATTTTGTACAGGGAAGTATGGGATATGCAACTCTTTCCCAAACTTGGCTTAGGATTATCAGGAAGCGTCCCCGGCTGAGACACAAGCAGCCCCGCTTGTGTTTGAGAGCGGTGAAGGGACAAAGGCACCCCCCCTTCTTTCCCCAAAAGGAGTTGTATTTTGTACAGGGAAGTATGGGATATGCAACTCTTTCCCAAACTTGGCTTAGGATTATCAGGAAGCGTCCCCGGCTGAGACACAAGCAGCCCCGCTTGTGTTTGAGAGCGCTGAAGGGACAAAGGCACCCCCTTCTTTCCCCAAAAGGAGTTGTATTTTGTACAGGGAAGTATGGGATATGCAACTCTTTCCCAAACTTGGCTTAGGATTATCAGGAAGCGTCCCTGGCTCGGATCCCTTGTTTCCAAAAACACTTTTGCGTGGAAAAAAGAAAGGAGAAAGCCCACCCCGCCCGCAAGAAGAAAAATGGCGCAGTAGAAAAATTGCTGCGCCAGGAAAAAAACACCCACAGGACAGCCCTTTGCAAAAACAAAAGAAAAAGAAAGACCCAACTAACACACACCACCCAAACTCAGCCAGCCACCCCACCTTTTCTCCCGGTCTTCACACAGCCATGCTGTGACGCAGCAATCTTTCCTGCCTGCCAGTGCCTGCACCAAAATCTCCCTTCCACCCTCTCCAAAATTCCCAGTGCGACTGAGCCACGAGGCGTGTGCACGCTGTTTTCATTCAGGACGTCCTACCAGCCCCTCCCCCTGGTTAAACGTGCTCTCTGATTGGCTACAAGGTGCAAACAACACGCTAGATTGCCCCAGTGGACTTAAACAAGTTTGGATGATTTGCCAAAGCATTTTTTAAAAACGAAAAAAAAGGCGCCATAACGGAAAACGGCCAATCGCGGTTCGAAACCGCGATATCCAGGCGTGTGGACAACCAAGGTTCGATATTGCTTCAAAACAAACGAAAATAACGAATCAATAACGGTAAACGGGGAAAACGAATTATTTGAGCAAGCCTAGTGTCTAGATCTGTATTCAAATGACAATTTGTGCAAAATAAATACAATATTCTTTGCTGTTCACTCTTTTAAAGCAAGTTTCACCATCTACTTTCCCCCCTTTCCTAGCATATACAGAAATCCTTTAAAAAAAAAAGAGACTCCTTGCAAGGCGGGGAATATATATCTTCGTGATCAAGAAAATTTCAGAGTACAGTAGAGTCTCACTTATCCAATGTAAACGGGCCGGCAAAATGTTGGATAAGCAAATATGTTGGATAATAAGGAGGGATTAAGGAAAAGCCTATTAAACATCAAATTAGGTTATAATTTTACAAATTAAGCACCAAAACATCATGTTATACAACAAATTTGACAGAGAAAGTAGTTCAATACGCAGTAATGCTATGTAGTAATTACTGTATTTACGAATTTAGCACCAAAATATCACGATATATTGAAAACATTGACTACAAAAATGTGTTGGATAATCCAGAAAGTTGGATAAGCGAGTGTTGGATAAGTGAGACTCTACTGTATGTCTAAACACATCATGACATCACATTAGTAAAAAAAAAAAAACCCCATAAGAATGAGAACAGGCAATAAAATATTTTCTGTGGTTTGAGCTTCTTGACTGTTTTACATACACTAGTATGGATAGCTATAAAAAAACCATTTGCATAAATTGAAAGATGTTTAAAGTCATAATCAAAGGGGGTTGGTTTTTGACAGGCAGCAGCCGGTTTCTACTCTCATTTCTGGGAAATGCTGTGGCTGCATGGAAAGGAAAAGCACACGGCGTTGGATGAGTTCCAGGTTGTCCTGGGAAGACAAATGACCTCTGTAGGCATGCAGAGCGTCTCCCTTGCCGTGCGTCTGTCCTGGGATGTGTGTGTGTGTGTGTGTGTGTGTGTGGACTGGGAAGGGTCATAGCTAAGGCTCCTGCCATTGCCAGAGAGATCCAAAGCCGCTAACAATGCCAAAAACAGCACAATATCCAATAATCAAAATTTATTCAAAGGGGATTTGCCTTTGTCCTCCTCAGAGGCTGAGAGAATGTGACTTACCTAAAATCACCAGAGCCATAGTCCCAGGTTCAAACTACTACACCACACTGAATCCCTTCCCTCTCTGTTGCCTACCTTACTTTCCCCCCTCTTTTTCTCCCTCCTTCCTTCCTGTCTGTCTGTCTGTCTTTCTTTCCCTCCCTCCCTTCTTCCTTTCCTCTTTCTTTCTTTCTTTTTTTATTTCTTTCTTTCTGTCTTTCTTTCTTTCCCTCCCTCCCTCCCTTCTTCCTTCCTTTCCTCTTTCTTTCCTTCCTTCCTTACTTCCTTACTTCCTTCCCTCCCTCCTTTCTTCTCTTTCTTTTCTTTTCTTTCTTTCTTTCTTTCTTTCCCTCCCTCCCTCTCTCCCTTCTTTCCTCTCTTTCTTCTCTTTCTCTTCTTTCTTTCTTTCTTTCTTTCTTTCTCTTTTTCTTTCTTTCTTTCTTTCTCTCCCTCCCTTCCTCCCTCCCTCCCTCCCTCGACTGTGATCGTTGCTCATCTGCAATCGTAGCTCAACTGAAAGTTCTTTAAACACCTCCAACTTTATCTTCTCATTGTCATTGCTTGAATTTGTGCCTCCCATATTTCCCATTTCAGCAGGGCCGGCCGGAGATATTTTTTGATGTGAAGCGGGGGTGCTGAAAAGCGCCCCCGCCACCGGCCCCGCCTCCCGCGCCCAGGCCCCGCCCAGCGTGCCCTGGCCCCGCCTCCCACGCTGCGTGGGAGGCGGGGCCAGGGCGAATAGTGAGGGGGCGGGGCCAGAGTTGGCCCCGCCCCCCGCCCAGCGTGCCCTGGCCCCGCCTCCCACGCTGCGTGGGAGGCGGGGCCAAGGCACGCTGGGCGGGGGGGCGGCGTCAGAGCTGGCTCCGCCTCCCACGCTACTCCTGCTCGCCCGTCTGGCCTTTTCTAGCTGGCCAGACTGCAGCGGAGGTCCCTGCAGGCCGCGATTGCGGCCTGCAGGGACCTCCGCTGCAGTCTGGCCAGCTAGAAAAGGCCAGACGGGCCAGGGCGCACTGGGCGGGAGGCGGGGCACCGTCAGGGCGGTGCCCCGCCTCCCGCCCAGCCTGACTGCGCCCCCCCAGGCCTGCGCCCGAGGCGGCGGCGTCAGGTGCCTCAATAGTGGGGCCGGCCCTGCATTTCAGACATTCCTATCCATCATGACCTCCGTTCTCTCTTGGTCTTTCTGACCATGGGATTACCCAGTTTTATTTATTTATTTATTTATTTATTTGTTTATTTACTGCTATTTTATCCCACCTTTCTCAACCTCAGAGGGGACTCAAGGTGGCTTCACAATATAGGCAATGCCTTTGAAAACATAGTACAATTAAAATAACCGTACCATTAAAACAATTTAAGTATTTAAATCCAAACAACAAGTTAAAATCATGTAATCCATAGGTATAGTCCAGGACCGTTCCATAGGTCAGTTACACATCTTTCGTATTATTGCACTAGATTTTCAAAGGCTTGGTCAAAGAGCCTTTTACCCAACTTCTGCTGAATAACACATTCCAGGAGAACATGGTCACTCCCACCTAAGGAACCCACTATATCCACCTCATTCACTCTTGGTTAGAATCAGATTTGAAACAAATGATCTCCCTTGTTGCCTCCTCTACCTTCTGGACCAGAAATAGTCTGCAAGGCCATTTGTTGGACCTGATGCTCTTGGCAGTTTGTCTTCCAACAAACTTCAGGATAGTTAAAAGTCTCCCATTAGTATGACATCTCTCCTCTCTGGATGTGTGATCATCTCTTCTCAGAAGGCATCATCCAGGTTCTCAGTACTCTTTATTCCACTTTTTCAGCTGCTTTAAAAATATCCCAGTTTCTCTCTTCCTTCTTTGTACTTGTCCTTAGCTGACTTCAGTTCGAAGCACAAAATAAATGTGTCCTTAGGAGAGGGAAGAGGAGAGAAGGAGCAGAGATCCTGCCCTCCGCATTCATCTCCAGCGCCCTCTCCCAGCTTGCCTCTCCTTCCCCTGTAATAACTGGTGAGATGCTGGCAGGTATAAAAAGGTGAGGCCTATATGACTCTACAAGCAAGTGTTGGTCTTAATGACAAAATGCATGGAGATTGACAGGGAATCCAATGCGGTGTTGTGGGTTGACTCTGGAGACCGGGGTTCGAACACCCACTTGGCCACTGACAGCCACTGGATTGCCTTGGGCCAGTCACACTCAGGCCTTAGATCAGTGGTTCTCAACCTGTGGGTCCCCAGATGTTTTTGGCCTTCAACTCCCAGAATCCATAACAGCTGGTAAACAGGCTGGGATTTCTGGAAGTTGTAGGCCAAAAACATCTGGGGCCCCCAGGTTGAGGACCACTGCCTTAGAGGAAAGCCAACCTCCCCTGAAGAAATCTTGCCTTGAAAACCTTGTGAAAGCTTCACCTTTAAGTCACCATATGTTGGAAATGACTTGAAGGGACACAAGAACCACAAACATGATGAGTTAAAACAACACAAAGTGAAGTGTAAGGTTATTTTTAAATGGCTTGAAATGAAATTCTAGATAATGTTGTGATAAATGAGTTGGGGGTGTTTTTGGTTTTGCAGAATGTGCTCCAGCACCAGAAAGAAGCAAACAGGATGCCTCGATTGTGGTGGAACGTTTCTGAATTCATGTGAACAGAAACAGGCCTGCAGAAAACCCCAGAGCGTTACTAGTTGGTCTGTGGTTGAACTGAGCTCAGGTGCTCTTTCCTTGCAATAATCATCCTCTGAGCTTTGCAGCTGAATACAAACCAAACAGGCAGTTTCCTTTGATGTTATTTCACTTTATTTGGCCACTTTCTCTCTAGAGGATTCAGCAGTACTACATGTGAAAAGAGCCGTGGGGTTATTATTACAGCTCATTGAACATGGGCCAGCAGTGTGTTGCTGCAACAAAGATGGCAAAGGCTTGTGCTTGGAAGAAGATTAGTTTCCAAGTCTATGCTTCTAAGTTGAGGGAAGCTATAGTCACTCTACAGTCTGTGCTAGTCTCCCGGCCTCCTCCCGTTGTCCATTCAGTTCAGGGCACCTCATTTTGGGAAGGATACGGACAAGTCCAAGCAAGTTTGGAGAATGGCAATGAGGACGAGAACACAACACAAGGAGAGGAGCTAGGCATTTTCCACCCTGTGACACAATGGCCCTCTAGTTCGGCCCCAGAAGCTAGGATCAGGCCTCGTGGATTGAAACCACAGGGGGGGGGGGTAGATTCTGATTGAACATTAGGAGGAAGTCCTTGACAATGGAAGAGATTGGCCACAGAGTCACTGGTTCTGTCTGTCTCTCTGCCTCTGTCTGTGTGTGTGTATATCTGTCTGTCTGTTCACCCCCCTCTCTCCCTCTCCCCCCCCCAAGTCCCCTGGTCTCGAAAAAGAGGCTAGACTGCTCCCTGCAGTTGAGGATCTTGCAACTGGGGATCCTGGATTGAGCCACTAAAAGGAAATCCATGGCCAAGAGCGCTGCAACGCACTGCCTTCCGGAGCGACTAAATAACCTAAAGGCGCCAGTCCCATTTGAGCTTGGTTGGTACTTGGATGGGAGACCAGGTCTGTAAGAAGGAGGCTGCAAACCCTCTGAGGATTCCTGGCTTGAAGGCAAGTACATAGAAACAAACATGTGCATCACCTTTTAACATCCTCATTCCTCCTTATTCAAACCAGGTGGCAACAGACAGCATGCCTATCTGAACCCTCTTCCTAAATATGGAGGGCGTTCAACCTGCACAAGCAAGTTCTGTTTTTCATCTCAACTGCTTGCTTGACTACTACTTCTTCTACCTCTTCTACCTCTTCTACCTCCTCCTCTTCTTCTTCTTCTTCTTCTTCTTCTTCTTCTTCTTCTTCTTCTTCTTCTTCTATTTATACCCCACTTTATCTCCCCAAGGGGGACTCAAAGCAGCTTGACATAGAAGCATTAGTATACAATTTAAAATATACAAATATACAAATATTAAAACAGCATTACACATAATTAGTATTAAAACAATTCAGATTAAATCCATAGAAACACATAAAACCACAGCAACCCCTGACATGATCTTGAACGCTTCCATCTTCTTCAGCTGTCTGAATTTAAGATACAAGTGAAGACCTATCTCTTTGTCAGGCCTTCTGAGAAGGAAGGAAGGGCCTGTTCTCTCTCGTTCCCACCAACCGAGCCTGAGGTGGAGGTGGGACCGAGAGTAGGAAGGCCTCTCCTGAAGGGGATCTCAGGGCTCGGAAGGCAGGTTCATACAAGGACATGTGGTCGGTGAAATAGCCTGGACCTGAACCATCTAGGGCTTTAAAGGTCATCACCAGCACTTTGTATTGTGCCCAGAAACAGACTGGCAGTCCTGCAGTCGGCCCCAGTGAGCAACCTGGCTGCAACTCTTTGGACCAGATGAAGTTGTGGAGCGCTTTTCCGAGGAAGCATCACGTACAGCACGTTATAGTCATCCAGGTGGGATGTATCTATAGTCTTTTAAAATCATACTCACAGCCATAATTATCCTACAAAAGCCAGAAATGATCTTCACCTGAGTCGCCTGATAAGTGAAGCCACAGCAAACAAGGGAAATGGCTGCAAACAGCAGAACACAAGCGATACGCAAAATGAATCAGCAACAAGAATGAAAAGAATAATGGTGATATGCTTATCTTAGAATGAGAATATGGAAGAAGACCCACAATGCCTTTGTGAGTGAATCAATCCCCAAAACTCATACTCCAAATGATATGATTATAGCCCAAGCATGGGCCAACTTGGGCCCTCCAGGTGTTTTGGACTTCAACTCCCACCATTCCTAACAGCCGGTAGGCTGTTAGGAATGGTGGGAGTTGAAGTCCAAAACACCTGGAGGGCCCAAGTTTGCCCATGCCTGTTATATCAATGTGTTGCCGCCACTGTTGTTCTTATTGCAACTAAGGTTGCATTGTAGAATTAATGCCGTTTTGTACTTCTTTGATTGCTTTTGCTCAACGCTATGGAATCCTGGGAGCTGTAGTTCTATAAGGTCTTCAACCTTCTCTGCAAAAGAGTGCAGGCGCCTCACCAAACCACAACTCCCAAGATTCCATAGAACTGAGTCATGGTCGTCAAAGGGGTGTCAAACTGCATTAATTTTACAGCGCAGATGTACCCTATGAGAAACAACAAGCTTAGAAAGAGCCTGAGCTGTTTACTGAGTTGTTTTGGAAAGAAGATAATGTATGTTGATTACCTTTCGCCAAATGAATGATTAGTACAACCAAGCCAATGGCGAAAGCACAAACACCAAAAGTAAACAGCCCTTTTTTCAGCCACGGTCTTCCCAAATTCCAACCTCCCCTTGGCTTTGGCCTGGTACCTCCATTCTCTGCCATGAACGCTCGAATCTTTTCATCTGTCAAGACCGGCTCCAAGTAGAGCCTATTGGAGAGATGCCTCCCTCCCTCCTCCACCACCATTCGCTGGACTATCTCCATCAACTCAGAGACCTGCCTCTCCCGTTCCTCCCCAGATGCCCTGTTATTGAAAGCACACATGCGCCGCCCACACTTCCGAATTAGCCCCTGGAGAGCCTTATTATCTGAGCCCCACACATAGTTTTCCAAGGAATCCCCCCCTAAATCCTCCTTGCGGGTGAAGAGGATGACCATGTGCCTGGAGGCCCATTCCCCAAACACAACCCGGACTTGATTTGCTGCATCCTGGTCTTCTGCCGTGAAGCGGCCCACCTGGGTCACAAACACCAAGGCATGAGGGCCGGGCCTGGAGAGGTCAATGCAGCGCCTGATCTCCGGCAGCAGGATCGTACTGGGTGTGTCTGGGTCACAAAGGGCTGGAGTGTCGATCACAGAAAGGTCCAAGTCTCTCCACCTCTGTGTCTCTCGTTGGCACCTGAGCGTGGTCGTCCTCAGTGCCGCCACGGACTCAAACGCCTTCCGGCCAAGAAGGGTGTTTCCTGTAGCGCTCTTCCCGCCTCCGGTCTTTCCAACAAGGACAATCCTGAGTTCAGATTCCTCCCTTCCGGGGCCTGAAGAACAAATCAGTGAAAAAAGAGTCAGAGTTGATCTTCCTGGGCTGTAGCACAGCTGGTTAATCACCAGCAGAAATAGATCACTGCTGACCGGAAGGTGGCAAGTTCGAAGCCTGATTTGGATTGAGCACCCAACTACCAATAGCCTAGCTTGCTGTCCACCTAAGCAGTTCGAAAACAGCTGAGCTGTGAGTAAATAAATTAGGGACAGCTTAAGCAGGGAGATTAACTTAATTTATAACAAGATAAAACTGCCAGCGATCAAAGAGCGATAAGGAAACACTGTGCTCAAAATGGACTCGGTGTCATAGTAGATGAAGCGACAGTTCCCCCTGTGGCCGGAATCGAGCATAACCTCCATAAGCCAAAGTTGGAAAATGTTGAATTACCTCTATCTGTCTGTATGTGTAGTATGTCTAAAAACGGCATTCAATGTTTGCTGTGTATATGTGCATTGTGATCCACCCTGTGTCCCCTTTGAGGTGAGAAAGAAGGGCAGAATATAAATACTGTAAATAAATAAATTCCTGCTGGAATGCAACAAGGTTCTAGACAAGAAGAATGCAAGAGTGGCTCACAGTAGCAGTGGGAAAATAGGAGATAGTATTTAGCTTTTTAGAGTAAGCTGAACCTCTTCTTTCTTATGGAAAACTGTCCAGCTCCTCTCTGAGACGGAGACGGATATCTTGACCCAACTCCTTCTCATTCCGCTCCTGTTCTTGACTTTCCCTCACAACCTCCTGTAATGAAGTGTGGTTTTTTTTAGTTTACAGATGCCATGTTTAATTGTGTTTTAAAAGGGTTAATATTTCAGTTACTCTGCACTCATGAGTTGGTTCCCATGGAGAAGTGGGAGGAGCCAACCATTCTTTTGCTGGAGGAGTGTAGTTTTGAAAAAGCAGCCGTTAGTCTATGCCCTGAGGAGGTGCAGTTAAGACTGATCCTCAGTGAAGGGATCAGGGAGGCTCAAATGTTTGATTTTGAGTCAGTTTAAAATATGTTTGGTGACTTATTTTAAGTTAGTCTGTGCCCTGCTGAGGTACAGTTAAGACTGATTCTCAGTTGGAGGATCAGGGAGGCTCAAATGTTTGATTTTGAGTCAGTGTAAAATAACTTTTGTGACTTATTTTAAGGTAATCTGTCTCTTGATAAGCAACAGACAGTCTGTGATTGAAATTCACAGGGTGATTGCAGTTTAAAGCAGTAGAGTAGGAAGTGACATTTTAAGAAGTTTGAAACACCTCAATATAGCTTTGCAACTGTTAATCTAAGTGCCTCTAAAGAGAAGTTACTGTAACCATTAAGCTTGTGCCTGAATAAACGTGTTATTGTTCTTCCTAACATCTCAGCTTCTGTCATCTATATTACCATCAAAAAGAAAACAAGAAAGAAGAAAAATAAAATTTAAAAAGTCTCCTCTCTAAGTAGCTAGTAGCTATATCTTCCAATAGTGGTGGCAAGAGTTGATAATCCCCTTAACATCTGGTGGCAGCATTTAAATAAAAAACATCTTTAATAAGTGGTGGCAGTGGATATAAAATATATAATAATAATATAAATAAAATATAATTAATAAAACAACCTCCACATCCACATCTCCGAAATTGGTGTCAGAGTTGGGATTTAAAAAAGAGTCCCCCTGCCTGAGTTCTCCTCAAATTGGTGGCAGTGGTGGGATTTTAAAAAGATTTCCCCTCTGCCTGACATCTTTGCACCTCCTTTGGATGTAGGCAGACTAGAACAGGACCCAGTAAACATTCCTTCCAGACAATGGAGTTCTCGCAATAAAGATTACCGTAGTTCTCTAATGAAAGTGTGCTTTGCCCCTTTAATGCCCATCTCACACCCACACAATTGCCAAATCTATTCGCTTGGCTAACAGATCCTTAAGAATCTGAGAACTATTTTATGATGATGGGGGGTGTCAACATGAGCAGTTTTCCCATCTGTAGGTTAATTCCTACAAAACCACGGAAACACAGAATACTGGGGCCTCCGTGGCCAAGCCTGCTCACTTCTGGATTCAGGGGACTATTCCACCGCAATGAATCCATGCAATGCAACCTCAAGACTGGACTGTGGGAATGTATGGCTTGTGGCCCTCAGCCAGCAGTCACTCAAGCGCTTAGTAGAATCCCTATCTCTGCTGGTGTTTTAGGGATCTCCTGGGACAAGGGCAGGGGGTCGCTCTTGACTGACAAGGGCCTGTTCTGAACTGGGCCAGATTATCTGAGAGTCTGCCATCTCCAAGATGCAGTGTTCCTTCACTTATCCCGGGTGTTACGTTCCAGGACCACCCGCAATAAATGAAAATCCACGAAGTAGGGACGCTGTATTTGTGTTGTTTACAATCTCACTGGATTCTTGGCCAGGAATGCAATAAAATGCCTCTGCTCTATGTCTTCACTTCACTGGTGAGTTTTTAATCTGGAAATGTGGTTTTAAATTATGGTTCCCTCCCATTTCATTGCAGTCTAAATTGTGCAATTTTATTCACTGAGATTCTATGGGGCCCAATATTGCACATTCCTGTCATCATATGGCATTTTTAGTTTTCCCATGCAAAGGTTGTTAACCTTATCTGTTACTCACCCCACTATCCTTTTTTATAAACTGCTATGCATTGGTCTTGTTTTTCTGCACCTTATTCAGAAGCCCAAGCAAGGAGGAGGAGGAGGAGGAGGAGGAGGAGGAGGAGGAGGAGGAGGAGGCTTACCTTGGCTGACTCTGGACATTTTTGAAACTCCCATGAAGGACAAAGATCCAGGGAAATTCCTGTGCAAAGAAACACACACAGAAGTGAAAGACATAGAATCATAGACTCCTATGGACGAGACCTCATGGGCCATCCAGAAGCAGAAAAGTCTTATTCAAAGCATGATGGCCCCAGACAGATGGCCATCCAGCCTTGATCCTGTGAGTCTCCCTCTTCCTCTGGACACATTCAGGCTTAGAGTCAACCTCTCCCTTCAATTGCGGTGCCCAGAATGGGACACAAGAGTGTGATTCCAGGTAAGGTGGTCTGGTGAAGGTCTGGCATACTGAGAAGAGACATTCTCGAAGGATAGAATACAGACTAATAAATATGATTGCGCTGGAAAAGAAAGCACAGAGAAGAGAAGGCTGTTGTCTCAATCTGCCAAGGCAGTTAGAGAAGCAGGGAGGTTTCTCATCAAAGGAGCTTGAAAGAACTTCCGTGAAGGCTCACATTCTCTTCCTCTCTGCCTACTAAAACCAATTAGGAAAAGACAGATATATACCCTGTTTCCCCTAAAATAAAACTTCCCCTGAAAATAAGACCTAGTAGAGGTTTTGCTGAATTGCTAAATATAAGGCCTCCCCCAAAAGTAAGACCTAGCAAAGTTTTTGTTGGGAAGCATGCCCGCCAAACAGAACACCAGAGCATGCAGGATCGGTAAATGTACGTGCCATAGAGTGTTGTACATGGAAATATTGGTAGTAACAAGAAATTCTTGATAGGATTCACAGTATGTCTGGTTATGCTGGTTTATGATGACAACTACTGTACAGTATATAATAAATGTTCATTTTTTTGTTCAACAATAAATGCGAATTCTTCTTCATGGAAAAATAAGACATCCCCTGAAAATAAGACCTAGAGCAAAAAATAATATAAGACACTGTCTTATTTTCGGGGAAACATGGTAGGTAAAAGATCCTCTTTACAAAGAGTTGTATTTACTTTCATTCCAATTTCTTATCTGGAAATTATCACAGGTCGTGTGATGGCCTCAGTTGCCCTTGGTTGGAAGGACCAAAAGAAATGGGATATAAAAAGTTGGTATATTAAATATCTCCCTGACTACCTAGTCCAAGACTATATTAGTGAAACGTTATGATAGGATGGGCCAAAAGACAAAATGGGAGGCAAAATGGAAGGGTCTCATTTCCGGAAGAAAGGGGAAAGATAAATATAAGGAACGAGCGAAACCCGGCCACGTTTTGCTGTGGCGTTTTTGGTTTGCATTTTTTTCTGCATAAACATTAAGATCTGACGGGTTACCGACTCTGGAGCATGCGACGTATAATTGCCCATGAGAGAAGCATTTGTTTTCTAATTTCAACACACACACTTGCATCTTCAGGGGTTTCATAGAATCATAGAGTCGGAGGAGATCTCATGGGCCATCCAGTCCAACCCCTTTCTGCCAAGAAGCAGGAAAATCTCATTCAAAGCTCCATCTCCCCAAAGGGACTTGGGGTGGCTCAGATGGGGTCAAGCCCTAAAACATCAGATTGATGTACAATTTAAAACAGAATTAACAGACTACAACAATTATTTTAAACCATTAAAATAAACACAACCATATCAATTAGAATGTGAAGTGGAATTATTCAGGTTGCAGGGAGGGGCAGGCTGTGCAGCCGTGAAAATAAGACCATAGGCTTGGTGAATGAGAACACGAGTAGTCACCCGTGTTCCCAGGACTGGTGCCTAGCACACTGCCCAGACGCACCGTGAACAGAGCTGGCTTGGAGCCCCATCATCTTGGCAGCGTCCTAGGACGGGGCTTAAACCTCATGTGACGAGGCCCTTTCAGGCCTTTCTGCCAGGTTTGAATCCCACACGGGGAGAGTGCAGATGAGCTCCCTCTGTCAGCTCCAGCTCCATGCGGGGACATGAGAGAAGCCTCCCACAAGGATGGTAAAACATCAAAACACCCGGGCGTCCCCTGGGCAACATCCTTGCAGACGGCCAATTCTCTCACTCCAGAAGCGACTTGCAGTTTCTCAAGTCGCTCCTGACACGGGGGAAAAATGAAGTTATTATGAATGGGAAATGTCTGCAACGCATCCCTCACCTTGATGCTCTAGTTAGGGGTTCATTTTCACTTAATTTTATTCATTTATTTGTTTTATATTTATATACCACTCTTTTCCCCCAGCCGGGGAACCCAGAGTGGTCTTACACAATGGCAAAATTAAATGCCACATATGATACAACATGTAGTAAAAAACCAACAATCGTAGAACACACTTAAAAACCAATATCATACCCTTAAGGGTAGGAGCCTCCGGTGGCGTAATGGGTTAAAGCCTTGTAACCTGAAGGTTGGGTTGCTGACCTGAAGGCTGCCAGGTTCAAATCCCACCCGGGGAGAGCGCGGATGAGCTCCCTCTGTCAGCTCCAGCTCCACGCGGGGACATGAGAGAAGCCTCCCACAAAGATGGTAAAAACATCAAAACATCCGGGCAATGTCCCCTGGGCAACGTCCTTGCAGACGGCCAATTCTCTCACTCCAGAAGCAACTCAAGTTGCTCCTGACATGGAAAAAAAACAACCCTTAAGGGTGGATCCACCCCTAGAATCCTTAGGGCACCCCATAGAGAGCACGCACACCTTTCAAGAGCCAGGAGGCCTTGGCCGTGAAGCATCAGGAAAGGAAGCAAAGGGTACCTACCTTCTCTGTCCTGCTGCTGCTGGTGCTGCTCCTTCTTGCTCCGGCTTTTGTTCTCACAGGTTTCGTTCCCACCTCCGGTCTGGAGTCCTGCTGCAAAGGAGGAAAGAGAGCCGAGGGAGGGAGGGCGGAGGGCCACTTCGGATGGATCCTCCCTCCCTCCTCATTCCTGAAATGACCTGGCAAGCTGTCAGGGACCCTCCAAAGAAGGGTTGGTCCTCAGCCAGGCTCCGGCATTTCCAATGGCTAAAAAGGAGGTGCCAAGTCAAAACGAAACTCTTCTGAAAGTCTCATGCCTTAGGTCTTGCCGGATGACTGTAGCCAGAGAAGCCTTCAGCTGCAGACAAGGGTGGCCTGGGCACAGAGAGGCAGAAGGAGCTCCTGGCAGCACAAGACCTCAGGTGAGTCTCTGTCTGTCTGCCCATCTGTCTGTTTGGGATGCCTTCCTTGGAGCAATGCCATCATGCATGCTTTCCTGTTTTAATGGCTGGGGCTTAGCATGTGTGTGCCCAGCCTCTGATTGTCTGAAGTCCACAGCATCTCATATTCGATCCTCCCAACTGCTGGCAAAGAAGTAGGGAGCGGTTCCTAAAAATCATGCAGGTTGCAAACTTAAAATTCATCTGGCCCAGGCTGAAGTATGACCTGCATTGCATTGAAATCTCGGAAACCAGTTTCCTGAAGCATCCTGCAGTCTTAGCATCTAAGCATGCATTCAAAGAGTGGACAGAAAGGAGAATAACATTGTCTTTCCACATTGTAAAGACTAGCCAACATATTTCAGAATAACCATCCTAGCCATGAAATCATGGGATTTGTAGTTTGCTGAGGCACCAACACTCTTTGGCAATGAAAGCTAAAGAACTTCTGGTGTCTAACTAAATTAACTCTATATTGTAGATGCAGCTGTAGTTTCAAAGGTGCTACAAGGTCCCTATAATAATAATAATAATAATAATAATAATAATAATAATAATAATAATAATAATAACTTTATTTTTATACCCCGCCTCTATCTCCCCGGAGGGGACTCAGGGCGGCTTACATGGGGCCAAGCCCGAATAAAAACAGTAGCAGTATAAAACACAGCAATAGACAACAACTTGCACAAAAAAAAAATAATTAAACATTAGCCAATAAAAAACAAGAACTAATAAAAACATGGATTAAAACTGAGAGATTGTAAAAGTAGACTGGGTAAGGTGCACCATATAAATATTGTAAACACAAGGTGACTGATAAAGTGCTGCAAATTCTGGAAGTGCAAATTGGGATGGGAATAGACCCTGTGTCAATATCGAGTTGACAAAGGTAAAAGGTGCAAACCGGTACAAGAATGGTCACAGATACAGATTGCTTCTGGATGAGCAATCTTTATCTAAAGGCTTGAGTAAAGAGCCAGGTTTTCAAGCTCTTTCTCTTTGCTTCGTAAGGACCATGTGCTTTTTGCTCCTATCATGGTGAGACCTATCAGAGTGACTCTTAGCACAGTAGACGTTGACATTGATCTATGAAGAGCTTGAACATGGCCGCTGAATTAAGAAGTCATGGGGTTTCTGGGGTTGCATCGCATCTAGTTTGGGCTACTGAGGTTTGGGATGTGAACTTCCACAGCAATTGATCTTGGTCTGTAATGAAGGAAGGCAGAGTTTTCAAAAAGTTTTGGTTAGACAGGAGGGAAACACGACTGATCTGTGTGGACATTACTATGGATCCAGAGCAAAGCACGCTTGGACACACTTAAGAGTAATTTCTAGTTTGAAGATAGGTGGGAGTAGTGGAAATTGGGTAGAGAGATGGAGCTACAATTGAGTTCCTTGCAGCTCAAACCACAAAAACGGGAAACAGGACACTTTAAGGGTCTCTTGGGGAAGTTGCCTGGAAGGTGCAACAAAAGAGTCTCAGATCTATAAAAACAGAACCTGGCCCTTGATTGGCAGTCTCATTAAAAGCAAGCGGTGTGGAGATTCACCTTCTTCCCACTAAAAGCGTTCTTTTCTCTTCTCACGTGCCCATGCATTTCAGCCAACTTGGTCTTCTGGGGACCCTAGAAAGGAGAGACCTCCAAGTCACCCACCTTGAGAAGCCAGTGTTCTCTGCCTTAGAAAGGAACCGGTAGCTTTGCACAGGACAGGGGTGATCTGGGCCTCAAGGGAAGTTACTTTTCTGTTGTGGCCAATGGAAGCGAGATCTTCTGATCTGTCTTTGGTTGCCTCCAGAGAAACTGAACTATGGCAGAATGAACACCTGCTACAAAATGATTCCACCCTCTGGCTCGATTTCACTAATATTGAGCACAGCTGTTCTCAAAGAGAAATTCTGCACCTGGAACATACTGGAAGGAGTTCTTCCTCTGCAGGCTCGAAGTGTGAGCACCCCGAACATGTCATGCCCTTCCTTTGGATCCTCTCAAAGCCTGAGGCTAAGTGACTTCTAGAAGTGCATGCGATTTTTTTTTCTAGATGGGGCTTGTAGCTGAACGTGAAGCCAAGCTGCTTCAGCTCTCTCCCATCCCTAGTGTATATAAAATAATCCTGTTTAGCAACATTTCCTGATCCACATTTCTCCAGTTATTAGGGCATTCCTTGCTTTAGCTGAGTTCTTGTTTTCTTTCTTTTTGTTTCAGATCTAGAAATCCTGAGCGTTGGTATTGCTCTTTCTTTAGCTTTTAAGAATATGGCCGCATTCAGTACAGGTAAGAGTTTAATGAGCTGATTAAATTATACCAAATCAAGCCCATCTTATTGTTCTAGCAAAAATAATACTGCATATTGCAGAGGATTGCTTTCAGCTGGCACCAAAATTATGGAGGAATTGAACTGTGTTAGACAGATTGCCAACCACTAACACCAATATATGGAGGATTCAAACTCGTTACCACTACTAACACTGCCACCAATGTTATAGTCAGGAGCCTCCTCTGTGTTAGGATATTTAGAGAGTCACAGGAGATACTTTATGTGAGGAAAAAACAAGAAGTCGTGTATTTGTTCTTAAACAGTAAAGATGTGTTGCAGTTTCAATAACAGGTTAGGCTTTTCTCTTACAAAGGATGGTTTTATAACTTGAATTCTGTGGAAATATGTTCCTTCACACAGGGAATACAAACAGGATAATTTAAACCTTTAAATCCACTTCTCCTGGGATTTAACACCAGCACTCTAAACTATAGAGTCTCAATATAGTTCTCAGCCTTTCTTCCCTGAAGGCTTTTAACTATATTCCTCAAAGAAGTATCTCTCTAATAACACAGTTCCCAAAAGTATCTCTATCTTCACACTTCAAACACCAACCATCCAACTTCCGAACTGACTGAATAATTCTTCTGGCTGCATAGCTCCAACTGTCACTTTGGCTCCGCCCATCTCCAGTTGCTAAGCATCTCTCCCCATTTACATCAGCCAATCAGACTGCACTTTCAGTAATGACTGCCTAATTGCTCCTCCCCCTTGCTCTGCTTAGCTTTTGCAAGCAAGGCCTGAAGCTACCTGTACACCAACCTTGTAAGGTAGGCTTATCTCTTACACATATCTATTATGTCCTAGGTACATTTTAGCTAATTACCGCTCCCTCCCAAGTTTGCCATTCTGGGGCTATTGCACTATTGGTTGGGGAATCTGGAGCATGGCTGGTGGTTCACGGGTGGGGTTGAAGGGGTGGTGGGAAATGACACTTCTATTGTGATGGTTGAATTTTGTAGATCGTATGCTTTTTTCACATAACATAATAAACATTTAATTACAAAAAAAAATGAAAACAGCAAAGTTCCCCTTGTATAACAGTTTCTTCTATTGTTGTTCCATTTCCTTGTTTTAGCCCCTGAATTGAGGATCGTCCTCGTGGGAAAAACTGGAGTTGGGAAAAGTGCCACAGGAAACACCATCCTGGGACAGAAGCTCTTTAAATCTATTGCATCGCCCAGCTCAGTGACAAGTACATGCGGAAGGGAGGAAACTGTCATCGATGGTAGAAAAATTGTGGTTGTTGATACTCCTGGGTTTTTCGACACCAATTCAACAACCAAAGAAACTATCAAAGAAGTGAAAAAGTGTGCAAGCCTTTGCAGTCCAGGTCCACATGTGATTATACATGTCATGCAATTGGCTCCTTTCACGAAGGAGGAAAAAGAAGTAGCTAAATTAATCCAAGATGTTTTTAGCCTTAAAGCAAAGGCTTATGGAATCGTTCTGTTCACCCGTAAAGAGGGTTTGGGAGGAAGGTCTTTGAAAGAGTTCTTAGAGGACGGAGATGAATCTCTTCGGGAGCATGTGGCCAAATGTGCGGGTGGGTGCCTGGCCTTCAACAACACGGCTGAAGGTCGGGAGAGGGAAGAGCAGGTCAATGAGCTGCTTGGCATGATAGATGCCTTGGTGAAGAAGAACGACAAGGCCCCTTGCTACACTGAGGACATGCTAGCCAGGGACCAAATCACCATGAGTAAGATCCAAAATATTTTAAGACGGAACGATTGTTGCAACATACTCTAAGAGGTGCGGCTGTGCCGCCCTTTAAATCAAATCCAAAACACACCTTGGTGATACTTTTATTAGGCACAACCCCTCAAAAAACCAAGACCTGGTAGTATTAACAAATTTTATATCCACGTGCGGCTGGATCTACACTGGCACATAATCCAGTTTATGTATCCAGATCATCTGCTTTGAACAAGATTGTATGAGGCTGGTTTCAGAAACTGGATTATATGGCAGTGTAGATGTGGCCTGAGAATGTGGATAAGTGACATGCTGACTAACATAGCAGTGCCTAATATTTTATTTTTAATTTCAGAACAACATTCAGCAATATATGTTCTCTAACAGAAGCCATTTTACATGCAGATAGAAGTCCACATGGAGATATGATTGTATAAATAACATATTTACTTAAGCAGGTGTGAAAAAATGCTAGGATGTAACGTTTGCATATCTATAGATTTATAATCGCCAGTGGTCATTGAGCATCCACTGCATCTGGAATATTCCAGAGGTTGTCTATCCACATACATCTCAAATTTCAACCTACATCCAACAGTAGCCTAAGGGTCCATTGGAGGGGAGCCTCTTCTAAAGCCCGTCCAAGGCAGGGCAGAACATCCTAGGATATTTTTCATAATAATACCCCAATGCCTGCCTACAAACATGGATGTTCAAAAGAACACAGGGTGTTATGTTTATGTTCTTTCTGGTGGGTTTTTTTTGCCTGCTCTAATATTAGTCGAAAACTTCGTGCTTTTTACTTGTTGCTTAAATGTGTACTTTGAAGATTTAGAATCCTGTTAACGAGAAGAATTGCCTTTCACATTTTTACAATGTCCAAAAGAAGTAATGATTTCTTTGAGGAGAATAAAAAAAACTGATACAGAAGTGTTTTCATTCTGTCGAAATGCTATGGCATGTAACCGCCTTCCCTGCTCCTTCTGGCTTGTTACTTTAAGTGAGACCAGGGACTTCATCACATGAGGAAACACTCTGTTTCTATCCATATGCATCCCGTAGTTTTTTCTGACTGAATGCATGCTGAATGCAGACAGGATGCATGTTGACCCCATCACATCCACCCAAATACAGTAGAGTCTTGCTTATCCAACCTTCGGTCATCCAATGTTCTGTATTATCCAATGCAGTCTGCCTCCCGCCTGGATCCACAGCAGTTTCTCTAGGCAGCAACATGCAGTCGACCAACATGCCCAACAACAACACAATTTCAGCCACGCTCCCAAACAAGTGGCAGACTTGTTGTAAAACATGATGTTTTGGTGCTTAATTTGTAAAATCATAGCATAATTTGACCTTTAATAGGCTTTTCCTTAACCCCTCCGTTTATTATCCAACGTTTTCACTTATCCAACATTCTGACAGCACGTTTATGCTGGATAAGCAAGACTGTGCTGTACTACAAGTCTTATCTTCACAAAGCGCTGTGCTTTCTCCCATCACACATCGGAAGGTTGGCTCCTCCTAATTTGAAAAATTCCCTCTGTCCCTCCTTGACCTTTTAAAAAAGGAATTATTTCCCAAATCTGTCCATTGATGTAGCTTTGAAGTCTCCAAGTACCGCTCTTGAGAAATTTGAAAATGTTCTCTGTGCAGTGAATACATTCGCCTGATCACTACCTTTTGGTGTGAAATACGGAGTTCTGGGGAATCTAATAATGAGTTTTGAGGAATCTAATCTTATCAGCCTTCTAAATGGTAGATTATTGATTCATTAGATATGGTTCCTTTGCTGCATCTTCTGCTGCTGCTGCTGAGGTTAGTAATCCAGTTTTATGAGGCTGAACTCAAGGTGATGCAAAGGCAACAGCAACTTCTGACAACGCTGCTTCTAAGGAGGTGTAAATAGTTAAAAGTCTGTCGCTTCAATACAGATGCAATGGAGAAAGAAATTGCACAGATTTCAGCTTAAAAATAAAGTGGGCAATTCCCAATTTCCTTAAAACCAGATATCGTTCTCCTTCGGCGTCCCAAACATAAATACCAGCCACTTCCGTCATGAACAGTCCGGGGTCCAAAGACTCGGCCCCCAGACAAGCCTCTGAATTTCGTCATTCTGTTGCTGACGGGATGAGTACTGATTTTCCAATCACATGCAAAAACAGTGCTTCAGTGATAGAAAACTCTGCAGTATTTCAGATTTTATGACTAGAATCCCGTCTGCAAATATTCCACATCTGTGATCTTTTGCCGATGAATTTCAGCTGATTATCAACAGAATGGGGGAAAATCAAGTGATGGGATCTGTGGGAAATCATTTTCAAACAGTCTCAGAAACAGAGTGTTTCCTCATGTGATGAGGTCCCCAGAGTTGCCCGAACTACAGATTTTCTGCAGACAAATTCTTTTTGTTCAAAATCCTGCTCAGAAATAGAATCATAGAATCAGAATAGTAGAGTTGGAAGAGACCTCATGGGCCATCCAGTCCAACCCCATTCTGCCAAGAAGCAGGAAATCGCATTCAAAGCACCCCCGACAGATGGCCATCCAGCCTCTGCTTAAAAGCCTCCAAGGAAGGAGCCTCCACCACGGCCCCGGGGAGAGAGTTCCACTGCCGAACAGCCCTTCTCACAGTGAGGAAGTTCTTCCTGATGTTCAGGTGGAATCTCCTTTCCTCTAGTTTGAAGCCATTGTTCCGCGTCCTAGTCTATAGGGCAGCAGAAAACAAGCTTCTCCCTCCTCCCTAGGACTTCTCCTCACATATTTGTACATGGCTATCATGTCTCCTCTCAGCCTTCTCTTCTGCAGGCTAAACATGCCCAGCTCTTTAAGCCGCTCCTCATAGGGCTTGTTCTCCAGACCCTTAATCATTTTAGTCGCCCTCCTCTGGACGCTCTCCAGCTTGTCAACATCTCCCTTCAACTGTGGTGCCCAGAATTGGACCCAGTGTGATTCCAGGTGTGGTCTGACCAAGGCAGAATAGAATAAGGGGGAGCAGGACTTCCCTGGATCTAGACGCTATTCCCCTATTGATGCAGGACAGAATCCCATTGGCTTTTTTAGCTGCCGCATCACATTGCTGGCTCATGTTTAACTTGTTCCCCACGAGGACTCCAAGGTCTTTTTCGCACACACTGCTGTCAAGCCAGGCATCGTCCCCCATTCTGTCTCTTTGATTTCCATTTTTTCTGCCGAAATGAAGTATCTTGCATTTGTCCCTGTTGAACTTCATTTTGTTAGTTTCGGCCCATCTCTCTAGTCTGTCAAATCATGCTTTATGTGCTCTTTCTGTCACGCTCAGGGCTCAACAAGCCAAACTCTCAGTAAAAAAGACAGAAGACACCATTTAGTCATCATTGGATGCTTGGACTTGTGTGCAGCGTTCCCTTTAAACAAGTATTATTACTAATTGCTTCAGATATAGAATTCATTTTTTAAATATGCTTTTAGTTGTAGTGTTCCTCTAACCATAAGTTCTCCTCTTCTGAGACAAATCAGAAAAAAATGGGTGAGATGAAAATGCCACAACTGCCTCTTTCTATTTGTATGCCTTCACATACAGCCATTTGTGCGAATTGATGGGCTATAATTAAAGTGATTTCTTTATCTTTGCTTCTGTTTGTATAACTTTAAATATTTTAGCAAATATTCGCAATTTATGATTTGGGGAATAGTATTTGTAGTTTTTGGTGTCTGGTTATTAGATGCCTGATTGTTAGGCATTTTAGGAGTGTTTCTTTGCTGTTCCAATATAATTGTTGTAGCTCAGCCTGAGCCTGGGATTGGGCCCATTCAGCCAGTCATTGTCCCTGCACCTGCTTTGCCAAAGGACTCTGGGTTTCGGCAGCCAGAGTCTGTTCCTGTGGATTCTGGCACCAGAGACAGAATGGTTGTAGGCAGGCATTTTGAACCACATTCATCTCTGCTGCCAAGGCCAGTTCACCAGGTGTCAGGTGGACATTCTAGTTTAGAGGAGGATAATGTGTTTGATAGGAGGGAGGTGATAACTCACCGAAGGAGGGAGAAAGAATGTTTACAAAAAAAGTAAACGACTGCTTTTGAAGCTCTCTAATGAAGTTTTCTCATGAGAGAAAGAGTTTTCTCATGAAAGAAAGACCTTGGATTCACCTTAAATGCCTGGTCCTTCTCTGCTATGGCAGAGGTGTCAACATTGCAATTCAAGAGAGAAAGATCTTTGCTCCGTGTTCTTGCAGCCGTGCATTTTGCTCAAGTTCCAGCCTTGTTTTGCCTTTGAATCCAGTTGAATGTTCCAGTAACTTTGCCATTTGGATTTGGGTTACCTTGGATTATTTTGGAGTTTGATCCTGCATTCTAGTCTTGTTTCCTGCGGTTCCAGTTTGTTCCATGCCTTGGAAGTGAACCTCATTTGGACTATTCTTGATGCTTTTCGTGGAACTGTGTTCGATATCTGGTTTGAACTATGTTCTTTGAATGACTCTTGCTTTAAGATTTTTTAAGTACACTGCTCTTGTGGATTTAAACCCATTTTATTGACTCTGAACTTTATTTGCTTGTGCTTACTTATAACCATCAATAAACAGCTTGTTTGCCTATATTCTGGGGCTCCAGTGTGGTTTTAAGGTGCCTACGCAGCCTAGGGGTGCAACAATAATACTGTATTAGCTACTGGCTACCAGTATTCAAAAACCCTAGAATTAGGACAGTAAAGAGTTCTTTCTTTCTCCCACCCTGGTCATCATTCCACAGATAGATATATAAACCCCACTTGCCTAGTTTCAAACTTCCGAGGATGCCTGCCATAGATGTGGGAGAAATGAAAGGAGAGAAGGGCTTGCTTGTTTGCAGTGTAAATGTGTCCTGTATGGCCAGTGGCCACCACCCCACGCCACCCCTCTCCAACCAGCCATAGCTGCTAAAAATATTTAATTTTCTTGGCCAAAATTTAAACATTCACCAAGCATCTTTCTGAAACTTGGGGGGAATGATGCCCTGGTTATGTTCTGTAATTGTAGAGAAATTCAAGGACATCACTCTTGTAGTTTGCTTTTTTAAAAAAGGGTTGTTGGTAAAAACCTTTAAAAAAATCCCCCAAAATCAATAGATGAAACTTGGGGGGTTACAGTGTTAAACGTATTCTACCTTTGTAGCAATTTTCACCCCAATAGCTCTAAAAATAAGGGAGAACGGAGCCCCGGAAACCCCCACATGTGCAATTACTTTAACGAAATAGTAACAAAATTCTGTTACTCTCATTATTGGAACAGAAATTTGACTAATGATACTTTAGAAACATCTCCCCCTAATTTTGTAATGACGTTGTAATGACATTTATTTTATCGATTGCACAGCCCTTGTATCTAGTTGTGATTCTGTGCCAAGAATAACTGGCTCCTTCTGTGTAGGATGGATAAGGCCATTTGAAAGAAATGGGCTTGGCTGCATTGAAAGAAATTATCTCCTTTTCTGGGAAGGGCCGTGACTGTTTGCTACCCACAGACAAGAGGAAGCTTATTTTCTCCTTTCTGGAACTTGAGAAACTACAAGTCACTTCTTGTGTGAGAGAATTGGCCATCTGCAAGGACGTTGCCCAGGGAACGTTGCCTGGATGTTTGATGTTTTACCATCTTTGTGGGAGGCTTCTCTCATGTCCCCACATGGAGAGCTGGAGCTGACAGAGGGGAGCTCACCCGGATTCAAATTGCTGACTTGTTGGCCAGCAGTCTTGCCAGCACAAGGGTTTAAACCATTGCACCACTGGGGCTCCTTCTGGGAAATGCCATGACTGTAGAGAAGGTGCAAGCACTACCACTTTAGAACAAATGCCATGGTAAATACCACTTTCTTAGTGTAACCCTTGCAGAGTGTTCTGTGAGCACATTAGGTGAGATAAGCAAAGGATTTCAGCAGCAAAAGAGATTTAAAAATGGACAAAGCCATCCATAAAAATGTGGAATAAACACCAAGAAAGAACTGGGAAGCCCTGGCCTTGGAGTGTTGGACCTGGAGGCCAGCTGTGACCAACAGTGCTGTGGATTTTGAAGAGGCAGAAATGGAGGGTGAAAGGGAGACGTGTGCCAGGAGGAAAGTGTGCCAAGCAAACACTTGCCATGACCGACGTCCTTCTGGAAATGTATGTTCTCACTACGAAAGAAAGACCATGAGGATCCAAAGTAGGTCTCTACAGTCACCATCATAAGCTTTGGGTTTTCCCACCACCCAGACTCTACCCCTGGAAGACCATCAGGCTCATGGGCCACGAGTTGTAGCCTATGATGATATGAAGAGGGGCACATGGGGAGGACGTATACCCCACCCCATGCCCCATTCCCATTTTGAAATATGCTTAAAGTTTCCCTTTCCCCCTTTTCTTTGTTGGAACACACTCAGATGGTGACAACCTGAATAGTGGAAGGCTGTTCTCTGCACAAAACGACCTGCCCCTCCTGCCACAGTATTGCCATTTAGCCCAATATATAAAGTATGAAGGAATTTACTATCATATATTGACTCTATGAGTAGTATTCTTCAGGCTGGTGAGTTGGAACATCAGGAGCAGAGCTGCCTCTTGTTCTGTTAGTTGAGAGAAAACGTGGGAGTCTTGAGAGGATAGTGGGGAGCCTCTCTTATTTATTTATTTATTTATTTATTTCAAATATTTCTATCCCGCCCTTCTCACCCGGAGGGACTCAGGGCGGCGTACAATTGGCAACAATTCGATGCTGATACATCATTAAAAACAACAACATATAAAAAATACAACCAATTAAATACAGTATAAAATATAAAACATAAAACGTGTTTAAAATCCGTTTGTCCAATATCCTCCAACTTTATCCATATCTTATCTTTATCTCTTTCCCTCTTCATGAGCCCCGGACTCTCTTTCAGTTTCGGAGAGGAAAGAGACGGGCAGAGAGCCATCCGTCTTGGGCTCCTCGGGCCTCCAGATCATTTCCTCTGGAGATTTTATCCAATCTTCCCTGGAAACGGAGGGGCAGAAGGCATGGAGAGATAGTTGTAGGGACAAAAGCAGGAACTGACTGAGGCCAAAATCTGTGCAAAGGAAGTGGGTGGGAAAGGCCCTGTTTTGCCCCTGGTGTAAAGAGAACTATGGGGAGCAGGGAATGGCCCGTCCCATTGGGAACCTTCCAGGAGCCAGGACCTGTCCGTTCTCTCCCCCGTCATCATGTGCGTCCATTGTGACATCGAAGGTAATGAGCCAAGAAGGTGAGCTCTTGCAGAAAAGGTGCCTGTTCATTAACAATGGGCACAAACAATGGGCACGAGGATATTGTGATCGAGGTGACCTCCCCTCCAGGACTTTGTAAAAGATAGTTCAAAAATCAAGACTTTATGTTCTATATTCCATATATTTATAGTAGAAGGTGATTGAGACTTTTTACTGGAGTTTACTGTGGATTATCCCTGCATTCTGAGGCAAGAGATAACAACTTCATGAATTGTAAAATCATGCTGCAAAAACTCCACTTCTATGAATTTCCATATTGGGTTCCCCAGATGTTATGAACTTCGTTCTTATCAGATATTTTCAATTGTTTATATCATTCATGATTCCCCTTTATGCAATGTAACCCACCTTTATGGATTCTCCCTTATTTCCTCGAAATCTACCTATCTGCCTATATGTATTTATACTCTTTGGGATCCCCGGAAAATATGTGTTTTTCCCAGCTGGGTTTATGTTCCAACTTTATTTTAATTTTCACTTTATCCCATATATTTGTCAAATCATCAAATCAAATGGGAAATATTATGACCCCAACGTGAACCTCGGCCCCATGACCCAGACCTCCCTTCCCAAAAAAACAAAAGGATAATCTGCCACCGTTTAATCCAATCTCATTCCGATCGCATGGACAATATAGGGTTTAGAGTCACCAAATTCCTAAAGGTGACTCGCCCCCAAGGCAAACATTGTCATATCCCAGGCCAGGACGCCGCTGGAAGGCACCCTGTGGGGCCCGTCAATGACGGCTCATCACCACCCATCACCACTTCCCGTCTGACACCCCAAGGCATATCTAAGATCTGTGAACGTGACAGGACCCCGGACACCCTTGATGGGTGCCATTAATTCCTTTAGAAATCGGCTGGGCCAGAATTAATCTGATATTTCCTGTCCGGTCACCTCATTGTTTCAACAGCTCCCGCCTCCTCCTCTCTGATTGGCCCGAGGGGGGACAAAAAACGGCTCCCCATTGGGCCAGCAGAGCAAGGCGGGAAACGAAAGCCCGCCTCGTTCAACCTCTCAGCCTATCCGCGATCAGATGGGCAGGGAAGCGGGGCGGGAAATTCAAGGGGCTGTCAGACCAAAACATTGTATAAATATGACTTTATTTGAAACATATGTTACGCTAGTAGATTGAATGATCGCTATTAGCGTCCTTTTCAGCTGAATTGCTCAATAAAAACTCCTTGGCGGATTTTCCTTCAACTTGGCGGACCTTCTTCATTTCAGGCTTCAGGTTGTATTGCGGCTTATATTCTCCTTTTGGCTTCGCCAAGGTCCGTTCCCTCAGGACCGGGTCGGGTCTCTCTTTAAGGGCCCGATCCCCCAAAGTGCGGTCGACAACATAATTTGGCTTTACCACGAAGGGACTTGCTTGGAAGTTCCAAAGATCAATTTCTAGGCTAAAATTCCAAGCGGCGACCTTGGTCCAGATATTCTGGGACAGGTTGGGGAGAGAAACGGCTGCAAGGAGGGCCCTCCGACCAACAATTTGACCTCATTTCACATCCAAATTTCTCTGGCAGTCCCTTTCTCTCTCTAGATCTGATTCAGGGTACTGAACAAAGGAGCCAGATAGGAGGAAGCAGATTTTTAGCTCCTCGAAGGAAAGGCACCAACGTGAAACAGGGGACGCCCTGTAAAAAAAATAAAAGGGAACCGGCCCCGTTGTTAAGACCCAGGTGGGCGGAGTTCTGGAGGTATGGCACTTCGGATCAGGGCTCGGTAACAAATTCCTGGTGAAACGCGGGAACATCTGGCGCCCGGTGGTGTGTGAGAACAGTCTGGCTTGTAAGATTACAGGTTCTAGGATCGTGGGGTAGGGGAACGGTTGTGTTCCCGGGGCACCTGCGGATCCCACGAACGCCAGCCATTCAGCCTTGGTGTAGGGAGAACTCTTGAAAGGACGAGTTGCATCCAGCCGGTGGGTGAGTCGTTACTCCATTAACTGTCAGGTACTGGGCAGGGGCTGAGCCAAGGATGGGTGTTTGTTCAAGCACGTCTAGGGTGTCCCACCCCAGCAGACATCCCCAGGGATTCTCCATTGGGAAAGATCCTGGCCAATTGGGGTGGGCTTTGCATCGAAAAACATGGTGCAGGCCAGGTTGGGCTAACTCAGAGCACATAAGTGGCCCCTTGTGGCCCTTGAAGGGGGAACAGCTTGCCCCCCCTTGCTCAAGTCGCCGAATTCGGAGTGTTGACCTAAGGTGACTCGCCAGGGGGAGGGCAAGTGGTCCCAACTTGCTTATGCTGCGATGTTCATGGCCTTAAGCCAGAGGGAGAGTGGAAGGGGAGAGGGGGTCCAAGTCTTCCCATGCAGGGACGTGGGCTCCAAACCTACCCTCCTCAGAAGCTCCTCTCTAGACCTACTTCCCCTTACCCCCTCCTCCAGAGGATTTTCTGGACACATTTGCTTGCCCTCTCCCCCAATCCCTATCCCTACTTTTTCTCCTCACCCTGAGTCCTACACTGATCCAAATTGGCCTTCCAAGGGAACCCTTACTTCAGGGATCCCCCCCCCCAAGAAATTCCCCTCCAGAGAGTTCAGCCCAGTCTAACGTGAAGGAGGGCTCCCAGCCCCCTCCCCTCTCACCCCGAAACACACCTGATCCAAAACACTGTTCCTCTTCTCAAGTCACACTCTCTCAGCCCCCATCCCAGCCGTTCCTTTGAAGCCTGATGCCCCCCCCCCAAATTGTATCTGCCCCTGCCACTCAACTCCTGCCACATTCTGAGTTTTCCTCAGATGGGAAGAATCGCCCCACCATCCCCCTCCCTTACTCTTGCCCCCACCAGGCTCTCTCTCTCTCTCTCTCTCTCTCTCTCTGCGCTCATTCCTCTCTTGGAGAGAGAGGAGAAGGAGGGGCAGCGGGGAGATTGTGCAAAGAGGACACTTTTTTCCTCTTCCTGTTTTTGGAGGGGCAAAGGGGGGAGAAGATTCAGTCCTGAAGCCTGCCACCAAGATCTATAGTTCTCCAAGGATTGCTTCCTTCTTTCAAATCAAATCTTCTCCAACTTGATATTCTGCCTTGCCTACCCTCAAATTGTACCCTTTTTTTCTTTTCTCTCTCTCTCTCTCTTCCCCGGCCTGAGTGAAAATCTCTCTCTCTCCCTCAAATCTCAAATCCATTTCTCCTCTCCTTCCTCTCTTCTCACCTTTAAAATCCCTTATTTCCCTTTGTTCCCATTTTCTACACACTATCCCTAAGATTTTACCTCAGTGTTGTCTTATATTTCCTTTGGTCCTTACAAAAGGGGGGAGGGGGGCATTCCTTTAGCCGCTTCTGTTTCTTAATTTCCCCTTTTCTTTCTCTCCCATCTGGGAAGCATGGCAAAGGATTTGGGTGGGGGAGGGGGACTCCCAGAAAAGTGTTGATTAAATTTTGTGTGTTTATGTAATGTGTGGGCTGTAAACTCTTCTCTACTCATCCCTTTGCCTTAAAAGCCACCAGTGATATATAGTTTTCTGGGAAGGAGGGCTGGAATGGACTAGCTTAGTGCTATGCTCTCTCTCGCTCCCTTTTCTTCTGTGCCATCTCACCTCCCTATTTTCAAAGGTTCAAGCCCTAATATTTTGTGAGACCCCCCCCCCCCAGAGAAAACCTGCTGCTTCTGTGGTTTTAACTTTTTCTTGTCTCTCTCTCCTCAAGCCTCCCTTATCTTAGAGAGAAAAGGGGGGGATGGAAGAATTGATGTATTTTTCTATATGTGAGTTTTTTTTCTCTCTCTCTCTCTCTCTTCCACTTCATGTTTTCCTAGGCCAAAATGCACTTCAACATTCTCCTTTTTCAAAGCTCCCCCCCCCTTCCTTCCCAGCATCCCCATTTCTCCTTATAAACATTCAGTCAAAATCCTGGTTTACTTTTATAGTAAAGGCACTCTTTCACTCTCCACAGTTCCCCAACAATCTCCTTTCTTCCTTTCGGGTCCTTCTCCCTCCCTTTCCCTGAGTGCATGCGTGTGAATGTTTTAAAAATCCCTCTAACTGCCTTTAATTATGAGGGGGGGCAGTACAGAGTCCAGGGGACCTTCCAGGCACAGCTGAAGAGATCCAGAGGACCGGACCCAACCACCTGACTGAGGACATCAGACCAGACTGCAAGACCCATAATCCATACCTGCCACCATGAACAGTTCTAAGACCTGGGTAGGGGCTCTCGGAGTGCGCTGTGGATTTCATGTAGCAGCTAGAACCCAGAGGCCATTGGAGATGGTCCTGTGAGGGTAAGCCCGGACCCCCAGTCACCCAGAAGAGACAGCCCCACCTGGGGCTGATCTGAGACCCCAACGGGGGAAGCAGCCCCATCTGCCTGGCTCAGGGGCTAGAGACTAAGACACTGCTGAAAGGATTCTTGCACATGGCAGGCTTTTATGGCCAGACCACCGTATGGTGCCCTCCAGCTGGCCTGGTTCTGCCCTGGCAAAGGGCTACTGAGTGCAGGTCTGCCTTTGACGCTGCCAAGGAGGCCCTCATGACATCACCAGGGGACAGAATTGGCCGCCATGGCAGAAGATGTCCCAGAAGAAATGAACAGGATTCTACCAGTGACCACCATGAGGGAAGGATGTTCCACTTTCACCAGAGCTGTGCCAAAGAAGGACCCCAGGACTGCTGGAGCCCTCACAAGGTATGAGTGACATCCCTGACTAACCCCACCACGGGAGGGAGGGGGGCTTATAATCTGTCCTTAGTTTCCCTAGGCACTCTCTCCTTTCCGTCTCCTCTGTTGGAGTGCTGGACCTGCCTGCAGTCACCAGGAGGCGCCGTGCTGTGAGGCGCAGAAGCTGTGCCCAGTTGCCCCCAGCTGCCAACTACAAAGGGGGGCCCAAGCTGCAGCCAAGAAAAGGCAGCCAAATGGGAGTACTGCATCACAGCCTCCATCATCCCCAGCCCTCACCACCTCCACCTTCATGCTCCATTTCCCATGACTCCAGACCAAGGGACATCTGTTTCAACACCATGGGATCACCCACCACTGACTGAACCTCAGCTTTCACCTCTTCAAGCTCCTGCCCTCCAACAAAAGTCACAATTTGATCTACCAAGGCAGAGGCCCTGCATGCAGTGAAATGTCGGGGCTTTGGGAAATGTTCATAGCCATTTCCAAGCCCCGAAGGGGGGAAAATGTGATCGAGGTGACCTCCCCTCCAGGACTTTGTAAAAGATAGTTCAAAAATCAAGACTTTATGTTCTATATTCCATATATTTATAGTAGAAGGTGATTGAGACTTTTTACTGGAGTTTACTGTGGATTATCCCTGCATTCTGAGGCAAGAGATAACAACTTCATGAATTGTAAAATCATGCTGCAAAAACTCCACTTCTATGAATTTCCATATTGGGTTCCCCAGATGTTATGAACTTCGTTCTTATCAGATATTTTCAATTGTTTATATCATTCATGATTCCCCTTTATGCAATGTAACCCACCTTTATGGATTCTCCCTTATTTCCTCGAAATCTACCTATCTGCCTATATGTATTTATACTCTTTGGGATCCCCGGAAAATATGTGTTTTTCCCAGCTGGGTTTATGTTCCAACTTTATTTTAATTTTCACTTTATCCCATATATTTGTCAAATCATCAAATCAAATGGGAAATATTATGACCCCAACGTGAACCTCGGCCCCATGACCCAGACCTCCCTTCCCAAAAAAACAAAAGGATAATCTGCCACCGTTTAATCCAATCTCATTCCGATCGCATGGACAATATAGGGTTTAGAGTCACCAAATTCCTAAAGGTGACTCGCCCCCAAGGCAAACATTGTCATATCCCAGGCCAGGACGCCGCTGGAAGGCACCCTGTGGGGCCCGTCAATGACGGCTCATCACCACCCATCACCACTTCCCGTCTGACACCCCAAGGCATATCTAAGATCTGTGAACGTGACAGGACCCCGGACACCCTTGATGGGTGCCATTAATTCCTTTAGAAATCGGCTGGGCCAGAATTAATCTGATATTTCCTGTCCGGTCACCTCATTGTTTCAACAGCTCCCGCCTCCTCCTCTCTGATTGGCCCGAGGGGGGACAAAAAACGGCTCCCCATTGGGCCAGCAGAGCAAGGCGGGAAACGAAAGCCCGCCTCGTTCAACCTCTCAGCCTATCCGCGATCAGATGGGCAGGGAAGCGGGGCGGGAAATTCAAGGGGCTGTCAGACCAAAACATTGTATAAATATGACTTTATTTGAAACATATGTTACGCTAGTAGATTGAATGATCGCTATTAGCGTCCTTTTCAGCTGAATTGCTCAATAAAAACTCCTTGGCGGATTTTCCTTCAACTTGGCGGACCTTCTTCATTTCAGGCTTCAGGTTGTATTGCGGCTTATATTCTCCTTTTGGCTTCGCCAAGGTCCGTTCCCTCAGGACCGGGTCGGGTCTCTCTTTAAGGGCCCGATCCCCCAAAGTGCGGTCGACAACAATATGTACTGATGGAACCTCGCCTTTTGCACTTTTGACCACTTGTGCTGGACACTAACTTAGAAATGCCTCCAAGGGTGTCATGCATTGCTTTACCTATAAACGTAAATGTAACTGAAGCATTGGGTGTCCCATTCCTTTTTTTTTTTTTGGCACCCATGAGTTCCTGTTTTTCTGGGTTTTTTTAAACTTATTTTTCAAAAATAAATATTTCTTGAGACCCCAAAAGGCCTGATTCTTGCCAGCTAGGTTTTAAAACTGCACCTTTTGAAAGATTGAAGTGACACTATCACTGACAAAACTTCCCTGCCACCTGAATGGGAAGAGCCAAAGGCAAAGAAGAATAACACATACAGGCAAGACACATCTTTTAGGGAGCTGTACAAGTTCTTTAGTTCACCACTTAGACAGATGTTGCTGATACACATGGGGGTTTTCCCCTTTCTTCCTTGCAATGTAAGCATTAAAAAAGCACCACTAGGAAAAAGAAAACATACAAGCAAGACTTCTTGAGCCAAGGTTGCCTTAGGGTTGCCACAGGTCATACAAGCAAGACTTCTTGAGCCAAGGTTGCCTTAGGGTTGCCACAGGTCATACAAGCAAGACTTCTTGAGCCAAGGTTGCCTTAGGGTTGCCACAGGTCATACAAGCAAGACTTCTTGAGCCAAGGTTGCCTTAGGGTTGCCACAGGTCATACAAGCAAGACTTCTTGAGCCAAGGTTGCCTTAGGGTTGCCACAGGTCATACAAGCAAGACTTCTTGAGCCAAGGTTGCCTTAGGGTTGCCACAGGTCGCCTTGAAAGCACACAACAACAGACTTGCTTCCTTCACAGGACAAATGGGAACATTATTAATGTGGATGGAGAACACATTTTGCACAGAAGGTCTTGGAGGAAAGGTTTCTGCACAACAGTGTTTTCTGCACATAAAATGCTACGTTAGCCATGTACTCAAGTCTCCATGTGTGTTGTACGGCCAGGCTCTTTTGTGCAAAGCCTTCTGTCCACTTGCGCTCTACAGACACCTCTGTGCAAAACATGGAGCCAAGGAGGGACACAACCTATGGCCTCGGTATCATGGTTTCTCTCCCAAGTTTTGGTTGGCCCCTTTGGGATGTCCAAGCCGGTGTGTGTGTGTGGTGTGGTGTGATTGGGAAGGGTATTCTGGTATATGCATGGCACGCACCATGTTTACAAGGATTGGGGCATCTGGTTGTGTTTCTCTGCCAACTGGTTTCTTCTGTGCAGGATCGATAAGGCCCAGCTGGGAGGTGGCCCCACTTTCTGAAAGAAGAGGGCTTGGCCACATTGAAAATAAATTATCTCTTTTTCTGAAAAGAGCCCTAACTATTTCCTTTCTCACAGACAAGGGGGAGTTTCTCTTCTCCTTTCTGGGAAATGCCGTGACTGTAGAGAAAGAGAAAGCACCACTGCTTTAGGACCAGGGCCAAGGCAAACAGCACCTTCTCAGTGTATCCCCTGCTGTGTTTGCTGTGGACACATTGGGACAAGCAAAAGATTTCAACAGCAAAAGAGATTCAAAGATGGGCTTCAAGCCATCCTTAAAAATGTGGAACACACACCGAGAGAGAACTGGGAAGCCCTGGCCTTGGAGCGTTGGGCCTGGAGGCCAGCTGGGACCAACAGTGATGTTGATTTTGAAGAGGCACAAATGGAGGACAAAGGGAGAAATGTGCCAGGAGGAAGGTGTGCCAAGCAAACCCTTGCCGCGACTGACTTCCTTCTGAAAATGTATGTTCTCACTGCGAAATAAAGACCACGAGGATCCAAAACAGGTCTCTACAGTCACTTGCGGACCCACCACCCAGACTTTACCCCTAGAAGACAATCAGACCCATGGGTCACCAGTTGTAGCCTATGATGATATGAAGATGGGCACATTGGGAAGCATACCCCACCCCATGCCCCATTCCCATTTTAAAATATGCTTCAAGTTCCCCTTTCCCCCTTTTCTTTGTTGGAACACACTCAGAAGGCCATTCTCTGCTCAAAATGACCTGTCCCTCCGGCCACAGTATAATCTATATCTATATCTATATCTATATATATAATAAAAGTGAATGTTTGTATCGGAGTATGTATCAGCGTTTTGATTGGCCTGGCGGAATATGTGCTCGCGTTTTGATTGGCCGGCCGGAATATGGATCAGCTTTCTGATTGGCCGGCCGGAATATGGGCCAGCTCTGATTGGCCGCCACTTTCACAGGCCACTGGGATTGCTGAGGGAAAAACTACTACCAACTGGCTTCGTTCGGCCTACTTATCTCCTCAGAACGATGCCAGCTTTGGTACAGTTAACAGCTTCGGCCTACACTTTGGTAATCCAAAACACCACTGGGACCATCAGGAGGGCCGAAACTGGACCAAACTTGACACACATCACCCCTAGGACCCAGGAACCAAATGACAACGGATCTGGACCACATAGACCCAACATGCCCAACTGTCATACTGTGATCGAGGTGACCACCCTCCCCCCCAGGACTTTGTAAAAGATAGTTCAAAAACCAAGACTTTATGTTCTATATTCCATATATTTATAGTAGAAGGTGATTGAGACTTTTTTACTGGAGTTTACTGTGGATTATCCCTGCACTCTGAGGCAAGAGATAACAACTTCATGAATTGTAAGATCATGCTGCTAAAACTCCACTTTTATGAATTTCCATATTGGGTTCCCCAGATGTTGTGAACTTCGTTCTTATCAAATGTTTTCAATTGTTTATATCATTCATGATTCCCCTTTATGCAATGTAACCCACCTTTATGGATTCTCCCTTATTTCCTCGAAATCTATCTATCTGCCTATATGTGTTTGTACTCTTTAGGATCCCCGGAAAATATGTATTTTTCCCAGCAGGGTTTATATTCCAACTTTATTTTATTTTTCATTTTATTTCATATAATTGTCAAATCATGAAATCAAATGGGAAATATTTTGACCTCAACATGAACCCCAGGTCCTATGACCCAGGCTTCCCCTTCCCAAAAACAAAAGGTGATTCGCCCCCAAGGCAAACATTGTCATATCTCACCCAAAGGAAAAAACCAGGACATCTCAGGAAGGCACCCTGCTGGGCCCATTTCCACCCATCCTTACTTCCACCTCTGACACCCCAAGGCATATCTGAAATCAGTGTACATGACAGAAACCCCTGATGGCTGTCATTAATCCCTTTAGAAATCGGCCGGACAGGAATTAATCTGATCTTTCCTGCCCTGTCACTTCATTGTTCCAATAACTCCCGCCTTCCCCTTCCTGATTGGCCCGGGTGGGGACAAAAAGCAGCTCCCTATTGGGCCAGCAGAGCAAGGCGGGAAACGAAAGCCCGCCTCGTTCAACCCTCTAGCCTATCCGCGATCAGATGGGCGGGGGAGCGGGGCGGGAAATTCAAGGGGCTGTCAGACTGAAACACTGTATAAATATGGCTTTATTTTTGATATATGGTACCCTAGTAGACTGAATGATCGGTACTAGTGTCCTTTTCAGCTGAATCGCTCAATAAAGACTCCTTGGCGGATTTTCCTTCATCTTTGGCGGACCTTCTTCATTTCGGCTCCAGGTTGTATTGCGGCTCATATTCTCTTATCGGCTCCGCCAAGGTCCGTTCTCTCAGGACCGGATCGGCTCTCTCCTTAAGGGGCCCGATCCCCTAGAAACGCGGTCGATAACAATACTGATAATAAAAAACTTTGGTTCTAAGAATTACAGTTCACTCACACATTCACAGCATTCTGAATCCAACTAATGATGGAAAATAATTATGTTTTAATGCTTCCTTTTCAACAATGTTTGTGGGTATGTTTATGAAAACTCTACCCCCTCACCTCACCTCCTTCAGCGCTTCTACTGACAGGCTGCTAGGCCCGGCCAGGCCCAAAGGAGGGGGCCATCTTCACCCCTTAATACTGTTCCAAAGAAGACAGGTTTTCCCTAGCTCATTGGGACATAGTATTATTCACAGCACACTAAAGAGAAAATAATGACTATCTTTTAAATCTTTCCTTTTAAGGGTGGTTTACTCCCCCCCCCCCCCCCCGTTTTTACTGAGGCAAAAAACTACCACAGAGCAGGCTTTGGCCTACTCACTCTAACAGGCCTGACACATACAGTCCCCATGGCCTACTATACATCCGGGCCCTGTTTGGAGTGGGATGGACCATGGATGATGGACTTGCATATGGGAGTTGTAGTTCACCTGCCCCCACTGAACACAGCTATGTCTTATTTATACAACTATTGCTTGACGTTACTTTTATGTTTTATTTATATGGTGGATGTTAGCACGTGGCTTAATGACCTTGCAAGCCACTTTGGGTCCATTGCAGAAAGGCAGGGGAGAAATATCAGAATTAAATAAATACATAAATAAATAAATGTCTCAATGGTATGTATGGTTGGAATGACCTTCTGTCGGGAGGGCTTGAATGGACTCTTCCTTTGTGGCAGATGGGGCTGGACTGGATGACCTTCAAAGACCCCTTTCAAATCTAGGACTCTATCTATCTCCCAATCGTATGTATGACTGGATGGCCATCTGTCAGGAGGGCTTGGATGGTGTCTTCCTTTACAGCAGAAGGGGCTGGACTGGATGACCTTCAGAGACCCCTTTCAAATCTAGGACTCTCTCTATCTCCCAATCGTATTTGTGACTGGATGGCCATCTGTCGGGAGGGCTTGGATGGTGTCTTCCTCTATGGCAGAAGGGGGTTCCACTAGATGGCCTTTGGGCACCCCTTCTAACTCTAGGATTCTATGGAAGCCTTTAAACCAGGCACGGGCCAACTTGGGCCCTCCAGCTGTTTTGGACTCCAACTCCCACAATTCCAGACAGCCTACCCCATGATGCGCTTTATGTCCTGGTGCCGTTTGCGGGATGATGGACCATGGGTGATGGGATATGTAGTACTTTCAATCGCTACGATTCCCACAGACCACTGCGATGCCCACCAGTGACGGAACTGGACCAAACTTGGCACACAGATGGGACATACAGTACCTTCACTCGCTTCTTGAGACCACAGCAACTGCTACATATGACAGAACTGAACCAAATCTGGTATATATATCCCAAATGACACACTTTATATGTTGCAGCAGTTTGGGGGAGGATGGACCAAGGACGATGGGATTTGCAGTACCTTCATCCAATTCACCTCCCACAGGCCACTGTGATTCCCATGAATGACAAAACTGTACCAAACTTGATACAAAGGTGCAATGTGGCCCCTTTTACGTCCTGATCTGGTTTGATGCAGGATGGACCTTGGATGATGGGATTTGCAGTACCCTTATCCTATTCACCTCCCACGGACCACTGTGATACCCATGAAAGACGAAACTGTACCTTACTTGGCAACAGGTGCATTGTCACACAATTTATGTCCTGGTGTTGTTTGCAGAAGAATGCACCAAGGATGATGGGATTTCCAGTACCTTCATCCAATTCAACTCCCACAGACCACTGTGATGCCCATGAATGATGAAACTGTACCAAACTTGACATATAGGTGTAGTGTGGCCCACTTTACATCCTCCTATCATTTGAGGGAGCAACAGACTATGGATGATGGGATTGACAGTACCTTCACTCACTTCCCCAGACCACTGCGACCCTCACCAATGTCTGATCAAGACCAAACTTGACACATCAAGTCCCCATGACCTGCTTTACATCCTGAAGCTGTTTGGAGGGGGATCGACCATGGACTTGCATATGGGAGTTGTAGTTCACCCGTACCAACTAAAGCCGACTGACACTGGATCGAGACTAAACTTGGAACACAGGCAAACAATTCAGTTCTCAAATAACCCGGGCACCGCCGGGTCCCCAAGCTAGTATATAATAAAAGTCAATGTTTGTATGCAGGTATGTATGTATGCGGGTATGTGGCAGCTTTCTGATTGGCCACCACTTCCACAGGCCACTGAGACCACCAGAAATGACGGATCTGGCCCAAACCTGACACATTTAACCCCCATGAGGCACTTTATGGCCTGGTGCCGTTTGGGGGAGGATGGACCACAGATGATGGGATTTGCAGTACTTTCAAACACTTTAACTCCCACAGACTACTGCAATGCCCATCAATGATGGAAATGGACCAAACTTGGCACACAGAACCCCTGTGGCCCCCTTTATGTCCTGATGTATATTGGGGCAGGATGGACCAAGGATGATGGAATTTGCAGTACCTTTCCTCACTTCTTGAGACCACAGCAACTGCCACAAATCACAGAACTGAACCAAACCAGGCACACATATCCCAAGTGACACACTTCACATGCTGCAGCAGTTTGACGGAGGATGGACCAAGGATTATGGGATTTGCAGTACCTTCATCCAATTCACCTCCCACAAACCACTGTGATGCCCATGAATGACAAAACTGTATCAAACTTGACTCGCACTTATGCAGGGTAGCCCACTTTACATCCTGGTGCAGTTTGGGGGAGGAGGGACCGTGGATGATGGGACTTGCACTATCTTCACTCACTTCCTGGGACTACTGTGACCCCCACCAATGACTTGGCACATACAGCCACCATGGCCCACTCTACATCTTGGTGAGGTTTGAAAGAGCTTGGACCTTGGATGATGGGACTTGCAGTATGTTCACTCACTTCCCCAGACCACTGCCACCCCCATCAATGTCTCATCAAGACCAAACTTGACACAGACAACACCCAGGACTCACTCTACACCCAGGTGCAGTTTGGAGGACGATGGACCATGGACGATGGGACTTGGAACACAGGCAAACATTGCCTTTCTCAAATGACCCGGGCACCGCCGGGTCTCCAAGCTAGTAATATAATAAAACCTTATTTCTATGCCACCTTCTCTATCTCCCCGAAGGGACTCAGGGCGGATTCCAACAAACAACGTCATACATTTGATGCCTTCAAAAAACAGATAAGTATTGGCATAAAATCCCAACAAGACCCCACATAGGAATAGAGCGTTAAAAACCTAACCTCAAATTAAACCTAATTATCAGTGAATTGAGTATAACATCAGCAACCTAAACCAATATAGTCAGACAGAATCAGACAGGAATGATATAGTGACATAAAATCTAAATAAACATTCACAGTAATTGAATAAAAGCCAACTGAAGTACAACAGAGTTGTGTGGGTTGGATTATGTGGCAGACGGTAGTAAATGGGCTGACATAGACTAACAGTATAGTTCTCAGTTGGGATCCAGAAGTGGCCTCTCGTTAATTAATCCTCCTCCTCTCCATATGCTAATGAGAAGAAGTAGGTCTTTAGTTGTTTTTTGAAGGAGAGGAGGGAGTGAGGGGGGTTAGCCTTATTTCTTTAGGGAAGGAGTTCCAGAGGTTGGGGGGGGGGGGGAGACGACAACAACAACAACAACAACAAACTATTTATATACCGCTCTATCTCCCATGGGGACTCAGAGCGGTTTACATACAGTAAAAACATTCAATACATATACATCTTACAAAATACAAGAAACCAATATAACAGCAGTTAACAAAACATAATTAAAATCTCAACATTTTAAAACAATGTAATACCTTAATAAAAGCAATAGCAAATCACTCCTTTGGGTGATTGATTCTACAACCAATGGGTATAGTATACAAATCGGACAAGATGACAGTATGGCCCAGAATAGGGCTCATGCGGTAAACAGACATAAAGCCAAGGGAGAAGTGTGACTCATAGCAAGGAACCTGGGTCAGGGTTACACCACTTCAACCTACTGTATAACTATCAGGTAGAACAAATACAATATCAAAATCAGAAGAAGGTAAAGTGCAGAACAGGAGTCATGTAGTGGTCAGGGTGGCATCTAGGGTTACAGAGTAATCACTTCCAGAAGCCAATTTAGACCACCAAGATACCATTTCTAGGGCTTACAAATACAAGAAAATATTTTGTAAGATGTCTAGGGCTTCAGGTTAGTCATTTCCAAAAACTTGTTGGAACCACCAAGTTTTCAAGTCCCTACAAAATGATGTTATTGATGGAGCTAATCTTATCTCTTTGGGTAGGGCATTCCAAAGGCCACCACCGAAAAGGCCCTCTTTCTCGTCCCCACCAGCCGCACTTGGGATGGTGGTGGGATCGAGAGGAGTCCCTCACCAGAAGATCTAAGGGTCCGTGCCGGGGCATAGGGGGAGATGCAATCGCAAAGATAGGTGGAGTCCAAACCGTTTAGGGCTTTATAGGTCAAGACCTGCACCTTGAATTCGGCCCAGCAGCTGATTGGCAGCCAGTGGAGCTGTTTTAGTAAGGGAGTTGTTCGGTCCCTATAACTAGCTCCTGTCAGGAGTCTGGCTGCGGCTCTTTGAACTAGTTGGAATTTCTGGACCATCTTCAAGGGCAGCCCCACGTAGAGTGCATTACAGTAGTCCAGTCTAGATGTAAGCAAGGCCTGGACCACCGTGGCTAAGTCAGGCTTCTCGAGGTATGGTCGCAGCTGGCACACTAGTTTTAACTGTGCAAAGGCCCTCCTGGCCACCACCGACACCTGAGAATCAAGTGTCAATGCTGAGTCCAGGAGGACCCCCAAGCTGCGGTCCACGGAAAAGGTCCTCTCTCTCATTCCCACGTTGGAACATCCAAGTCTTCACATTTTTGCAGAATGTGGCCAGGGTAGGTGCTAACCTAATCTCCCTAGGGAGAGAGTTCCAGTGTTGGGGGGCCACCACCGAGAAGGCCATTCTCTTCCTCGTCCGAGAAGGGCCTCTCCTGACGATCTCAGGGCTCAAATGGGCTGGTAGGAGATGCAGTGCCTCAGGTAGGCAGAGAGAAATGTACAAAGCCTTTAAAATAATGGCTTGAAAAGAAATACTAGGCAATATTATAAGACTTCTTTTTGACTAAATGAGTTGTTAATTGGGAGGTTGTGTGTGAGAGAGAGAGTAGAAATGCTTCAGCATCCTAAAGTAGCAGACACGATGCCTCCACTGTGGAGCTTCTCTGAGATTCATGTGAGTGGAAAAAACATTAGACAAGACTCCAGACAGTAAGAGCTTGGCCTTTAGCTAAATCGGATGTGAGTTTGTTTGCCTGACCTCAGCGATAAACATCCTCTGAATTTTGCAGTTGCACAATAAACCAACTCAACAGAGATTCCCTTATTTGGGCTCTTCCATTTGGATGGTCTTGTTCTGCTCTTGCTATGGGAAATCATGTTCTGACCACCCTCAGCACCAGTATAGCATCTCTGAAACTCTTGTGACAGTCCAGTGAGTTCCAAGCGAGAATGAGGAGTGGGCGAGTGTGGCTGAGGGATCCTGGGCAAGGGGCGGTGTGTGTGTGTGTGTGTTTGTGACTGAAATGGTCAAAGGTCTGGAAGCCATGAATCCCTATGAAAGGGAACAGCTTAAAGAGCTGCATCTGTTTGGCCTGCTTAAGAGAAGGTTGAGAGGGACATGCAAGCCACATTTACGTATCCTAAGGTGTGTTTTTCCATGCCCTGGAAACTAGGACTCAGTGGAATTGTGAGTTCAATGGACAGGAAAGGAGATTCCACCTGCACATTAGGAAGAACTTCCTGACCACGTGAAGAAAGAAGACCAAGTTGTTTATTCAGTTCAGCTGAAATGGATGACACCCGCGATCGTTCATTAAGGAGCCGTCACACGCAATACAGAACTTTTATAATACAGAAAATGGGAGGCGCAACTTGAATTTCGCGCCGTTCGTTCCCCTGTCCCCCTGCGCGCTGATTGGTCCCTAAAGCAGCAGAGCAAACCCCCGTCCAATCAGGGAGCTCCTGGCGCCTCGGTGTTTCCACCAATCAGGGGCGAGGAGGCGGGCTGAGCTGTGAACAATGGATTTGCTAGGGATTATGACTGAGTCATAATATGTAAGAAGGAAGTACCGAGCACACTCAAGGTAGTTTCCAGACTGCTTCTTGGGGTGCAAATATACATATTTGTCTGGCAGGCTTTGCCAGATTCTGGTGAGCCAAGCTGATCAGATGGGCAGGATTTGTTTCTGAATGAGTCCAGTTCATTTTGACAGCTGGGACAATCATAGGCTTTGATTGTCCCCATTGTAAATGGTCCGAGAACCAGATAGTCATCTTTTCCATTAAATGGGCCAGCTCCAACGTTTAATGGGAGAAGACCATATCTATTGTCCATGCAAGATGAGTGTCTGACAGTCTCCTGGAGCGAGGAATAATCTCCTCCAGTGAATGTCGCAACTATCTAGGTCAGATTTTGGTCATTCTTTAATATAAAATATATTTCATGAAGATAAAGGGAAAAGGGAACATGCAGGGTACACAAGACTCATGTAGGAACATAATTCATTTTGTTTCACCTATCCCAAAGCCCAAGTTTTAATGCAGGGGATTCATAAAGTAATAAAAGTTCAGAAAGGGAGGTTGAATCTGTGGCAATCCGAGCGAAACGGCCCCGCTGAGTCAAAGGTCGGCGGGAGGGGGCACTCCGAAGGTGAGGGCAGTTCATGAGTGGCAAGCAGGGAGCCCTGGGTGGCCCCCTCCGCACCCAGCACGCAGTCCGAACCTTCGTGGGTTTGTTCTTGTAGAGAAAATTGTGCCGCAGCACAAGGAAACTCCGTTTTGACAGTTTTTGACAATCAGCTGATTTGCTTCTAAAAACTTTATTAATTTGAGAACAGGTGGTCTCCTCATGAAGAGGAAGCCTTTTGAGTTAGTGATATAGAAGATGGTCATGCTTGGGGTCCAAATGAGGGAGATATGACCGGAAATAGGGGCTGGGGGTGTGAAACCGTGGTTCCGCGGCTCGCCCAGAGCGAGAGAAAGGGAGGAGAAGGCAGGGCGACTAAGATCGCAAGGAAAATCATGCTTCAGTGCAAGGAAAGATACAAAATAGCCATAAGGAGAGAGGTTAGAGTAAGGAGATTCTTTTATTAGGGGTTTGTTACATAGTTAAAAGTTTGAAAGGCACAGGGAAGGAGCAGAAAACACATCTTAAGTTGCTGCTGGGGCATGCAGGCATGGCCGGATTGATCCCAACATGGCTCCTTCTGATCGGCGGAACTCCCTGTTGCAGATCAGATTAGGCTGAATGCAGATGGCCACCCGGATTCGACCACAATGAGAAGAGCTGTTCAGCAGTGGAACTCTCTGCCTCAGAGTCCAGAGGAAGCTCCTTCTTTGGAGGCTTTAAAGCAGAGGCAGGATGGCCATCTGCCAGAGGTGCTTGGATTGTGTTTTTCCTGCAGGGCAGAAGGGGGTTCGTTTCTTATTTCCTCAGCTTTTTAAAAATTAATTATTTGGCACAAACAGTTGAATATACAGTCAGAAAATATACATTCAAAAATAATGAAATGTGTCTAGATCTGTATTCAAATGACAATTTGTGCAAAATAAATATAATATTCTTTGCTGTTCACTCTTTTAAAGCAAGATTCACCATCTACTTTCCCCCCTTTCCTAGCATATACAGAAATCCTTAAAAAAAAAAGAGAGAGACTCCTTGCAAGGTGGGGAATATATATCTTCGTGATCAAGAAAATTTCAGAGTACAGTAGAGTCTCACTTATCCAATGTAAACGGGCCGGCAAAATGTTGGATAAGCAAATATGTTGGATAATAAGGAGGGATTAAGGAAAAGCCTATTAAACATCAAATTAGGTTATAATTTTACAAATTAAGCACCAAAACATCATGTTATACAACAAATTTGACAGAGAAAGTAGTTCAATACGCAGTAATGCTATGTAGTAATTACTGTATTTACGAATTTAGCACCAAAATATCACGATATATTGAAAACATTGACTACAAAAATGCGTTGGATAATCCAGAAAGTTGGATAAGCGAGTGTTGGATAAGTGAGACTCTACTGTATGTCTAAACACATCATGACATCACATTAGTAAAAAAAAAACCCATAAAAAAAAACCCAAAAGAAAAAACCCATGGGGGACGCCTGGCTTGACAGCAGTGTGTGCGAAAAAGACCTTGGAGTCCTCGTGGACAACAAGTTAAACATGAGCCAACAATGTGATGCAGCAGCTAAAAAAGCCAACGGGATTCTGGCCTGCATCAATAGGGGAATAGCGTCTAGATCCAGGGAAGTCCTGCTCCCCCTCTATTCTGCCTTGGTCAGACCACACCTGGAATACTGTGTCCAATTTTGGGCACCACAGTTGAAGGGAGATGTTGACAAGCTGGAAAGCGTCCAGAGGAGGGCGACTAAAATGATTAAGGGTCTGGAGAACAAGCCCTATGAGGAGCGGCTTAAAGAGCTTGGCATGTTTAGCCTGCAGAAGAGAAGGCTGAGAGGAGACATGATAGCCATGTACAAATACGTGAAGGGAAGTCATAGGGATGAGGGAGCAAGCTTGTTTTCTGCTGCCCTGCAGACTAGGACACGGAACAATGGCTTCAAACTACAGGAAAGGAAGGAGATTCCACCTGAACATCAGGAAGAACTTCCTCACTGTGAGGGCTGTTCGACAGTGGAACTCTCTCCCCCGGGCTGTGGTGGAGGCTCCTTCCTTGGAGGCTTTTAAGCAGAGGCTGGATGGCCATCTGTCGGGGGTGCTTTGAATGCGATTTCCTGCTTCTTGGCAGGGGGTTGGACTGGATGGCCCATGAGGTCTCTTCCAACTCTACTATTCTATGATTCTATGATTCTAAGAATGAGAACAGGCAATAAAATATTTTCTGCGGTTTGAGCTTCTTGACTGTTTTACATACACTAGTATGGATAGCTATAAAAAAAACCATTTGCATAAATTGAAAGATGTTTAAAGTCATAATCAAAGGGGGTTGGTTTTTGACAGGCAGCAGCCGGTTTCTACTCTCATTTCTGGGAAATGCTGTGGCTGCATGGAAAGGAAAAGCACACGGCGTTGGATGAGTTCCAGGTTGTCCTGGGAAGACAAATGACCTCTGTGGGCATGCAGAGCGTCTCCCTTGCCGTGCGTCTGTCCTGGGATGTGTGTGTGTGTGTGTGTGTGTGTGTGGACTGGGAAGGGTCATAGCTAAGGCTCCTGCCATTGCCAGAGAGATCCAAAGCCGCTAACAATGCCAAAAACAGCACAATATCCAATAATCAAAATTTATTCAAAGGGGATTTGCCTTTGTCCTCCTCAGAGGCTGAGAGAATGTGACTTGCCAAAAATCACCAGAGCCATAGTCCCAGGTTCAAACTACTACACCACACTGAATCCCTTCCCTCTCTGTTGCCTACCTTACTTTCCCCCCTCTTTTTCTCCCTCCTTCCTTCCTTTCCTCTTTCTTTCCTTCCTTCCTTCCTGTCTGTCTGTCTGTCTTTCTTCCCCTCCCTCCCTCCCTCCCTCCCTTCTTCCTTTCCTCTTTCTTTCTTTCTTTTTTATTTCTTTCTTTCTGTCTTTCTTTCTTTCTTTCCCTCCCTCCCTCCCTCCCTTCTTCCTTCCCTTCTCTTTCTTTCCTTCCTTCCTTACTTACTTCCTTATTTCCTTCCCTCCCTCCTTTCCTCTCTTTCTTTTCTTTTCTTTCTTTCTTTCCCTCCCTCCCTCTCTCCCTTCTTTCCTCTCTTTCTTCTCTTTCTTTTCTTTCTTTCTTTCTTTCTTTCTTTCTTTCTTTCTTTCTTTCTTTCTTTCTTCTTCTTCTTTCTTTCTTTCTTTCTTTCTTTCTTTCTTTCTTTCTTTCTTTCTTTCTTTCTTTCTTTCTTTCTTTCTCTCCCTCCCTCCCTCCCTCCCTCCCTCGACTGTGATCGTTGCTCATCTGCAAACTTTCACTCTTGGATAAAGAAAGAGAAAACTGATCTGTGTTGTTACTAGAGCAGAGCTGTTGTGGAGAGGTCACAAATCCAACACAGGAGGAGGAAACTTGCAGGAAAAAGCCGATTCAATCAAGTAAGTGCATGGAAAGCTGGGCCGTGGTGGAGAGCACGTTTTGAGAGTGTCGCTTCTGGGCTCTTCTTGTCCATTCATCCTGCAATAGGACCGGATAGGAGTTTGCTTCTTCGTGGTCTCTGTGGATCACACATAAAATGCACACGAGCCCATATACTTTAATTTAAAGGTACGGTACATACATCCAGAACTGTGTAGATTTCTGAAATTTCACAAAATACATGTGGAAATATGTAGGATTTTCTCTCTTTCTATATTGGGGAGTTCTGTCAATGTATTTGGGAACTCTGCCAATGTCTTTTGGGGGGCTGCAGCACCGCCTCGTCACTGCCATTGTGGTCATCGTGATTCTTGTTCAGTTGGAACTCTTTATTGAGACAATGCTGAAAATCCTTGCATTTCTTTGTTTGCATGTACTGTATTGTTGAAGGCTTTTGTGGTCAGAATCACTGGGTTGCTGTGAGTTTCTTCTTTACTGTTGAGATTCTCCACGTGCTTCTTGTGGATTTCAATGGCTTCTCTGTGTAGCCTGACATGGTGGTTGTGAGAGTGGTCCAGCATTTCTGTGTCCTCAAATAATATTCTGTGTCTCGATTGGTTCATCAGGTGCTCTGCTATGGCGGACTTCTCTGGTTATGTTAGTCTGCAGTGCTTTTCATGTTCCTTGACTCATGTTTGTGCAATGCTGCTGTGTTTGGTGGTCCCTCTGTAGAATTGTCCACAGCTGCATGGGATATGGTAGACTCCTGCAGAGGTGAGAGGATCCCTCTTGTCCTTCACTGAATGTAGCATTTGTTGGATTTTCTTTGTGGGTCTGAAGATAGTTTATATGCTGTGTTTCTTCATCAGCTTGCCTATGCAGTCAGCGGTTCCCTTGATGTCTCGTAAGAACACCTTTCCTCTAGGTGGATCCTGATCTTGACTCACGTGGCTTGTTCTTGGCCTTGCAGCCAATTGGCCTGTAGAGCCCAGTTTAGGTGGTTTAGTTCACCTTGGAGGAGGTGAGGTTCGCAGATTCTTTTCCACGGTCTGCCAGGGCTTTGATTGTGCTTCTTATTTGATTTGGGTGATGATTGGAGTTTTTATGAAGGTATCTATCAGTGCGTGTTGGTTTTCTGTAAACTGTGTAGCCCAATTGTGGATTGGGATTGTGGATGACCAGGACATATAGAAATTGCAGTTTCCCTTTGCACAGACGTTATTTCAATTGGGATGGTTTAATCTAATTACGAAGACTCAATCCCGACGCTGCCACCAATTGTGATGGTGCTAAAGCCAATTGGGAAGACTCAAGCCAATTGTAATGGTGTCAAAGCAAATTGTAAATGCTGTTTCCACTGCTGAGGGGATTTTTGAATCTTTTAATTCCTCTAGATTATATATATATCACCTTTATATGAGGGGAAGGATTACAGGGGGTGATCTTTATTTCAAGATCCCAGCCTCTGTCTCTGTAGTTAGGGATTTCTGTGTTGTTGTTCCCTTTCTGAGGTAACTGTGACTATTACTCTTCCCCAATTAGGTGATTTATTAAGGTAACTGCCACCAACGTGAGGCTTTTGAATTATCACCGATGAAATTTGGCTCCACAGACGCAGATGAGATGAAATGAGTCAATTGTTAACAAAGAACAACAAGTTTATTGCATACAAAGCTTATGGTTGCAGGTTGATTGATTTACTTATGGAACTTTAGATAAACAAGTGGTTTAATAACTCTTATAACCACCACAACAGTAGTCTCTGGTGTAATTCCACTCTCACTCTCCTACTGATGATATAAATTGTAGCGAACTCTAACCTCAGCTGAGCTCCTTAGTGAACAATGTCCCAACTACAATAAAAGCCTTTAATTTGATCTACTACCGATCAAATTCCTGATCACTAGTCCTTCCCAACTAGAGATCTTGACTAGGCTCCCTTTAGTCTGCCTTGACTAAAGATTTTGGCCAGGCCTGTCTCCTCAGCCCTTCTTGACTGAAAAGCCTCCAGCCACGCACTCCCTGGCTTCTTTTAAAACTCCCACTTTTTCCTTTTCTTGGCTCCGCCCACTTCTCCCTCTGGTGAGCTAGCCAGCTCCGTCTCCTTGGTAATAGCACTACTGTGGATTGAAACAAGATGGCTTCTGTTTCAGCTATTGTGTCAACTAAACACAAATACATACTCTAACAGTTAAAATTAAACATAATAACTATGACTTCTCCACACCTTCCTTTTCTTTTTCCATGGTGAATTGGATGCTTGGGTGGATGCTGTTGAGGTGGTCCAGGAACTTGTTGAGTTCTTCTTCTCCATGGCTCCAAAAGGTGAAGGTGTCATCAACATATCTGAACCATATAGCAGGCTTTTTAGTTCTGTTTCTAGGGATTGTTTTTCAAAGTGTTCCATGTAGAAATTTGCTACATGGGCTGAGAGGGCTGAGAGGGCTCCCCATAGCTAACTAAGGAAAACTGTGGTGTTTGTGGAAAACACTGCAAACTGATGTGTGTGGTGTGTGCAACAATTATATTTTCTCCTTAGTCAGGGGCTATCACTGTATTTTGATCCAAATGTATATTTCCCCCTGGAAATTCATTATGGACCTGTTGCTTGAAGTTCAGGGACATGCAGGAAATTAATGGACAACCATTTTGACTGGCACTTCCCTATCTCATCAGCCAAGGAGCTAATCTTGCCATTGCTTCATGATGTAATATCTGCCACTTTTTTTTCCTTTGTGGAGTTACTTTTGTGGTGCTGTCCCTTGGTTGTCCTCTCACTCTTATTCCTAGTATTTACTGGCTTCACAATCTTTCCTGCTTCCATCACTTCTTTTGTTTCCATCAGTGACACGTAGGGAAGACATGGTCTGGTTGGAGGACGCCACCGAGATGCCTACCTTGGGCCGCCCCTTCACAGGTAAGGGTTGGCCTCTCAATGCCTGGGGTGGGCAGGGACATCTCAGCAAATGGAGACACATACACACCCCTCGAAATCTCATAAGCAATGTATTGCTGCAGTCTAGCCGCGACGATGCCAATGCATGGATCACTGCTGTGGAAGGGTTGTAATAATAATAATAATAATAATAATAATAATAATAATAATAATAATTCTTATTATTATTATTTATGTCACAAGTACCACCTGCCAGTAGTAAACTGGTGGGATCACAAACATTCAAAGGTAGTGGAAACTGAGCATGCAAAAAACACTGTGGGACTTTCGAATCCAGACTGACAAAGTTCTGGAACACAACACACCAGACCTCACGGAGGTGGAAAAGAAAAAAGTTTGGATTATTGATGTCGCCATCCCAGGTGACAGTCGGATTTACGAAAAACAGGAAAAACTCAGCTGCTATCAGGACCTCAAGATTGAACTGCAAAGGCTCTGGCATAAACCAGGACAGGTGGTCCCAGTGGTGATCAGCACACTGGGTGCCGTGCCAAAAGATCTCAGCCAGCATTTGAAAACCATAAACATTGACAAAATTATGATCTGTCAACTGCAAAAGGCCACCTGACTGGGATCTGTGCACATCATCCGAAAATGCATCATACAGTCCTAAACACTTGGGAAGTGTTCGACTTGTGATTCTGTGATACGAAATCCAGCATATACATCCCGTTTGCTGTGTCATACTATTAATAATAATAATAATAATAATAATAATAATAATAATAATAATAATAATAATTTTATTTATTAACCACCTCTCATACAACATAGCTAAAATACCACGACTGCAATTGTTCCTTCAGTATTTCACTTTTAAGAAACTCCCATCCATCATTAACTCCCTTCTCTTTTGGTATTCCTGTCCATGGAATCACACTCAGTATTTCTTTAAATTTACTTAAGTCAGCTCTCCTGAAGTCTAGAATGTGTGCTTGACTTCTCTTAGTTTCCCTCTTCCTTTGTACCACAAACTCCAAGAGCACATGGTCACTCCCACCTAAGGATCCCACCACTTCCACTCAATTGACCAGATCCTCAGTGTTGGTTAAGATCAGGTCCAGAATAGCTGATCCCCTTGTTGCCTCTTCTACTTTCTGGACAATAAAATTGCCTGCAAGGCAAGTGAGGAATTTGTTGGACTTCCTACTGTTGGCAAAGTTTGTTTTCCAATAAATATCAGAGTAGTTGAAATCCCCCATTTACTACTATAACTCTTCTTTCTGCATGTTTGGTCATCTGCTCAAGCAAGGCTTCATCCAGTTTTTCCGTCTGTGGAAATAGTTCCAGGGTTCTTGAGGTCACCTTCTAGTAAGATCAGCTCTGTCTCTTTTTTCACTTACTTGTTCTTCAGGCCCCGGAAGGGAGGAATCTGAACTCAGGATTATCCTTGTTGGAAAGACCGGAGGCGGGAAGAGCGCTACAGGAAACACCCTTCTTGGCCGGAAAGCGTTTGAGTCCATGGCGGCACTGAGGACGACCACGCTCAGGTGCCAACGAGAGACACAGAGGTGGAGAGACTTGGACCTTTCTGTGATCGACACTCCAGCCCTTTGTGACCCAGACACCTCCACCACGATCCTGCTGCCGGAGATCAGGCGCTGCATTGACCTCTCCAGGCCCGGCCCTCATGCCTTGGTGTTTGTGACCCAGGTGGGCCGCTTCACGGCAGAAGACGAGGCGGCCGCCAATCAAGTCCAGGCTTTGTTTGGAGAAGAGGCCTTCAAGCACATGGTCATCCTCTTCACCCGCAAAGAGGATTTAGATGGGGATTCCTTGGAGGACTATGTGTGGAGCTCAGATAATGAGGCTCTCCAGGGGCTAATTCGGAAGTGTGGGGGGCGCATGTGTGCTTTCAATAACAGGGCATCTGGGGAGGAACGGGAGAGGCAGGTCTCTGAGCTGATGGAGATAGTCCAGCGCATGGTGGAGAAGGAGGGAGGGAGGCATCTCTCCAATAGGCTCTACTTGGAGCCGGTCTTAACAGATGAAAAGATTCTAACATTCATGGCAGAGAATGAAGGTACCGGGTCAAAGCCAAGGGGAGGTTGGAGTCATAGGGATCTGATTAAAAAGTGTCAAAGGCTTTCATGGCTGGAATCACTGGTTAAAAAGTATTTGGGGAGACACTGGTGGCTGGCGTTTCCTTTTATTTGTTTAGTTAACTTCTTCTGGTGGCTGGCTTCTCTTTTTATTTGTTTTTTTAACTTCAGCTGGTGGCTGGTGTGTCGTTTAGCTAAGTTCAGCTGGTGGCTGGTGTGTTGTTTAGTTAACTTCGGCTGGTGGCTGGCGTCTTCTTTTATGCGTTTAGTTAACTTCATGAATACACCCGTTCCAAAACAGCCTCATGTCTTTTAAATCGGTTCTTTTTCTGATGCTACATCTGCAGGATAGATTAAATGCAGTTTGGCACTCCTTTAAATGCCATGTCTCAATGCTATGGGACCCTGTAATTTGTAGTCGGGTGAGGTACTAGCAACCTTTGGTCAAGAAGACAAGAGCCTTGTTAATCTTGTTGGAATAAGGGCTTCAACTGTATGCCATGGGTATTTGGTTTCTTTAGGAATGTTTATTCCGTTTTATTCTTGATTCCATGTTTTGCGCTCTCTCTCATTTGCATGTCCCTCAACCCTTTGAGGTTTTGGAAAGAGGAGCATCTCCCTCTTTTGTCCTGAGAAATGTTTCAGTTTCAAGATGTTAGTTGTATTTCTGTTGAGCTCTTGCTGAATGTGGCCTCTTGAGGAACCATGAGTTCACAAAGGACTGTTTCTCTCAATGATTTTCATCAGTATGTTGTTGAGCCACAACACTCCCTCCCCAAATTAATTTGGACCTTTAAAAGACTTCAAGCAGGACATACAATCTTCTCTTTAGTTTTAAAAATTCTAAATTCTGCTGTTAAGAAGCTGCTGAAGGCTCTGGGAGAACCCAGCAGCAACTGTACCCTAAACTATATCATAACTAACCCCTTTAATACATGTATTAAACAATATTCTTTTGTAACTTGTACTGATTGTATACTGTCTCAATTCTTAAATGTATAAAACTGTATCAAATGTAGTGTGAAGGCATCCGTTCCCTCCGTGTCTTCTATTTGCTTGAGTTTCTGGGAATGGGCTGAAATCACTTCATATTTTTGGCGATCACCACAAAGGGGCCTTTTGGGGGTCTTTTCTGTGTGCCTTGCCCAGTTTAGGGCTGCCAGGGCCGTGTCCTAGCCCTGAGGGATCCAGCTAGAGCACTCACAGGACTCCATTGCCATTCATTGGCTTGATCCTTTGAGGGCAGGCACTGCAGCTGGCCCTGGTCCAAAGGAGCAGCATATCTGAAGGCAAGTGGACAAACGTTTCTTGGTGAAGAAGACTCAAAATTGGAGAAGACATCTAGGTGAGGTGTAGGAACCTCTGGCTGGCAATTTTAAAACTGTGTGGAAGGAAGGAGGGTGCAAGAGGGCAGAGGACGATTGGCAGAGCTTTTCTCTGTTGTATTACGCAAATGCTTAGAACACGGAAGGGCTCGGTCGGTTGAGACTAAATCACTTGAAATAGCTTGCCTTCCTCTAAAGTATTACATTGAGCAGACTTCGAAAAACTCTGACACAGTGGAGATGAGCAGGTATGAGATAGCATAGCTTGCCTTTAACAAAAGACAGAATGCAGGCAGAGTAGAAGGCTTACTTAGCTATTGATGAAAAGAGAAGCCCATTCAGCATGCATAGGAAACACACATTCAGAATGCCAGAAAATAAAGATTCCACATCAAACTGATTGATGTAATAAAAGTTGTTTACTCACAAACACTTGAATGAAGTATTCACACAGGTATGGGATAAAACTTGGTTGCAGTATATCAAAAGATACAATCCAAAAGTAGAGTAAAAAGGTACATTCTATATCATAGAAGGCCTAAGCAGGCCACACGGCATGCAATTACATAGCTTGAAAGTGTGGATGATGGTCACTCCATTGAGAGTATGGTGAAAGATCAAATCAACCTCAAACAAAGAGAGTGTACGTGACTTGTCTGGATGGGGTCACACTCCCACTGAAGGTCAGGCTCGTAGCTTGGGGGTGATCCTAGATTCATCGTTGAGCCTGGAGCCCCAGGTCTCGGCAGTGGCTAGGGGAGCCTTCACAGTTAAAATTTGTGCACCAGTTGCGCCCGTACCTTGGAAAGCCGGACTTGGCCACAGTGGTCCACACTCTTGTTACATCCCGAATAGACTTCTGCAACACACTCTATGTGGGGCTGCCTTTGAAGACTGTTTGGAAGCTCCAATTAGTCCAATGGGCGGCAACCAGGTTGCTAACAGAAGCGCCGTACAGGGATCATGCCACTCCCCTGTTGAGTCAGCTCCACAGGCTGCCAATTTGCTACCGAGCACAATTCAAGGTGCTGGCTTTGGCCTATAAAGCTCTAAATGGTTCCAGCCCAGCTTACTTGTCAGAACATATCTTCCACTTCTACTCACCTTGTAGTAAAAGATCTTCAGGGGAGGCCCTGCTCTCGATCCCACCACCTTCGAAAGGGTGACTGGTGGGGATGGGAGACAGGGCCTTCCTTCTCAGTGGTGGCCCCCCATCTGTGGAACGCCCTCCCTAATGAGATCAGGCAGGCTCCCTCGCTCCTATCCTTTCGTAAACATCTCAGAACTTGGCTATGGGACCAGGCCTTTGAGCAATAGAAGCAGCACTAACTGTAAAATGAAATTAGGACGAATAATGGACAGACCTGGGTCACGATTTGGAATGCACCCTTGAATGTATATTTATATGAATGTTTTAACAAATGCTCTCTATTTTAACTGTAATTTTTTATTATATATTATGTTTTATATTGGTTGTTCAGCGTCCAATGATGCTAATTGTAAGGCCGCCCTGAGTCCCCCCTTGGAGGTGAGAAGGGCGGGATATAAATGCTTGTAATAAAATAAATAGATAAATTGTCCCAGGTTCTCAATGAAGCAGCTCTCCAAACCTAATGTAAATAACTTTTCCTTTCGCCAATGTAGTCTTGGAGGAGGTAGTCTGCTAAATATTTATACCATGTTTTAATGTCCCATTTCTTTTGGTCCTTCCAGCCTAAGGCGACTGTGGCTTTAATTGCATCTAACATATAATGTATTAATTATTCCCATTTTTTAGTTCCCTCTTCACCTTCAATTATCTGGAGGAAAAATTGTCTCTTGTTCCAATCTATTTACGGCTCGAGGATTTTGGAGGAATGGATTTTAATCATATGTTTTTATATTTTTTATATTGTTTTAATTGTTTTATTGGATTTTTATAGCTGTTTTAATTATGTATAGGCATTGAATTGTTGCCAATTTTGTACGCCGCCCTGAGTCCCTTCGGGTGAGAAGGGCGGGATATAAATGTTGGAAATAAAATAAATAAATAAATATTTTTATTCCTAATAGCTCCTCCAATTCTTTCTTAATTGTTTTGTGGAACTTTTGTATTTTTTCGCAATCCCATCGCATGTGGGTGTATGTTCCGGTTTTCCCACAGTTGTGCCAACATTGTTTTGGGGAGGTTCTGGTTCTATGGGCTAGTTGCACAGGTGTTCTATACCATTTTGTGTGGATTTTACGTTGCATTTTCTTTATCTTTAAATGTTTTATTTTATTAATTGAATTTATCCAATTTTCTATTTCTCTCTCATTACAACTTAGTTCCTCCTTCCAGATTTCTGTCAAGGTATTTTTTATATTGTATAGTTTTCCTGTGATTATTTTGTAAATGTGTCCCATGGTTCCTTTATCTTTATCTACTTTCTATTTTATTATTTTATCAAGATCTGTCTCTGGGATTTCCTTGCTCTTCCCATTTCACTAGCTGCTGCAAAGGCGACACGCCCTTCCCCTTGGGTGGTGGCGTGGGTCCGGCCAACGATGGCCGGCCCCCCTGGTCAGTGGGGCTTGGGAGCCCATTTCACTAGCTGCCGCAAAGGCGACACGCTCTTCCCCTTGGGTGGTGGGGTGGTGGCGTGGGGCCGGCCAACGATGGCCGGCCCCCCTGGTCAGTGGGGCTTGGGAGCCCATTTCACTAGCTGCCGCAAAGGCGACACGCTCTTCCCCTTGGGTGGTGGGGTGGTGGCGTGGGGCCGGCCAACGGTGGCCGGCCCCCCTGGTCAGTGGGGCTTGGGAGCCCATTTCACTAGCTGCCGCAAAGGCGACACGCTCTTCCCCTTGGGTGGTGGGGTGGTGGCGTGGGGCCGGCCAACACACAGTGTAGGAACCTCTGGCTGGCAATTTTAAAACTGTGTGGAAGGAAGGAGGGTGCAAGAGGGCAGAGGACGATTGGCAGAGCTTTTCTCTGTTGTATTACGCAAATGCTTAGAACACGGAAGGGCTCGGTCGTTTGAGACTAAATCACTTGAAATAGCTTGCCTTCCTCTAAAGTATTACATTGAGCAGACTTCGAAAAACTCTGACACAGCGGAGATGAGCAGGTATGAGATAGCATAGCTTGCCTTTAACAAAAGACAGAATGCAGGCAGAGTAGAAGGCTTACTTAGCTATTGATGAAAAGAGAAGCCCATTCAGCATGCATAGGAAACACACATTCAGAATGCCAGAAAATAAAGATTCCACATCAAACTGATTGATGTAATAAAAGTTGTTTACTCACAAACACTTGAATGAAGTATTCACACAGGTATGGGATAAAACTTGGTTGCAGTATATCAAAAGATACAATCCAAAAGTAGAGTAAAAAGGTACATTCTATATCATAGAAGGCCTAAGCAGGCCACACGGCATGCAATTACATAGCTTGAAAGTGTGGATGATGGTCACTCCATTGAGAGTATGGTGAAAGATCAAATCAACCTCAAACAAAGAGAGTGTACGTGACTTGTCTGGATGGGGTCACACTCCCACTGAAGGTCAGGCTCGTAGCTTGGGGGTGATCCTAGATTCATCGTTGAGCCTGGAGCCCCAGGTCTCGGCAGTGGCTAGGGGAGCCTTCACAGTTAAAATTTGTGCACCAGTTGCGCCCGTACCTTGGAAAGCCGGACTTGGCCACAGTGGTCCACACTCTTGTTACATCCCGAATAGACTTCTGCAACGCACTCTATGTGGGGCTGCCTTTGAAGACTGTTTGGAAGCTCCAATTAGTCCAATGGGCGGCAGCCAGGTTGCTAACAGAAGCGCCGTACAGGGATCATGCCACTCCCCTGTTGAGTCAGCTCCACAGGCTGCCAATTTGCTACGGAGCACAATTCAAGGTGCTGGCTTTGGCCTATAAAGCTCTAAATGGTTCCAGCCCAGCTTACTTGTCAGAACATATCTTCCACTTCTACTCACCTTGTAGTAAAAGATCTTCAGGGGAGGCCCTGCTCTCGATCCCACCACCTTCGAAAGGGTGACTGGTGGGGATGGGAGACAGGGCCTTCCTTCTCAGTGGTGGCCCCCCATCTGTGGAACGCCCTCCCTAATGAGATCAGGCAGGCTCCCTCGCTCCTATCCTTTCGTAAACATCTCAGAACTTGGCTATGGGACCAGGCCTTTGAGCAATAGAAGCAGCACTAACTGTAAAATGAAATTAGGACGAATAATGGACAGACCTGGGTCACGATTTGGAATGCACCCTTGAATGTATATTTATATGAATGTTTTAACAAATGCTCTCTATTTTAACTGTAATTTTTTATTATATATTATGTTTTATATTGGTTGTTCAGCGTCCAATGATGCTAATTGTAAGGCCGCCCTGAGTCCCCCCTTGGAGGTGAGAAGGGCGGGATATAAATGCTTGTAATAAAATAAATAGATAAATTGTCCCAGGTTCTCAATGAAGCAGCTCTCCAAACCTAATGTAAATAACTTTTCCTTTAGCCAATGTAGTCTTGGAGGAGGTAGTCTGCTAAATATTTATACCATGTTTTAATGTCCCATTTCTTTTGGTCCTTCCAGCCTAAGGCGACTGTGGCTTTAATTGCATCTAACATATAATGTATTAATTATTCCCATTTTTTAGTTCCCTCTTCACCTTCAATTATCTGGAGGAAAAATTGTCTCTTGTTCCAATCTATTTACGGCTCGAGGATTTTGGAGGAATGGATTTTAATCATATGTTTTTATATTTTTTATATTGTTTTAATTGTTTTATTGGATTTTTATAGCTGTTTTAATTATGTATAGGCATTGAATTGTTGCCAATTTTGTACGCCGCCCTGAGTCCCTTCGGGTGAGAAGGGCGGGATATAAATGTTGGAAATAAAATAAATAAATAAATATTTTTATTCCTAATAGCTCCTCCAATTCTTTCTTAATTGTTTTGTGGAACTTTTGTATTTTTTCGCAATCCCATCGCATGTGGGTGTATGTTCCGGTTTTCCCACAGTTGTGCCAACATTGTTTTGGGGAGGTTCTGGTTCTATGGGCTAGTTGCACAGGTGTTCTATACCATTTTGTGTGGATTTTACGTTGCATTTTCTTTATCTTTAAATGTTTTATTTTATTAATTGAATTTATCCAATTTTCTATTTCTCTCTCATTACAACTTAGTTCCTCCTTCCAGATTTCTGTCAAGGTATTTTTTATATTGTATAGTTTTCCTGTGATTATTTTGTGAATGTGTCCCATGGTTCCTTTATCTTTATCTACTTTCTATTTTATTATTTTATCAAGATCTGTCTCTGGGATTTCCTTGCTCTTCCCATTTCACTAGCTGCCGCAAAGGCGACACGCCCTTCCCCTTGGGTGGTGGGGTGGTGGCATGGGGCCGGCCAACGGTGGCCGGCCCCCCTGGTCAGTGGGGCTTGGGACCCCATTTCACTAGCTGCCGCAAAGGCCACACGCCCTTCCCCTTGGGTGGTGGGGTGGTGGCGTGGGGCCGGCCAACGGTGGCCGGCCCCCCTGGTCAGGGGGGCTTGGGACCCCATTTCACTAGCTGCCGCAAAGGCCACACGCCCTTCCCCTTGGGTGGTGGGGTGGTGGCGTGGGGCCGGCCAATGGTGGCCGGCCCCCCTGGTCAGTGGGGCTTGGGACCCCATTTCACTAGCTGCCGCAAAGGCGACACGCCCTTCCCCTTGGGTGGTGGGGTGGTGGCGTGGGGCCGGCCAATGGTGGCCGGGCCCCCTGGTCAGTGGGGCTTGGGACCCCTTTTCACTAGCTGCCGTAAAGGCGACACCCCCTTCCCCTTGGGTGGTGGGGTGGTGGCGTGGGGCCGGCCAACGGTGGCCGGCCCCCCAGGGGAGTGGGATCCAAACCCCCATGTCTATCTCCGCAGTTAAGCCCCCGCCCTGCTGCTTTGGGGAAAGGGGCGGGGGTGGGAGCCGGCCCACGGTGGCCGGCTCCCCAGGGGAGTGGGATCCAAGCCCCCATTTTGCCATCAGGCGATAAATCAAACCAACATCGCACAAATCTTACATTTATTGGGAGGGGGAGGGGCTTGACCACTGTGGTATAATGGCCTCCAATCTGGATGCCTGGGGAAAGTCATTGCGCATTGTGGCAGCACAATGTGTCTCTTGGCCAATGGCCATCAATGTCCTAACATTTTGACAGATTTACGGGCACTGAAACAATGTTACACAAGTAGAAGAAGGACTTTCACAGTGAAGGAACCCCTATTGAACAGGAAATAATAATTCAAAAGCAGGAACAGATTTTTCCAATTGTTAAATAAAGTTTTTTTATATGAACTATGAAACTGCGCAATAAATCTTAGGAAAGGGCAAACGCTCTGCAATTTAGCGAGCAAGCAGGGTGGATTGTGTTCTCCCACTGTACCAAATTTGATCAGTATAGCTGAAAAAATGAGTGCAGAAGAGCCCCATTAAAGGCCCCCCCCCCTTGGGCTGTTTTGGGCCACTGCGCATGCGCGTCCGCCATTAACGAATTACTTTTGAAACTAACGAATTTTTGTTAATTTCGAATTTTTGGGGGGGCAAAATTCGGAAATGACATCAGAAACGAAACGCTACCCCCCTCTACTTTTGAAACGAGTTTAGAATCAATTTTTTCGTGGATCGCTCAAGCCTAATAGTCACCACAATAAGAGGAAAAGGTTATAATGTAATGATACTTTTATTAGGGATTAATTACAATGTTTAGAGTTAGGGAGGGAAGCAAAAGAAGAGATCCAGACACCTTGAAAGCTGCTGCTGAGGCACACATTTCATTGTTGGCTGGCTCATCAGGGCTTTTCTGGATCTGTGGAACTCCCTGCTGCAGGTCAGATCATATTAAACGCAGGGAGTCTCTGGTTCGACCTCACCTTGACCATTTTAGTCGCCCTCCTCTGGACACTTTACAACTTAAGAGTCAATATCTCTTTTAAGCTGTGGTGCCCAGAACTGGACACAATATTGAGGTCAAACGAAAGCAGAATAGAGAGGCACTAGGATTTCCCTCAATCTAGACAAAAAATCCCATTGGCTTTCTTAGCTGCTGCATCACATTTTTGGCTCATGTCCAGCTTGAAAACCACAGTGCCCCCTGAATTGATCTTAAACACCTTAATCTTTAAAAGGCTGCCTGAATAAAAGGTTTTTAGCCTGAACTGCCTTTGTGGTGCTGCCCCTTGGCTGTCCTCTCCCCACTCCCCTCTTTGGCCACACCATCTGTCCTTCATCCATCACCCTCTTGTTTTCAGCAGAGAGGCAGAGGGGAGAGTGACCGGGGAGCTGAGCCATGGCCCTGTCGGAGGACGCCATCGAGATGCCCGCCTTGGGCCGCCCCTTCCAGCTGGGGATGCTCTACGACTGCCGCAAGGACACCCTCATCTCAGGTAAGGGCTGACCCCTCCATGCCTGAGGTGGGCAAGGGCATTTCAGAAATAGGACACACACACACCTTGAAGGATCACAGAAGTTTCTGGACTTTGTACATTTTTCCTCTTATTTATTTATTTATTTACGTCACTTTTACTCTACTTTTCTCAACCCTGGGGGAACTCAAGGTGGCTTCACAACATAGGCAATAATTCAGTGCCTTTAAAAACAGAGTACAATAAAACAACCATTTAAAATAAAATAATTACTAAAATACAATTAAAACAATTAAAAGCATTTGAGTTTATACAACATGGTAAATCACGTGATCCATAGGCGTAGTCCGGGGCCATTCCATAAGTCAACAACACATCCTTCGTATTTATTATTTTTCTCTGCTTCATTCAAGGGATCACCCTTTGGGACCTGGACTCCCTTAAGAAGAATGTGAGCATCAGACCTCAGCCGAAAACGGAATTCAAGATCATTGCATCTGACTCCGTTGATGACAAGGCCTCTGCCCTCAGTGTCTCCGCCTCCCTCAAGGCCAGTTTCTTGGTAGGACTGGTTAAAGTGGAAGGATCTTCCAAGATACCAAGACCTCCAAGCAGCAGGCCAGAGTCACCTTGCAGTACAAAGCCACCACCAGGTATGAGCAGCTGACCATGAGCCACCTGGGAGGCCAAAACATCTCTTACCCAAGTATCTTTGAGCAAGGGACCGCCACCCACGTTGTCACTGCCATCTTGTATGGAGCCCAGGCTTTCTTTGTCTTTGACCGAGAAGTTTCCTCTTCCAAGGATGTGCAAGAGATAGAGGGAAATCTCCAGGCTCAGATTAAAAAGGCAATATCCATCAGTGGAAATGCAGACTTGAAGATGAAAAGTGAGGAAAAATCCACTCTTCCCAAAATGATGGGAGACGATGGAGAGAAAGCTGTGCCCATAAAGGTGTGGCTGTACCCATTGACCAAGATGGATTCCAAGGCAGCCAAGATGGTGCGAGAGATCAGCCTAGCACTCATCTTTGATGCCCAAAAGGTTCTGGAGGAACTCAGTGAAATTGACATGAGATGTAGTGACCTGGGGAAGAATTCCATTGCGAACACCTTCCCAGAAATCAAGAAGAAGATCCAGCATTTCAAGGACCTCTGCAAGCAGCACAAGCAGACTTTCCAGAAAGAGCTGGCTGGAATCTTGCCTTCCATCCGGGGAGGAGGAAAAGAGGAAGGAGCCCTGGCCGACATCTTGAGGGCTGTGAATGAGTCCCCCTTCAACAGCCGAAATCTCCAGGATTTTCTGAAGATGAAGGAGCGAGAGGTGGATTTTGTGCAATCTTACTGTGCAAACCTAAGTGAGATAGAAGTCATCCCCTCTGAGAGCAAACTCAATCAAATAGTGCTTGACCGACAGAATGAATTTGTCCTTTGCTTTACATTTACTTCGTTACATGAGGAGGAACCATTTTTAGCCAATTTACAACATTATCTTCATAAAGAAGGTTTGGAAGAAAAAGCTAATTCCAAATGCCAGGCCTGGTTTGAGTGCAAACAGATATCCCAAAGAGCTCGGAAAGCTGCCAGATCCATTTCGGACTTTTCCCGTCTCAATAAGTCACATGGGAAGCTGCGGTTTGTTGTGGCCTCTGTGCCAGACAAGGACAACCCAGGAGCTTCTGTTTACTTGTATGAAGATGGGGATCTGGTCAGCTGCAGCTTTGACCTTCCCTCAAAACCTCTCCCTCTTCTTGTTACTGGAATTAGGCATGACAGTGTACAGCTGACCTTTCAACCAGCCGAATACGGGAGAGAGAATATCACCAGCTATCAGGTAGAGTACAGGGCTGAAGGAGAAGAGAACTGGAAGACTGTGAATACGGAGAGCAGCCAGGAGACCTTCCTACTGAGAGGTCTAAGCCCAAACAGGCAGTACCAGTTCCAATATGCTGCCAGGTGCAAGCCGGGACTCAGTGAGACCAGAAACGCCACCCAGTCTGTGAAGACCCTTCCCGTTGGACCTCCTGGGAAGCCCAGGAAAGTGAGTGTGGGATCCTCTGTGATTTCTGTTTCCTGGGGGAGTCCCAGTGCTATTGGTGTGGATGTTGTTATAAAGGAGTACAAAGTGGAGTACAGAGTTGGAAATGAGAATAGTGAAGGCAAAGGTGAATGGAATGAAAGAAGGACGAGGAGAAAAATAGAATTCTTCCAGATTAATGGGCTGAGTCCTCAGTCACTCTACAGACTCCGAGTGTCCGCAGTGTGTGCTGATGGGGCTCAGAGTGTTTCCAGTGAAGAAGTGGAGGTTTCTACATCCCAGGATGAAGAAGAGAAGGACAGATTAGTTCAAAAATACCTCCCAAAAAGCAGGCTGGTGGTAAGAGGACCACCATCAATCTATGTTCTTCCATTAAAGGTGACATCAGATGATTCAACATCCTGTCTGAAATATCTTCTTGGAGAAGAGAACTCAAGGGTCCCCAACAAAGTCATCATGGTGATGGGAGCAACTGGGTCAGGGAAGACCACCCTCATCAACGGGATGGTCAACTACATCCTGGGCGTCCAATGGGAAGATGAATTCCGATTCACACTCATCCATGAAGAGACCCACAGAAGCCAAGCTGAAAGTGTAAAAGTGTATGTGTTGCATTATCAGGAGGGATTTCAGATCCCCTCTTCCCTCACAATCATTGACACCCCAGGATTTGATGATATAGAAGTAATAAAGCACAACCTCTTGTCAAAGAAGGAGATCAGGGACTTTTTGTCTATCTTGTCGGACATCGACCACCTGGATGCCATCTGCCTTGTGCTGCAGGCCTCTTTGTCTTGCTTAACACCTGCCCAGAGATACATGTTTGAATCTTTGCTCCCCAGTCTGGGGAAGGACATGAAGGACCACATCCAAGTCCTGGTCACCTTTGCAGATGGACAGACCCCTCCTGCCCTGGAGGCCATTAAAGCAGCCCATGTGCCATGTGCCAAAGATGCCAGCGGGACTCCCATCCACTTCAAGTTCAATAACTCTGCACTCTTTGCCAACAATACGGTAAAGAGTGGAGGCAGCTGTAACTTTGTGGAGATGTTCTGGAAAATGGGCTGCATGAGCATGAAGGTTTTCTTTGATTCATTGTACACATTACATCCTAGCAGTATGATTTTTTTGAAGAAAGTCCTCCAGGAATTGAAAAGAATGGAAGCTGTTTGGAGGACTCTGGATGAACACACAGGTAAGAGAGAGAGGGCAACAGGAATTTTGAGTAGAAAGTAGAAAATACTGTGAAATGACTGAAGTCTGGAACAGGTTTCATGCCTTTAACTAGCAATAATTGCAAGCTCACCTGTGCTTACTATAGCCCAAATGAATGTGCCAGTAGGTTTTCTCTTTCCATGTTATTAGGTGAGACGTTGTCAGGTCAACAATGGGCTGCATGAGCATGCAGATTTTCTTTGGTTCATTGCACACATTACAACCTAAAAGTATGATTAAGAAAGTCTTCCAGGAATGGAAAGAACTGGAAGCTGTTCAGGGAGGCCGGGCTGGTGAGATCGGAAGAATTAAAGAAGTCCCAACTTTGGATCAGCACTAAAGTGAGAGAGGAGGTGATAGGAATTTTGAGTATAAAATAGAAAAGACTGTGAAAGTGATTGCAGTCTGGCACAGGTTTCAAGCCTTTAACTCGCAATAATTGCAAGCTCACCTAGAATCATAGAATAGTAGAGTTGGAAGAGACCTCATGGGCCATCCAGTCCAACCCCCTGCAAGAAGCAGGAAATCGCATTCAAAGCACCCCTGACAGATGGCCATCCAGCCCCTGCTTAAAAGCCTCCAAAGAAGGTGCCACCTGTGCTTACCATAGCCCAAATGAATCTGCCAGTAGGTTTTCTCTTTCTGTGTTATTAGGTGAGACGCTGCCAGCTCAAAACTGCCTTATTTAACCTGGAAGCCGTTCAGTGGCTGATCACTTGACTAAGCGATACATATTTGAATACAAAGTGTTCTGAGGGAAAATGACTAAGCTCATCCTCTGTGCATTGCCCCCACTGCTTTAAACACAGTTTATTTTAATTAATTTTTATTAATTAATGAAATTAAAGAAAACAAACTTTTTCATAATATATAATACTAGAACTACTACATCTAGCACAGCTATATCTAAAACCATCACTCAAAAACATACCTACATGAATAAACACGTATTAGACCCGCCACTGCTAGAAATAGTCTATGTACCTCACACTCTTTGTTGATTTTTACCTCCCTTTAGATACTCCTGTGTATTCACACTTCTGCTTTTGGTACAATTCCTCGAAGTTATATATCCAATGGTTAAAGTTTATCCTCATCTTTGCTATGGAAAAGTGATAAACAAGTCCCACTTGCTCTTGACGTTGGTCAAGGATTTTTCCCTGATCAGTGCCATCAGTTTGTTCATCTCAGGGAATTCACAAATCAGTATCCGACTTTGGTCTTGCATTGGGATGACTATTTCTTTCCATCTCTGCACATAAGTGATTCTCACTTCAGTTATCATATATAGTAGTAATCTTCTGTATTTTCTCATTCGTTAATTGTCCACCATTCACAACATTCACAGCCTCTCCCTCTTCTTGTCAGTGGAATTCGGTGCCCTGAGTTCCTTCATGGAGTAGGTGGCGGGATAGAAAAATAAAGTATTATTATTATTATTATTATTATTATTATTATTATTATTATTTACACATGACAGCGTACAGTTGACGTTTCAACCAGCTGAATATGGGAGAGAGTATATCACCAGCTGTCAGGTGGAGTACAAGGTTGAGGGAGAAGGGAACTGGAAGACTGTGAATACGGAGAACAGCCAGGAGACCTTCCTACTGAGAGGTCTAAGCCCAAACTCTTCCAGCGTCCTATATATTTGAGTCCAGTATTTCAGGGCCTTTAAAAAATATATTAAATAATATCCCAACCTTTCTCTCACATTTCCAACATTTATTAGACCTGCCTTTATATATCTTAGAAAGTTTTTCTGGCATCAGATGCCACCAATACATCGTCTTATTTTAAAAAATTCTTTCCAACCCTTACTCAAAGTAAACTTCAAACTTTTTATCCAACCTTCTCCCATTGCTTCCACTTTTTTTATTTCGTGTCAAAAGCATTGTATAATAAATAAGTTTAAAAGTGATAAAATAAAGGAAATCATAAGCAGCTAAATAGTTTTAGACCAAAAGTGGGCAACAGCAACCGCATTGTCCGTGGCTTTGAACAACTCCTCCTCCGTGCATGAGGCAGGGCATTGTGGGCAAGCACACATATGCGGAGTAGTTTGTTCTGCTCAATCACACAAGGTGTAGGATTCCTCCAGGTAGTGCCACCTTGCCAAGTTGTCTTTTGATCTGCCCACTCCGCTCCTCAGTCTGTTTAGGGACTTCCAAGTTGCCCATTCTAGGTTGACCCTCATGGAGGGCCATCCAGTTGGGATTTTCTGGTTTAGCTGCCCAGAGGGACACCCTTGCTGTTGCTGGGGGGACATCAAGTAGAGGGGTGGTTCTTGTGAAGAAGTATGACCGGCTGAGGTTCTTTTTCTAGGCAGGGGGAATCTTTTTTAATCCCACCGCTGCCACCAATATAAAGATGTTTTTTGTTTTAAAAGCTGCCACCAAAGGTAAAGATGTTTATTTACGCTGCCACCAAATTATAGAGGTTCTTATAATGCTGCCACCAAATGTTAAGGGGATTATCAACTCTTGCCACCACTATTGGAAGATTTAGCCACTGGCTACTTAGAGAGGAGACTTTTATTTTTCTTTCTTCTTCTTGTTTATTCTTGATGTGTGTATATATGACAGAGACTGAGATGTTTGAAGGAATAATAATCATTTATTCAGGCATAAGCTTAATGGTTACAATAACTTTTCTTCTTGTTTGAGGCACGTTACTGAACAGTTGCAATGCTATATTGAGGTGTTCCAAACTTTAAAATACTACTTCTTTCTCTCTTCTGCTTTAACCTGCAATTACCCTGTGAATTTCAGTCACAGAATATCTGTTCCTAGTCAGGAGACAGACTACCTAAAATAAGCCACCAAACTTATTTTAGAATTGACTCAAAAATCCAGCAATTGAACCAACCCCCTCCTCCGCCCTATCCCCTCAACTGAGAATCAGTCTTAAGTGCCCCTTCTCAGGCACATACTCTAAAAACTAACCTTCCCTGTGTTTCGCTGACCACAGACTGACTTTTTCCCCTCCAAATTCTACTCTCTCTTCAGCTAAACCAGTTGGCTCAGCCCCCTTCTCCATGGCAACCACTCAAGAGAGCAGAGTAACTGAAATATAGAAATCTTTTTAAAAACACAGTTAAACATGACTTTTAAAATGCAGTTAAACATGACATCTGTAAACTAAAATTCATACTTCTTTACAGTTCTCATGAAGCTCCTCCTTGACCTGAGTCTGGTGGGAGGAGGCTGATAGTCATGCAGTGGGTGGCTTTCACAATGTTCAACCTTTTTTCTCTCACCGTTAGCAGCAACTTCCCGTCGCACGTCAGGAGGGGCAATGCCAGCTAACTTGTAGAGTTTATCAACAGGTGTAGGTTTAAGGCATCCCGTGATGATTCTGCATGTTTCATTCAGTGCCATGTCCACCTGCTTTGCATGGGCAGACTTGTGCCAGACAGGACAGGCTCCCCCAGGGGAGAAGGGCGGGGTAGAAATACCGGAAATAAATAAATAAATAAATATTCAGCAGTTGAGAAAGACAAGGCCAGGGCTGATGTTCTTATTACTTGTGGGTCTGCACCCCATGCGCTGCCAGTCAGTTTCCACAGGATGTTATTGCGTGCAGCTACTTTGTGCTTGGTGTTCGTGCAGTGTTTCCTATAGGTTAGTGTTCGGTCTAAGGTGACACCAAGGTATTTAGGATGGAAACAGTGGTCAAGCTCTTGGCCTTCCCAAGTAACGTTCAGTTTCCTGTTGGCTTCACGGTTGCGTAGGTGGAAAGCACACACTTGAAAGCACAAACTAGATCCACTGGGGGAGGGGAACAACAGCCTGGCGAACAATATATTACCCACGACCACAGGGAACCGCCGAAAGGCTAAATGGAGGGCTGCACAAACACAGCAAGGACCAAGTACAGAGAGCACAATAATCCCAAATAAACAGTTCGAGAGGAGGTCACAGGGGCTTACATGTCTTTACACTAATGCTCAGAGCATGGGAAATAAGCAAGACGAACTCCAACTCCTAGCACAGCACCACACATACGATGTCATAGGCATCACTGAAACCTGGTGGGATGACTCCCATCACTGGAATTTAACCATTGAGGGCTATAACCTCTTTCACAGAAATAGAACAAAGGGGAGAGGAGGGGGAGTAGCTTTATATGTCAAAAACAGTTACGTTGCAGAAGAAATGCAAGACTGTAATCCGGGAAACCAGCTTGAAAGCATCTGGATAAGAATCAAGGGAACCGGGACTCAAAAAGATCTTGTCGTGGGTGTCTACTACAGACCTCCGAGTCAGGATGAAGGACTTGATGAAGCCTTCTGTCAACAGCTGACCAAACAGGCACAAAGAAGAGATATAGTAGTCATGGGCGATTTCAATTATCCCGATATCTGCTGGAAAACAAACTCAGCCAAGAGTACAAAGTCCAACAAATTCCTCACTTGCCTTGCAGATAATTTTATGGTCCAGAAGGTAGAAGAGGCAACAAGGGGATCAGCAACTCTTGATCTAATCTTAACAAATGTGGAAGACCTGATCAATACAGTTGAAGTGGTTGGATCCTTAGGGGCAAGTGACCATGTGCTCCTGCAGTTTGCAATACAAAGGAATGCTGAAACTAAGACAAGTCAAACACGCATTCTGGACTTTAAGAGAGCTGACTTCCAAAAAATGAAGGAATTACTGAGCGGCATTCCATGGACGCCGATATTAAAAAACAAGGGAGTTAAGGATGGATGGGAGTTTTTTAAAAGTGAAATACTCAAGGCGCAAATGCAAACAGTGCCAACAAAGAAGAAAAGTAAGACAAGTGCAAAGAAGCCAGAATGGATGTCCAAAGAACTTCTAACTGAGCTAAAGCTCAAAAGTGACATGCACAAGAAGTGGAAAAGGGGAGAAATCACTAAAGAAGAATTCAAACGTATAGCCAACACCTGTAGGGAAAAGGTTCGCAAGGCTAAAGCGCAAAATGAGCTCAGGCTTGCCAGGGACATAAAAAACAACAAAAAAGGCTTTTTTGCTTACGTTGGTAGAAAAAGGAAGAAAAAGGAGGCGATAGGGCCATTGCAAGGAGAAGATGGTGTGATGGCGACAGGGGACAGGGAAAAGGCAGAACTGCTCAATGCCTTCTTTGCCTCGGTCTTCTCAGAAAAAGATAGCCATCTTCAACCTCAGCAACACGGAATGGACGAAGGATTGGGGGAAATCCAACCCCAAATAGGGAGACACGTTGTCCAGGAACACCTGGCCTCTCTAAACGAATTCAAGTCCCCAGGGCCAGATCAGCTACACCCAAGAGTACTGAAGGAACTAGCGGAAGTTATTTCAGAACCACTGGCAATTATCTTCGAGAGTTCTTGGAGAACGGGAGAAGTCCCAGCAGATTGGAGGAGGGCGAATGTGGTCCCTATCTTCAAGAAGGGAAAAAAGAACGACCCAAACAATTACCGTCCGGTCAGCCTCACATCAATACCAGGCAAAATTCTGGAAAAGATCATTAAGGAAGTGGTCTGCGAACACTTAGAAACAAATGCGGTCATTGCTAATAGTCAACACGGATTTACCAAAAACAAGTCATGCCAGACTAATCTGATCTCTTTTTTCGATAGAGTTACGAGTTGGGTCGATACAGGGAATGCTGTGGATGTAGCGTACCTGGATTTCAGTAAGGCCTTCGACAAAGTCCCCCACGACCTTCTGGCAAACAAACTAGTAAAATGTGGGCTAGACAAAACTACGGTTAGGTGGATCTGTAATTGGCTAAGCGAACGAACCCAAAGGGTGCTCACCAATGCGTCGTCTTCATCATGGAAAGAAGTGACAAGTGGAGTGCCGCAGGGCTCCGTCCTGGGCCCGGTTCTGTTCAACATCTTTATTAACGACTTAGACGAAGGGTTAGAAGGCACGATCATCAAGTTTGCAGACGACACCAAACTGGGAGGGATAGCTAACACTCCAGAAGACAGGAGCAGAATTCAAAACGATCTTGACAGACTAGAGAGATGGGCCAAAACTCACAAAATGAAGTTCAACAGGGACAAATGCAAGATACTTCACTTCGGCAGAAAAAATGGAAATCAAAGATACAGAATGGGGGACGCCTGGCTTGACAGCAGTGTGTGCGAAAAAGACCTTGGAGTCCTTGTGGACAACAAGTTAAACATGAGCCAACAATGTGATGCGGCTGCTAAAAAAGCCAATGGGATTCTGGCCTGCATCAATAGGGGAATAACGTCTAGATCCAGGGAAGTCATGCTCCCCCTCTATTCTGCCTTGGTCAGACCACACCTGGAATACTGTGTCCAGTTTTGGGCACCGCAGATGAAGGGAGATGCTGACAAGCTGGAAAGCGTCCAGAGGAGGGCGACTAAAATGATTAAGGGTCTGGAGAACAAGCCCTATGAGGAGCGGCTTAAAGAGCTGGGCATGTTTAGCCTGCAGAAGAGAAGGCTGAGAGGAGACATGATAGCCATGTACAAATACGTGAAGGGAAGTCATAGGGAAGAGGGAGCAAGCTTGTTTTCTGCTGCCCTGCAGACTAGGACACGGAACAATGGCTTCAAACTACAGGAAAGGAGATTCCACTTGAACATCAGGAAGAACTTCCTCACTGTGAGAAGGGCTGTTCGACAGTGGAACTCTCTCCCCGGGGCCGTGGTGGACGCTCCTTCCTTGGAGGCTTTTAAGCAGAGGCTGGATGGCCATCTGTCGGGGGTGCTTTGAATGAGATTTCCTGCTTCTTAGCAGGGGGTTGGACTAGATGGCCCATGTGGTCTCTTCCAACTCTACTATTCTATGATTCTATGATTCTATGATTGTGTCTTGGCAGGGTTCGGCTTCAGGTGGTTCTCTTTGTAGATCTTTCACTGAATTTGTGTCTATATTTTGACCCCATTTAACCATAAGGTCTTCCACTTGTTCTTCCTCCATTTCATATTTTAACAGCAGTTTATACATTTTTGTAATCAAACAATTGTCTCCGGTCTACAATCGATTCTCAAACTCTGGCTTAACTCTTACAAATCCCAGTAGGGTTTTATCAATCGTAAACTGCTCGATCATTTGTCTGTGGGCAAACCACTGTCTTGGAAAACCCTCCATCGTTAACTTCTCTCTCATCCTTAACCTGCATTGATCCTTGTCTACTATTAACAAGTCTCGGTAAGTCAACCAATTTCCTTCCAAAGAGATTCCTCTTCTAAACAAATCTCCATGCGGCGAACACCATCCTGGCATCTTGGAATAAAATCTGTTCTTATGTTTATTCCACACTTGCAAGAATAATCTGCTTATGAAGTTATTGTTCAAATTTGAATCGGCTTTTATTTTGTGTCTCTTTAGGAAATAAAAAGTGGTAAATATATACAAATGACAACATCAACAACAACCATGTGTCATGCCAACGATAGGCATGTTTCCCAAATTTCAAACCTTCTCCTTCTCAGTGTTGTCATCTTTTGTTTCTCAATATAAAGCAATCCTGTCATACGACGGACATCAAAATACATTTTCAAGCTGGGAGACCCATTTCTCCTCTTTTCTTGTCATTTTGTAATACCTTAAATCTCCCTTGACAGATGAAGATGGACAGGTTTTCTTACCATGGTTTAAATGAAGCGCCATTCATTAATTAGGTAATACATTCATCTTAATGGCTGAAATTCTGCCCATAAGCAACCATTGTAGACCTTTCCACCTATACAAATCTTTTCAATCTTTTTCCATATTTGACCACTAGCAGAGGTACCAGGGATACATTTTCTAATGGGACCATTCACGAAATCATAAAGCTAACTATGACTATTTCTAATAAGCAGCATTAGAAAAAGTATTCCCGGGAATGTTGGGTACATAAGCTTGTTACCTTGAGCAAGCCATACTCTTTTGAGCTTGAGTCACGCTCTCTCATCCTTAGTAGAAGTTTTGTCATCACCTCCTTTTAAAAAATATATTTTAATACCTAGATTGCTCTTTTAACTGGCAAATAAGTGTTAGCCATGGGCTTCAGTACTGTGTTTTTTTTTGCTGCATCCTGGGCCTCATCATGGCATAACCTCCTAAATGGCACCGGATCTGGACTTTTCCTGGAAGTCACAGTCTCTCAGCCTCAGAGCAAGGCGGAGCCATATGGCTGCATTTTCTTTGTGGCGCTTCATTAAATGGCTTACTTCGTTATGAGGTGGATATCCCACCTGTGGTCTACCGAGCTATGTTCACTCTTTTATGGTGCCACCATTGTGTCTGTCAGCAGCTAATCCATTCCAGCTCTACGCTGTCCTCTAGTGGCTGCAGCAGAGCACTTTTTTCGTGTCAGGAACTGCAAGTGGCTTCTGGTGTGAGAGAATTGGCTGTCTACAAGGACATGGCCAAGGGGACATTGCCCGGGTGTTTTGATCTGTTATCATCCTTATGGGAGGCTTTTCTCATGTCCCCACTGGAGCTGGAGCTGACAGAAGGCGCTCATCTGCGCTCCCCCCGGGTTGGATTCGAACCGGCAACCTTCAGGTCAGCAACCCAAACTTCAAGTCAGCAGTCCTGACAGCACAGGGCTCTAGCCCACTGCACCACTGGGGCTCCGAGCACTGAACATGTACATACTTAGAGGCCAGGAGCTAATCCTTTCTCTTTATATACTGCCATCTTGTGGTTGCCTCTCAGCACTGAGCAGTGGAGCCCCCAGTGGCACAATGGGCTAAACCCTTGTGCCGGCAGGATTGCTGACCTGAAGGTTGCCAGTTTGAATCCAGGGAGCTTCCCATGCGGGGACATGAGAGAAGCCTCCCACAGGATGGTAAAACATCAAACACCTTGGAAATGTCCCCTGAGCAACGTTCTTGCAGACGGCCAGTTCTCTCACACCAGAAGCAACTTGCAGTTCCTCAAGTCGCTCCTAACACACATACAAAGCACTGAACACATACATCACTAGATGCCAGGAGTTGATCCTTTCAAGTCTAATGTGCCATCAAATCTAATGTGCACCTCGATTTTAAAAACCCTAAAACCAAAAAAAGGTATTTGCTGGCAGCAAAAAGTGCGCTCTTTGTAATTTGGACAAAAATGGTGTGAATTATAGTGGCTGCATGCTTATAATTCCTTCTTTAATAACAAAAGTGTTAGAACAGCAAAGCTTTCAGCAATGGAAAAGAAAACCCTGGGTTGCATCTATTCTGTAGAATGAATCCGCTCTAACTTTAATAGGAGCTCCAGGTGCTCCTGAAGCAGCTTCCCCTTTTGCTTTGGTTCAGCACTGAGATTACCATAGGACACAAATTTCATGTGCAGCCTAATTTTGAGAAGGCAATTTAGCCAAAAAGGGTACATGTGGTCTATACTGCCCTCTTGTGGCTGCATCTGAGCACTGAACACAGGCCAGGAGATCATTCTTTCTATATACTGCCCCTGGTGGTGGCGCAGTGTGTTAAAGCGCTGAGCTGCTGAACTTGCAGACCGAAATGTCATAATGTCATAATGTCGAGTCGTGTCTGACTCTGTGGGTTGGTGCTCATTTCCATTTCTAAACCAAAGAGCCAGCGTTGTCCATAGACGCCTCCAAGGTCATGTGGTCACTGGCATGACTGCATGGAGCACCTATGTTACCTTCCCGCCAGAGCGGTACCTATTGATCTACTCACACTTACATGTTTTCGAACTGCTAGGTTGGCAGAAGCTGGGGCTAACAGCGAGTGCTCACTCCGTCCCTAGATTTTTAAATAGAGAGACAATAATCACAGTGACCTACACATTTTGCTGCCCCAAATGTTAGCCCTGTTTTTGGCTGTATTTGCCCTGATGATTCCAAATGGGATAGTAAAACAATGCAAAGGGATGTGTATGAGTGCAATCAATTACACTTCAAAGGCTTTATTTTTATTATTACTTGGTTTCATGGTGACCATAGGCCTCAAATGGGCTACTAAATGGAGGCTATTGGGTAAACCGGGTACATTAAAGGATTAGAACTGTGTTTGTTTGTTTGCCAAGACCGATAATTACACAGTGCATGCTATTTAGGAATATCCAGTGCTTTGGAGTTGGGTTCCTGATAGAGAAAAACTGGGGCCTGTGGGAGCCTTGATGCAGACTCCTTGCTGAGCCCAGTCTGTCCCAGGAGCCCAGTCTCCGCTTCCCTTTGCTGTGGAAGAGCAGAGAGAAAGGCAGCAGCGAGGAGGAGGAGGAAGAGGAGGAGGAGGAGAGCTGGCCTTCTGCAGGGAGGCGGTTTAGGGGTTGGGCAGGGGCTTCAGGCCTTTAAAAAGGAGTCACCCTCCTCTCAGAGGGACCCCCAGGATACCTTCATTCTATCAACATTGCCCCGTCCTGGACCAAACAACCTGCTTTGCCATTTTGCTTCCTGGGTTCTGGCTAGCACCATTGAGTCAGAACTATAATAGTGAGTTCACTCTGCATGACAGCATCTTCTCTTGTTCCCCTCCCTCGTTTTAGCTCCTGAACTGAGGATTGTCCTTGTGGGGAAAACCGGATCCGGAAAAAGCGCCACAGGAAACACCATCCTGGGACAGAAGAAGTTTATGTCTACCGTGTCACCCACATCAGTGACAAAAACATGTGAAAAGAAGGAGACTAAAATTGATGGGAGGACAATTGTGGTTGTTGACACTCCTGGGTTTTTCGATACCTGTTTCGCACAGGAAGAAACTTCCAAAGAAGTTGTAAAGTGTGTAAAATTGTGCTACCCAGGCCCACATGCAATTATAGAAGTCATGCAAGTGGGCCCTTTCACTCAGGAGGAAAAAGATGTTGCTGAATTAATCCACAATTATTTTAACTTTATTGCAAAGGATTACATGATCATTCTGTTCACCCGCAAAGATGATCTGGAAGGAACACCTTTGGAAACATTCATAAATAAAACAGATGCATCTATTCGGGAGTACATTGACAGATGTGGGGGCCGTTACCTTGCTTTCAACAACAAGGCTGAAGGTCGGGAGAGGGAAGAGCAGGTACAAGAGCTGCTTGGCATGATAGATGACATGGTGGAAAAGAACAGCCAGGCCCCCTGTTACACTGAAGAGATGCTAACCAGGGACCAAAGAGAGAGGAAAGACATCATTCTAAAGACAACTCGGCGATTCTTTAATTAGGCACAATCCCTCAAAAACCAACCAATAATACTAACAAATTTTATATTCATGTGACAAAGTGGTATACTGACAAATAAAGCAGTGACCAATATTTCATTTTTGAACCTAGGACTACATTTACCAATATATGAAGCCTTTTTCCATACGTATAGAAATCCACAAAGAGATATTATACTGTAAATACCATATTTAGTTAAGCAGGAGGGGAAAGTGATAGGATGTGAAATTTGTTTATCAATAGGTTGGTGCTCCCCACTGAACACATCAAGCATCTGCTGAATCTGGAACATCCCAAAAAGATATCTACCTACATATATTAAATATTTCCATGTATACCAAAAAAAGGAGCACAAAATTCCATCCAAGGCAGGCAGATAATCCTGCAGTATTTTGACAATATCCCCATGACCTCATGTAACACCCCTCAACAGGCTCTGACCAACACAAATGTTCAGAAGAACACGGGATGTTGGCTTTATGTTCTCCCTGGAAGACAGGGCGGCTTACAAGTGGCAATTGATGCCGTTACACTGTTATACAATGAACTAAAATGTTAAAACAGTTAAAACAGTAATAAAATACAGTATACAAGGTTTAAAACAATGCAAAGTGCTTATGTCATTCATCCACCAGACCTTATACAAGAGCCGTAATTCAGACCGCCTCGAAGCCAACACATGCTTATTCTTTAAACGCCTGCGTACATAGCCAGGTCTTCAGTTTTTTCTGAATCCCAGAAGGGATGGGGCCTGCCGGATGTCACTGGGGAGGGAGTTCCACAGTCGGGGAGCCACCACCGAAAAGGCCCTGTCACAGGCACCAGCCGTGCCTGTGAGGCGGGTGGGACCAAGTGCAGGGCCTCTCCAGATGTTCTTAAGGTTCTCGTGGACTCATAGGGGAAGATATGTTTGGACAGGTAAATTGGACCAGAACCGTTTAGGGCTTTGTAGGCCAAAACCAGCACTTTGAATTGGGCTCGGTAGCATATCGGCAACCAGTGGAGCTGGCTTAACAAGGGAGTAGTACGCTCCCTGTATGCCGCCCCAGTTAACAATCTGGCTGCCTCCCATTGTACTAATTGGAGCTTCCGGGCCGTCTTCAAAGGCAGCCCCACGTAGAGCGCATTGCAGTAATCCAACTGGGATGTGACCAGAGCGTGGACCACCGTGGCCAAGTCAGACCTCCCAAGGTACGGGCGCAGCTGCCGCACAAGTCTTATTTGTGCAAATGCTCCCCTGGCCACCGCCGAAACCTGGGGCTCCAGGCTCAGCGATGAGTCCAGGATCACACCCAGACTGCAAACCTGTGTCTTCAGGGGGAGTGCGACCCTGTCCCACACAGTCTGTAACCCTATTCCCTGTTCAGCCTTACGACTGACCAGGAGGACCTCTGTCTTGTCTGGATTCAATTTCAATTTGTTAGCCCTCATCCAGTCCGACACAGTGGCCAGACATCGGTTCAGGACCTGAACAGCCTCCTTAGTGACAGGTGGGATTCAGTTTCTATTTGTTCGACCTCATCCAGAAAGTTACATCGGCCAAGCACCAGGTCAGGACCCGAGCAGCCTCCTTAGTGAGAGGTGGGAAGGAGTGACAGAGTTGGACAGAGTTGGACAGAGTTGGACAGAGTTGGACAGTTGGCACCACACTCTAAAACTCTGGATGATCTCTCCCAATGGCTTCATGTAGATGTTAAACAACATGGGAGACAATATCGAACCCTGCAGGACCCCAAAGGACAACAGCTGCGGGGCCGAGCAGGTGTCCCCCAATGACACCATCTGGGAATGACCCTCCAGGAAGGACTGCAGAACAGTGCCTCTGAGACCCATCCCGGCAAGGCGCCCCAGAAGGATACCGTGATCAACGGTATCGAAGGCCGCTGAGAGGTCCAGCAGAACCAGCAGGGACACACTCCCCCTGTCCAGCTCGCGGCGTAGATCATCAACTAAGGCGACCAAGGCTGTCTCGGTACCATGCCCCGGCCTGAAGCCAGACTGTGCCGGATCTAGAAAATTTGTGTCAACCAAGAATGCCTGGAGTTGCGAGGCCACCACACGTTCCAGGACCTTGCCCAGAAAGGGGAGATTGGAAATAGGCCGATAGCTATCCAATTGAGTGGGGTCCAGTGATGGCTTCTTCAACAGCGGTTTGATCACAGCCAATTTAAGGCTCACTGGAAATATGCCTTCCCACCACTTTCACCCACTCGGCCAATCCCCCTCTGGCTTCTCTCACCGGCCAGGATGGGCAGCGGTCTAGGATGCATGTGGTAGCCCTCGCCTCTCCAAGCACCTTGTCCACATCCTCGAGCTCAACCAATTGAAAAGAATCCATCAAAATGGGACAAGCAGATGCTCGTGTTACATCCCCAGAGACTGCTGTTAATATGGTGTCAAAGCCAGAGCGGATCAGAGCAACTTTGTCCGCAAAAAACTGAGCAAATGCTTCACAGCAGGCTGCCGAGCTATCAGGGATCCCATCTTGAGAGATGGGATTTAACAAACCTTTGACAACTCGAAACAGCTCCGCCGGACGGTTTTTTGCAGACGCAATATTAGCTGCGAAGAAAGCATTATTTGCAGCATCTATATGTGGTATATGTCCTTAGGTAGGAACACAGCCGTGTTTGGTGTGATTCGTTCTGGTATCTGGTATAGATGAACATAAGCACAGCTCCATCAATCACAGCCTTCGCCCTTTGTTCTCATGTCCAAAAAGCTCAGTCTTGCAGATTCATCCAAACCTAAAACCAGCCTCATTATAATTCTATTCTGAATTTTACTAGGGCCCTCTTATCTGGGTATTTTAATCTAATGATTCTGTCTCTATATTGCTGCTGCAGTCCCCCCACCTATGAAGTTTGACTGAATTGTATTGGTGGTTGTTTGATATTATTACTGTTGTATTAATTTTTGTTATAACTTTTGTTTTATTACCTTATTGTGTTTTAACGTGTGTATATTGTGCTAATGTATTTGTGTTGTTACTTTTGCAACAATGTAAGCCGCCCCCAGTCCCCGTGGGGAGATGGTGGCGGGGTATAAAGTTTTATTATTATTATATTATTATTATAAGCAAAGTAAACAGACTTGGGTTGCTTTCTCCCTTCCCTAATTCCCTTTGATTGCCCCAGCCAAGTGTTTTGGGCAAACGGCTTTCTATAAACCTTGCATGTTCCCACATATACCCTGTTTCCCCTAAAATAAGACATCCCCAGAAAATAAGACCTAGTAGAGGTTTTGCTGAATTGCTAAATATAAGGCCTCCCCCAAAAGTAAGACCTAGCAAAGATTTTGTTTGGAAGCATGCCCAGCGCCTGCCAAACAGAACACCAGAGCATGCAGGATCGGTAAATGTACGTGCCATAGAGTGTTGTACATGGAAATATTAGTAGTAACAAGAAATTCTTGATAGGATTCAGTTTGGTTATGCTGCTTTGTGATGACAACTACTGTACAGTATATAATAAATGTTCATTTTTTGTTCAACAATAAATGCGAATTCTTCTTCATAGAAAAATAAGACATCCCCTGAAAATAAGACCTAGCGCATCTTTGGAAGCAAAAATTAATATAAGACACTGTCTTATTTTCGGGGAAACACGGTAGTAGTTAGGTACAGGTTACTTACCTGTAGCTGTACTTCTTTGAGTGGTCACCTGTGAAGTCACGCAACCACGCAGGCCCTTTCGTTTGTGCTGCATCTGGTTTCAGGAACCTTTTAGTCTTCGAGTTCGTTAGTTTTGGGCTTTACTCTTAAGAGAAATTGTTTAATTCGCTCTTCTGGTCAGTCAGTTTTCGAGTTCGCTTTTCATGAGGCTGCCATGTTTGTTCTCAGTCTCAGGCTACTGTGAGTGCAGGATTGTGGCCTAGTGCGGCCTAGTGCGGCCTAGTGCGGCCTAGTGCGGCCTAGTGCGGCCTAGTGCGGCCTAGTGCGGCCTAGTGCGGCCTAGTGCGGCCTAGTGCGGCCTAGTGCGGCCTAGTGCGGCCTAGTGCGGCCTAGTGCGGCCTAGTGCAGCCTAGTGCAGGATGGCTTCCACAACTCCAAGTGCCTCCTTTACCTGGGCATGCTGTTCAGTTCTGTGTCCACTGCCAGGCCTTCACGCCCCAGCCGAAGAAAAATCAAGCAGTGAGGCTTCAAATCTCTCTTTACCAACAGGCCTTGTCACCCTCTCCCTCAGTTTCGGCCTCCATTGTGAAATCCTCTGGGAAGCCTGTTTCTCCCTCGACAACTACTGTGAAGGTTGCTGTGAAACATTCAGATTTTTCCCAACTATGCTTTCTTGACATATTATTATTATTATTATTATTATTATTATTATTATTATTATTATTAGTTTATAGCCCGCTTTATCTCCCCCTCAGGATACTCAAAGCGGCTTAACATAACAGCACTACCACACAATAGGCCTCACTCCCCTCCATGTTCCCAAGGAACTGAGGCCTTTCGGCAACAAACCAGGCCTTATATAGTCCCAGGATGGTGGGCGGAGTTTCCACCAAAGCTTTTCGGCCTAGTGATTCTAGAAGGTTCCGAACACTGCTCTGCGCAGGTGCAGAACACGCACTTGTGTGATTCACAGAAACCGCAAAGAAGCAACAACAGTGCGTGTTGCATATTGATATGTGTGGCATAGCTTTCAAGGAGTCGTGGCGCATCTCTTTCTAGCTGGCCTACCCAGTCGGTTTCAACTTACTTCTGAACCTCAACCTCCATTTGATCAAGGAATTTTACCTGTGAGTATAGAATTATAGAATCATTCAAAGCACCCACGACAGATGGCCATCCATCCTCTGCTTCAAAGCCTTCAAAGAAGGAGCCTCCATCTTGTTATATACATTTTAATGTTTTACCTCTCTGTTTGAATCATTAGAAAAATATAATACAGTAACAGGAGCTTGAATACTTTAGGCTAAATATTGGGAAATGGTACAGTTATTATTGTTGTTGTTGTTGTTGTTGTTGTTGTATGACACAGCAAACAAGATAGACATGCTGGATTTCATATCACAAAACCACAAGTCGAACACTTCCCAAGTGTCTAGGACTGTGTGATGTGTTTTCAGATGATGCGTGCAGATCCCAGTTATTATTATTATATTATGACACAACAAACAAGATAGACATTCTGGATTTCATATCACAAAATCACTAGTCGAACACTTCCCAAGTGTCTATGACTGTGTGATGTATTTTCGGATGATGTGCCCAGATCCCAGTCGGGTGGCCTTTTGCAGTTGGCAGATCGTGATTTTGTCAATGTCTGTTGTTTCCAAATGCCGGCTGAGATCTTTTGGCACGGCACCCAGTGTGCCCATCACCACCGGGACCACCTGCACTGGTTTCTGCCAGAGTCTTTGAAGTTCAATCTTGAAGTCCTGATAGCGGCTGAGTTTTTCCTGTTGTTTTTCGTCAATGCGACTGTCACCTGGGATGGCAACAACAATGATCCAAACCTTTTTCTTTTCCACAACTGTGAGGTCTGGTGTGTTGTGTTCCAGAACTTTGTCAGTCTGGATTCGGAAGTCCCACAGTATCTTTGCGTGCTTATTTTCCAATACTATAAATTATTATTATTATTATTATTATTATTATTATTATTATTATTATTATTATTATTATATTTATACCCTGCTTCATCTCTCCCAAAGGGGCCTCAAAGCGGCTTGAGATAAAAGCATTGGTATACAATTTAAAACATACCCATATGCAAAGATTAAAATAGAATTAAACACTAACAAAGCAAGACACTTTCAAAGGTAATGGAAGTATAACAGAAATGGATAAAATGGTCGTGTTTATTAAGGTAGAGAGATCAGGTCTGGGCAAATGTGGGCCCTCCAAGTGTTCTTCTCCCGCAATTCCTAACAGCTGGTAGTAATACTGTTAATAATGTTTATATTTAATTCAAATTTAATGTTTGTATATTTTAAATTGTGTGCTAGTACTTTTATGTCAAGGTGCTTTGAGTCCCCTTCAGAAGATATAAAGCAGGATAATTAACAACAACAACAACAACAACAACAACAACAAAGGAGCCGCTTTGAGTCTCTTCCAGTAGAGAAAAAGCAGGAGATACTACTACTACTACTATTAATTTTATACATATATATATATATATATATATATATATATATATATATATATTTGCAGTATTTATATTCCACCTTTCTCACTCCAAAGGGGTGACATTGCAATACCAGGAGCCACTAAGGTAGAAAATAAAGAGCTGGAAATAATTATGAAATACGACTTACACATTGAAATGGGACAACTATGGTTAAAGAGTGGTTGGTGCTCTTGGAGGCTTTCCGAAACCTCAAAAAGCACTGGAAAAGCCTTAATTTGGATAGAACATCAACCCACATGCTGCAGAAGGAAGTCAGCACATCTCCAAATTGCACATTCTAGGAAAATACCTCTAATATCCCAGGCCCTTGAAAAGAGTCCACAATTCAGAGACAAATCCCAGACACTTGGACCTGATGTGCATGTGTGCTGTGTTGTTATGTGCATGTAAGTAATAATAGCAGCAGCTATGTTGGAACTCTTTTCAAATGCGTTTCATGGTTGATATGTGTAGTACCAGGTTCATTGTACAATATATTGTTTTTGTTGTATATTTTCTGGGTTTTTTTTGTTTTTTTCATATACTGGCTTTTTCCCCAAATGGAAAATTGTGTAAGAAATCAAAAATTTAAAAAGGAGAGATGACCTTTGTAGTCAGGTCCCTTGAAGTCAGCTATCACTTTGCTTAAAATCCAGTTGATACTAAATTCTCCTCAAAACACCTTTTAGTGCCGCAGTTAGCACAACAGGTTAAACTGCCAGCTACAGAAGACCTTGCCAACCGGAAGGGTGACAGTTCGAGCCACAGGCTCCTGCTGTCAACCTAGCTTTTGCCTGCTTAGCAGTTCGAAAACAGCAATGTGAGTAGATAACTAGGTGCTGCTTTAGCGGGGAGGTAAAAGCTACCCCTGAAAAACATGCTGGCAGTTCAATTGATAGGCTTCTTGGCGTGGAGAATGGAACAACAGCACCTCCCCATGGCCGAGACCAGCACAGCCTCCAGAAGCTGGAAAGGAAAGAGGGAAGCCTAGCTCTGTTTATGTATTGTCTGTCTCTGTCAATTGTATAATGGCATTGAATGTTTGGCATCTGCCATTTCCCAATGTATGTACCATAGAGTGTTGTACATGGAAATATTGGTAAAACAAGAAATTCTTGATAGGATTCAGTTTGTCTGGTTCTGCTGGTTTATGATGACAACTACCTAACAGTATATAATAAATCTTCATTTTTTTGTTCAACAATAAATGTGAATTCTTCTTTATGGAAAAATAAGACATCCCCTGAAAATAAGACCTAGCGCATTTTTGGGAGAAAAAATTAATAAAAGAGACTCTTATTTTTGGGGAAATACGGTATCTGTACCTGTAATGCGCTCCAAGTCCCCTTGGGAGCAAAATATAAATAGTGTTCCCTCACTTATCACTGGAGTTAGGTTCCAGGACCACCTGCAATAAGTGAAAATCCGCAAAGTAGGGGCACTACATTTATTTTAATATTTATACATTGTCTTAGTAGTTATACACTATTTTAAGTTTTTATCAACCAATCGTGAATTGATAAATTGCCTCCTTCTCCTCCCGTTGCCGCTTGGGTTCCTTTTCTCTCCCTTTGGCTTCTCCTTCCTCCCTTCCTTAGGCTGTAAATTGTAATTTTTTTATTATTTATAATAGGTTTTTTTTAGAATTTATTGAAAAATGGCAAAAACAGCAAATCCGCGACAAGTGAACCGCGAAGTAGTGAGGGAACACTGGGACCGGACTGTGGCGCAGGCTGGTGAGCAGCTGCTGCAATAAATCACTCCGACCATGAGGTCATGAGTTCGAGGCCAGCCCGTGGCGGGGTGAGCACCCGTCAATTAAAAATTAAAAATAGCCCCTACTAGTTGCTGACCTAGCAACCCGAAAGATAGTTGCATCTATCAAATAGGAAATAAGGTACCACTTATAAAGTGGGGAGGCTAATTTAACTAATTTACGATGTTGGAATGAGGAAGTGCCGTCAAAGTGGATGATGATGCAGCTGCTCCTCCCTGTGGCCAGAATCGAACATCTCCTCAGGCAAAGGTTAAATTGCCTCTGCGTCTGTCTGTCTCTGTTAGATGTGTTTATGGGCATTGAATGTTTGCCCTATATGTATATAATGTGATCCGCCCTGAGTCCCCTTTCGGGGTGAGAAGGGCGGAATATAAATACTGTAAATAAATAAATAATAAATATTATTATTTTACCCGAAAGCATCACACCAAGGAGTGGAAGTAAAGGCGAACGGACATTTTATTGAACAAAGAAAGAGGTCCAAGCAAAAGGGAATAAGGTGCAATATGGTCCACGACGGGCACAAACCGCCCTCAATGTGGCTGCCATTCCAACCCTGTGAGAGCAAGAGAAGGGGGATAGATATATGCCTAGGAGATCACGATCCCCTAAAAATCCCATCCATGGATGCTGCGCCGGACCCCCTACCACATAAGGAAAATGGGGAACAATACGAACCTGAGGGTCCCTTTTCCCACTATCACCCCCCACCCCAAAAATCCCTTAAAGGCCACCTTTCTCCCAAGCACCGAGGCTCACATTCCTCCACGTTCAACAATGGGTTCATGAAGCGGGACTGCTTTGTTGGGTCTCCGTTGTGGAGGAGAAGACATCACAAGGGGACTGCTCCATCCCTTCCGTCTTCCTTCTGTCTGGTGCGGTCAGGTAGAAGACCACCCAACGCATTGTTTGCCTTCCCCTCCTGGCTTTGTGAAGATCCCCATGTGCCAGACCAATTCAGATGCAGAATGAATGCAGTTTGACTCCCAATTTCAACTCCAATGGCTCTAACACTGTGGGATGGTGGAGCATTCATTCTACAGCAGGCACGGGTCAACTTGGACCTTCCCTCTAGATGTTTTGGACTTCAACTCCCACCATTCCTAACAGCCTCAGGCCCCTTCCTTTTACCCCCCAGCCGCTTAAGCGGCTGGGGGGTAAAAGGAAAGGGCCTGAGGCTGTTAGGAATGGTGGGAGTTGAAGTCCAAAACATCTGGAGGACCCAAGTTTGACCATGCCTGGAGAGAAGCTGAAGTTGACCCATGTGTTCTAGTGTCAATGTAACAGCAACAGAAAGCACATATAATCCATCTCTTGGTGCTGCAGGCATGTAGGACCGGGCCCATGATCCCCACACAGGATATAACCCATCGCTCCCTCCTCTAAGGAACTCCTAAGACTTTTGGCAACCTGGAAGAGACCCCTTGCCTGGCGAATATGTGCAAATAGGGATTCCATGTCAGCGGCAGCAAGATTGTAGAAGAGGGACAACATCTCCCTTTGGCTTCTGCTAGCTCACTTGCTTGCAAGTGTGAGTCTTACAAGAAAGACCCCTCCTCGATAAGCCTGCAGACTCATGGAAGAGGGACCCACTGCCTCCAAGCGATCCGTTCCGGGTTTTAATCCAAACTCCAGAGGAGCTATCCTAATAATCAAATTTGATGTATGTCCAGGTCTTTGGAGCACTCTGTTGACGTATAAAATCCAACCTGGAGTGGATCTGACACAGGAAAATCAGGGCTGATTAAGCTGGTCCAATTAGTAGTTCCTTCCCTTTGAAAACAAACTGAAGGATGCTGGGAATTGTAGTCCTATCCCGGGCTCCACAGAGTATGACTCCATTCATGGGGCGCCGGATTTGTAAGACCCAAAGGAAATTAGGAAAGCTACTTTCTGGACTTTCTGATACCAATGGATTTTGGGTTTCAAGGAGAGGGACTCCTTGCTCTGATGCTAGGGGATGGTGACCCATTCTGGGTTTTGATCCAGACTCCAAAGGAGCTATCCTAATTGACAAACCTGACGCATGTCCAGGACCTTGGACCATTCTGTTGACGTATAAAATCCAACCTGAAGTGGATCTGACACAGGAAAATCAGGGCTGATTAAGCTGGTCCAATTAGTAGCTCCTTCCCTTTGAAAACAAACTGAAGGATGCTGGAAATTGTAGTCCTACCCTGGGCTCCACAGAGTATGACGCTACTCATGGGGCACTGGATTTGTAAGACCTGAAGAAAATTAGGAAAGTTACTTTCTGGACTTTCTGATACCAATGGGTTTTGGGTTTCAAGGAGAAGGACTCCTTGTCTGATACCAGAGGATGGTGACCCACTCTGGGTTTTAATCCAGACTCCAGAGGAGCTATCCTAATAATCAAATTTGACGTATGTCCAGGTCTTTGGAGCACTCTGTTGACGTATAAAATCCAACCTGGAGTGGATCTGACACAGGAAAATCAGGGCTGATTAAGCTGGTCCAGGATGCTGGGAATTGTAGTCCTACCCTGGGCTCCACAGAGTATGACGCTATTCATACGGCACTGGATTTGTAAGACCTGAAGAAAATTAGGAAAGTTACTTTCTGATACCAATTGGTTTTGGGTTTCAAGGAGAGGGACTCCTTGCTCTGATGCCAGGGGACGGTGACCCATTCTGGGTTTTGATCCAGACTCCAAAGGAGCTATCCTAATCGACAAACCTGGCGCATGTCCAGGACCTTGGAGCACTCTATTGAAGTATGAAATCCAACCTGGATTTCACACAGGAAAATCAGGGCTGATAAATTGTTGTTGAGTGTTTCCCGGGCTCTATGGGCATGTTCCAGAAGCATTCTGGCCATACAGCCTGGAAAACACACAACAACCCTGTAATTCTGGCCATGAAAGCCTTCGACAACACAGGGCTGATAAAAGCTCATCCAATTAGTAGCTCCTTCCCTTTGAAAACAAATCGAAGGATACTGGGAATTGTAGTCCTACACCACAGAGCATGACTCCATTCATGTGGCGCTGGATCCGTAAGAACCCAAAGAAATGAGTTAAAGGAAGTTAGTAAAGTTACTTTCTGGACTTTATGAAACATGGGATTCTGGGTTTCGTCATCCAAAGGGAACTTAGCTAAGCTCTGGCTCCTTCCTTGCCTAACCGTGCATTTACACAGCAGTCTGCGGCTCTGCGTCACAACCAGACAAGCCGGGGAAGCGGGTTCTGGAAACAGCTTTCTTTGGCTGCAGGGCTCTGTTTTGAGGCAAATCGGCAAGCGCACTGTGCGCAGCCCCAACATGCCTTCTAACAAGCTCAATACCAGTGGTTCCCAACCTTTGGGCCTCCAGGTGTTTGAACTTCATCTCCCACACTTCGTAACAGCTAGTAAGCTGGCTGGGATTTCTGGGAGCTGAAGTCCAAAACACCTGGAGGGAGGCCCAAAGGTTGGGTGGGAACCACAGCTCAATAAGAATCAACAAGCAGAATGGTTGTTAACCAAGGAAACACAACGCAATGACATGCCTACAGAGCCACCAGCAAAGCCGAGAGAAAAAGGGAGGAAGCAGATGGAAAGCTCCACAAAATTGGCACAAAGAGGCTGCAATGGGGAAATCCAGGAAGCCCCTTGAATTTGGCATGGCCCTCTTTGTAAAGATTTGGCCCCAGAAGAAACTCCTACCCAAACCAAAATGTGCAATTTGGCCCTTGATATAAAAAAGAAAGAAGTGGTTCCCTTTGATGTTTTGTAGGCAATTCAAAGCCTTTCCCATTCATTCCCCAAATTTAAGGTGCCTGATATCAGTGGCCTCAATCCTATTGGTTAGTCCTTAAAGTAGACCATTAAAATTGAATTCTGAATGGTGGATCAGTACATAGATTCACACTACAGTCAGGACTAAGAACAGGATTCAGCCCATCAATTTTGCTATCTGTCCCGTCCCCCGTCCCCCCCAGATGGGTTTCCACCCTCCGTTTCCCTTTATTTCGGGCTCACCCCAAAGGAGGAGGTGGGGGTCTTTGGGGAATCCCTCTGCCCACCATCAATGAATGCATTGGCCTTTTTCTATAGATGTTTCTTGGTTCATCACAGGAATCCTCCATCTTTCTCCCAAAATATATGGAAAAAAGAAGCCATTAAATGTGGTCAGAACCGAAGCAAGGAGCCCCTTCTGCACATATAGACATTTGTGGATTCAAATCCATAAGGAACTGGGGCACCGGAGAGGTCAGAAGAAGGCATGGTTTCCACCGAAGCATCTGCCGCATGGTTGAGAAGGCCCTCTTTTTTCGTTATCTGATCCAATGATACACCTGAGCCCTGCAGGAACACTGGGTTTCTTTGGCACAATCCTGGCCCCGTCGCCCCGCCCTGCAAAGAAATCTGTCGCAAGACCAAGATCATTGGGGAACAAGGAGCCAAATTGGGGAGGAAAGCAAAACCAGTCATTGTAACAAGGTTCAGAAAAACCCATGTTTGCAACTCCGTAAATAAAAAAACACCAACGATGGGAAATGTCAGAAGACACTGCTGTTTTGGAAATGAACAAAAATAGGGGTATTGAAATGCCATTTTCCTGGCTGAACAAATGGACAAGAGGTGACACAAGGAAGGATAAAATTCATATATGAAGCAAGTAACGCCTCCTCTCGCCACAGCCTGAAATGGGAGGTGGAGGGTCGATCCATGAGAAACAGGTTTGACTTTGGAAGCAACCCTGGAGTTTGCAACGAGGGTTTCTGGGGTGCTTCGGGGTCCAGATCCCCGGAGTCCCTCCTGCTCCCAGCGAGGCCAGTGAGCTCCCAGCATTCCCTTTCCCCGCAGTATCACACCAGGCCGGTCCGGCTGGCACTCCCCCCTCGACCGGCGCCTCTCTTCTCCGCTCACCCCGATCCCTGAAAGGCTTCCGTGGGCCTCAGCCCAGCATCTCCTGCCCCAGGTGGCTCCTCCGGTGCGCGGCCAGGTTGCCCTTCTGGGAAAAGCTCTTCCCGCAGGTGAGGCACTGGAAGGGGGCGTCTCCCGCTCGGAGTCTCCGGCTGGGGCTCCTCGGGGTCTCCTTCGGGCCGAAGCACCGCTTGCCCTCCTCGCTGGGGAGCGGCTTCTTCGCCCGGTGGGCCCGCTGGTGGCTGACCAGGCTGCTCCTGCCGCTGAAGCCCTCCCCGCACTCGTGGCAGGTGAAGGCGGCCGCCCCGCCGTTCTGGTGGGACTTCTCCTGGTGCTTGATCCTCAGCGGCCTCTGCCCCACGGCCTCCCCGCGCTCCCCGGACGGGCAGGGCCTCCCCCGAGAGGGTTTCTCCGGCACATCCGGGCTGCGGCTGCCGCCCCGTCCGCCACAGGCCCCTTTCTGGTGCGCCAGGAGCAGCCGCTCCTCCCGGAAGCCCTTCCCACAGGCCGGGCAGGCGAAGGGCCGCTCGACTCCCCCGCCGTGGACCCTCTGGTGGGTCAGGAGGTTCTGCTTGAGGCTGAAGCGCTTCCCGCAGATCCCGCAGGCGAAGGGCTTCTCCCCGGTGTGGATCCGCTGGTGGATGATGAGGTTGTGCTTGAGGCCGAAGCCGCGCCCGCACTCGGGGCACACGAAGGCCCGCTCCCCGGCGTGCTGCTGCTTCTGGTGCCGCAGGAGGCTCAGCGGCTGCGGGAAGGTCTCCCCGCAGACCAGGCACTTGTGCTGCTCCTCCTCCTCCACCTGGCTGTGGATCACCAGCGCGTTCTCATCGCCAGAGCCTTCCTCCCATAAGGAGAAGGGCCTCTCGCACGATGGCGGCGCGGCAGTGGGAGCCTCCTCTCCCTCCATGGAGCAGATGACGGCCCTGGAGAGGACGGAGAAACAAAGGGAGAGGGAATGTGAGAGCTGCCCACAAGTCAAGGGAGTGCACCAGATTACGGAACGTAGGAGCCACTTTGAGTCTCTTTTGGTAGAGAAAAAGCAGGGTATGATGATGATGATGATGGTGGTCATCATCATCATCATCATCATCAGAACAAATGCAATTAAGGCCAAGATCGAAAAATCAGCTGATGACCCAAAATGCAGGCTGTTCAAGGAAGCTGACGAAACCATAGATCAGGGGTCCCCAAACTAAGGCCCGGGGGCCGGATGCGGCCCATCGAAGCCACTTATCCGGCCCCCATGGCACGAGGGCAGAAGGGGGTTGGGCTAAATAACCCAAGGGGTCTCTTCTTCTCTTACAACCCTTATTATTATTATTATTATTATTATTATTATTATTATTATTATTATTATTATTATCATTGAGGCTGGGTGGCCATCTGTCAGGGATGCTTTGCTTGTGCTTTTAGTGCACAAGGGCAGAAGGGGGTTGGACTAAATGGCCCAAGGGGTCGTTTTCCAACTCTCATTATTATTATTATTATTATTATTATTATTATTATTAAAGTTGAGGCTGGGTGGCGCTTTCGGTGCACAAAGGCAGAAGGGGATTGGACTCAACAGCCCAAAGGGTCTTTTCCAACCCTCTTTTTATTGTTGTTGTTGTTGTTGTTGTTATTATTATTAATAATAATTATTATTATTATTGCTCAGTGGCAACTATAGTCCGGCCCTCCAACAGTCCGAAGGATCGTGAACTGGCCCCCTGTTTAAAAAGTTTGGGGACCCCTGCCATAGATCATATCCTCAGCTGCTGTAAGAAAATTGCACAGACAGACTACAAACAGAGGCACAACTATGTGGCCCAAATGACTCATTGGAACTTATGCCTCAAGGACCACCTCCCAGCAGCAAAGAACTGGTGGGATCACAAACCTGCCAAAGTATTGGAAAATGAGCACGCAAAGATACTGTGGGACTTCCGAATCCAGACTGACAAAGTTCTGGAACACAACACACCAGACATCACAGTTGTGGAAAAGAAAAAGGTTTGGATCATTGCTGTTGCCATCCCAGGTGACAGTCGCATTGACGAAAAACAACAGGAAAAACTCAACCGCTATCAAGACCTCAAGATTGAACTTCAAAGACTCTGGCAGAAACCAGTGCAGGTGGTCCCGGTGGTGATCGGCACATTGAGTGCCGTGCCAAAAGATCTCAGCCGGCATTTGGAAAGAATAGACATTGACAAAATTACGATCTGCCAACTTCAAAAGGCCACCCTACTGGGATCTGCACGCATCATCCAAAAATACATCACACAGTCCTAAACACTTGGGAAGTGTTCGACTTGTGATTTTGTGATACGAAATCCAGCATATCTATCTTGTTTGCTGTGTCATAATAAAATAATAATAATAATAATAGTGGTGATCAGCACATTGGGTGCAGTGCCTAAAGGCCTTGGCCAGTACTTGAAAACAATCAGCACTGACAAAATTGCCATCTGTCAGCTGCAAAAGGCCACCCTACACATTATCTGCACACATTATTCACCGATACATCACAGTCCTAGATACCTGGGAAGTGTCCAACTGAGTGATCCAATACAACAGCCAGCATAGTGATATTTTCTGAAGTGTACTACTCTTGTTGGGTATCAAATAATAACATAGACATTGCAGTACCAGGAGACAGTAGGGTAGGGGACAAAGAGCTGGAAAAGATAATGAAATATAAGGACTAACAAATTGCAATGGGACGACTATGGCAAAATATAACAACAGTAATACCAAGAGTGGTTGATGCTCTTGGAGACATTCCAAGAAACCGCAAAAAGCACCAAAAATTTGGATAGAACATGAATCCACATGCTGCAGAAGAAATGCAGAACTTCTTGGAACTGCACACATCCTACAAAAATACCCCTAATATCCCAAGCCCTTGGGAAGAGCCTGATATTCAGAGACGAACCCCAGACACTTTGGACCTAATGTACATGTGTGCTGTGTTGTTATGTACATGTAATACAATAATAATAATAGTTTTAAATTTTTTAAAGGGGGTACACATGTATAATAGAAATCACATTCTGTCGGCATTTTATTTTAATATTTCTAGCACAGGCATGGGTCAACTTCGCCCCTCTCTCCAGATGTTTAGGACTTCATCTCCTGTTAAGGATTATGGGAGTGTAAGTCCAAAAGACCTGGAAAGAGGGCTGGAGTTGGCTCATGCCTGTGCCGGCATGTATTTTAATATGGGTAATTTATAGAAATGTATTTTAAAATATGCATTGTATTTATGGTGATGTGTTTTAACTGCGTTAAGAGGCGAATAACACAAAATAGCTAAAGGACTCCCTCCTACTAGTTCAAGAAGAAAGCATTTGCAGGGCTCAACTTTCAGTGTCTTGGACCATCAAAGTGGCCCAAAAGCTTCAAAAATAGCCGTCTTTTGGTTTGAAGGAAATGGCTCCTATTTTTGTAGCGCGAAAGGGGCCAATCCTAGAGGTTTTGTTCACTTTTTTTCTGGCTGAAAGGCACATCAAGGGCATCCTAGACAAGGTGTGGGGCCAACCTGGGTCACCTGATGCACGCAAGGAATATTGGCAGACTGGGCCGACGAGGAAGAGACATGCAAATGCAAAATCTGTGAAGAGCGTTGCTTCCACCAATAAATAGATGAGCGCATGCATGGCATCAAAAGGCCTTTGCGCAATACAACTGTTCTGATTTGTAAGCTGCTTTGGGTCCTGGTTTTGGGCAGAAAGGCTGGATATAAGCCAGGCACGGACCAAGTTTGGCCCTCCTTCCAGGTGATTTGGCCTTCAACTCCCACAATCCCTATCAGTCTACCTGCTATTGGCTTGTAGGCCCCTTTGTAGCTCACAGGAATGACTAGTTTTAAATTTAATATAATGTTTGCTAATTGTGTCGTGGTTTATCTTGTTGGGTGTGCCATTAATTGTTTATTTGGTTTTTATGTATTTTTTGTCTTATTCGTGCTGTGAGCCGCCCCGAATCCCCTGGGGAGATGGAGCAGGGTATAAATAAAGCTTATTATTATTATTATTATTATTATTATTATTGACACAATGACATTGTATGACACAGCAAACGAGATGCATATGCTGGATTTCGTATCACAAAGTCACAAGTCGAATGCTTCCCAAGCGTTTAGAACTGTGTGAGGTATTTTCAGATTATTATTATTATTTTATTGTATGGCACAGCAAACAAGATAGATATGCTAGATTTCATATTACAAAATCTCAAGTCGAACACCTCCCAAGTGTTTAGGACTGTGTGATGTATTTTGGATTATTATTATTATTATTTTATTATGACAGAGCAAACAAGATAGATATGCTGGATTTCGTATCACAAAATCACAAGTCGGACACTTCCCAAGTGTCTAGGACTGTGTGATGTATTATTATTATTACTACTATTACTATTATTATTATTGACACAATGATGTTGTATGACACAGCAAACAAGATAGATATGCTGGATTTCGTATCACAAAATCACAAGTCAAACACTTCCCAAGTGTCTAGGACTGTGTGATGTATTTTCGGATGATGCGCGCAGATCCCAGTAGGGTGGCCTTTTGCAGTTGGCAGATTGTAATTATTATTATTATTATTATTATTAGATACACAATGAGATTAGTACACAGCAAAAAAAAAAGCCACCCTGCTGGCTGTTGTATTGGACTCATGTCGGACACTTCCCAAGAGCCTAGGACTGTGAAATGTACTGGCAGATAATGCATGCAGATCCGAGTAGGGTAGCCTTTTGCAGCTGGCCGATGGTGTTTATGTGCAGGCCAAGGTCTTTAGGCCCTGCACCCAGTGTGTCAATCCCCACTGGGACCCCCTTGACTGGCTTGTGCCTGAGCCTTTGCAGTTTGATCTTTAAATCCTCATATTGCGTAAGCTTTTCCAGTTGCTTCTTGTTGATTCTGCTGTCGCCAGGGATTGCAACATCGGCGATCCACGGTTTGTTTTTTTCCACGATCATGAGGTCAAGAGCCTGGTGCTCCAAAACTCTTATCTGCCTGAATCCAGAAGTCCCAGAAATATTATGATTAGCGCTAGGAATGGTGGGAGTTGAAGTCCAAAACCCCTGGAGGGCAGGAGGGCCCAAGACATGGAAGGAGGTCCCTGCTGGTGTGGGCTTTGCAGTGCGTCTCCCTGGGCCTGGCTCGTGCCCTGGCCTCCTTCCAACCCATGCAGCTTGGCCCGCATTCTCCAGCCAGTGCAGATCCATCACCATGCGGTTGGAACTGCATTGCATGCGTCTGCTTCCGGGTCTCAACCGAGCAGCGGGGGCTGGTGACGTCACCTGGCCTCACCTGAACGACTGAGCCCCCGCAGACTACAGCCCCCGGCATGCAACGCGGCGCAGACCCCTCCGAAGGGGCTCAAAGGCAGCCCCGCGCGGGATGCCGGGAGTTGTAGTCCTGCAGTGTGTGTGTGTGTGTATTTTTTTTATTTTTGCAGCCTTCCCTATGGAAGATCCCCCCCTGCGGGCCTTGGAACGCGGCGCGAGCCCCACTTGCAGGCCCCGCCAGGGCTGCTCCCGCGTCACGCGTCCACACGTGCAAGGCGGTGTTTGCTCCCCTTTCCTCGCGTGCAAAGCCCGAAATAAGGGCAAAGGGGGGGGGGGGGGGACCCCGGCAAGGTCAGGCCCCACGGATAACGCGGTCTCCGGGGGCAGAGGTGGTTCTTGTTGGCCCCCTTCTGACCCCACTCACCTCCAAGAGCAGCAGCAGCGGCAGCACGCTCTCCTGCTTCTCCTCCTCCTCCTCCTCCTTCTGCTGCTGTTCCTCTTCCTTTCCTGCCTCCCTTCCTTCTTCCCTTCTTTCCCGGCTCCTCCTCGCGAGGTTTGTTGCAATGCTGCACCGCGCAGCCCGCCAGCCCTGCCAGGGAGGCCCACTTCCTGCACCAGAGAATGAGAGAGAGAGAGAGAATGAGAGAATGAGAGAGAGAGAGAATGAGAGAGAGGAGGAGGAGGAGGAGGAAGGCTCCCTCTCCTGCTGCTGCTGCTGCTCCTCTCCCTCCTCCTGCACCTTCTTCTTCTTCTTCTTCTCCTGAGTCATCTCATTCTCCTCCCCCCGTTTGGGTCCTTCTCCTCCTCCTCCTGCTTCTTCTGCTCCTTCTCCCCCCTCCTTTTTCTTCTTCTTCTTCTGCTTCTCCTTCTTTCACTGTTCCTCCTCCTCCTGCTCCTTCTTTTGTTTCTTCTTCTGCTGCTGCTCCTGCACCTCCTCCTCTTCCTCTCTTTTTCGGTTTCTTCTCCTGAACCTTCTTCTTCTCCTGACTCATCTCATTCTTTTCCCGTTTGTTCCTCCTACTGCTGCTTCTTCTGCTCCTTCTTCCCTTCTCCTTGTTCTTCCTCTCCTTCTGCTTCTCCTTCCTTCACTTCTCCTTGTTCTTCTTCTGCTCCTTCTTCCCTTCTCCTTGTTCTTCCTCTCCTTCTGCTTCTCCTTCCTTCACTTCTCCTTGTTCTTCTTCTGCTCCTTCTTCCCTTCTCCTTGTTCTTCCTCTCCTTCTGCTTCTCCTTCCTTCACTTCTCCTTGTTCTTCTTCTACTCCTTCTTACCTTCTCCTTGTTCTTCCTCTCCTTCTGCTTCTTCTTTCACTTCTCCTCCTTGTTCTTCTTCTTTCACTTCTCCTTGTCCTTCTCCTACTCCTTCTGCTCCTTTTGTTTCTTCTTCTGCTGCTGCTCCTGCACCTCCTCCTCTTCCTCTCTTTTTCTGTTTCTTCTCTTTCTCCTGAACCTTCTTCTTCTCCTGACTCATCTCATTCTTTCCCCCCTGTTTTGTTCCTCCTTCTTTCCTTTTCACTTTTCCTCGTTCTCCTCCTGCTCCTTCTTCTCCCTCCTTGTTCTTCTTCTTCTGCTTCTCCTTCTTTCACTGCTCCTCCTCCTTCTGCTCCTTTTGTTTCTTCTGCTGCTGCTGTTCCTGCACCTCCTCCTCTTCCTCTCTTTTTCTGTTTCTTCTCCTTCTCCTGAACTTTCTTCTCCTGACTCATCTCATTCTTTCCCCCCTGTTTTGTTCCTCCTACTGCTGCTTCTTCTGCTCCCTCTTCCCCCTCTTTGTTCTTCCTCTCCTTCTGCTTCTCCTTCTTTCCCTTCTCCTTGTTCTTCCTCTCCTTCTGCTTCTCTTTCACTTCTTGTTCTTCTTCTACTCCTTCTGCTTCTTTTTCTGCTCCTTCTTCCCCTCCTTCTGCTTCTCCTTATTCTTCTCCTACTCCTTCTGCTTCTTCTTTTGTTTCTTCTGCTGCTGCTGTTCCAGCTCCTCTTCCTCTCTTTTTCGGTTTCTTCTCTTTCTCCTTCTCCTGAACCTTCTTCTTCTCCTGACTCATCTCATTCTTTCCCCCCTGTTTTGTTCCTCCTGCTGCTTCTTCTTCTGCTCCTTCTCCCCCCTCGTTCTTCCTCTCCTGCTTCTCCTCCTTTCACTTCTCCTCCTTGTTCTTCTTCTACTCCTTCTCTTCTCCTTGGTCTTCTTCTACTCTTTCTGCTTCTTCTTCTGCTCCTTCTTCCCCTCTCCTTGTTCTTTCTCTCCTGCTTCTTCTCCCCTCGCTGCTCCTTGTTCTTCTCCTACTCCTTCTGCTTCTTCTTTTGTTTCTTCTGCTGCTGCTGTTCCAGCTCCTCTTCCTCTCTTTTTCTGTTTCTTCTCTTTCTCCTTCTCCTGAACCTTCTTCTTCTCCTGACTCATCTCATTCTTTCCCCCCTGTTTTGTTCCTCCTACTGCTGCTTCTTCTGCTCCTTCTTCCTCTTCCTTGTTCTTCCTCTCCTTCTGCTTCTCCTTCTTTCACTTCTCCTTGTTCTTCTTCTACTCCTTCTTCCCTTCTCCTTGTTCTTCCTCTCCTTCTGCTTCTTCCTTCGCTGCTCCTTGTTCTTCTCCTCGTTGTTCTTCTCCTACTACTTCTGCTTCTTTTTCTGCTCCTTCTTCCCCTCTCCTTTTTCTTCTTCTCCTTCCTTCACTGCTCCTCCTCCTCCTTGTTCTTCTTCTTCTTTTGTTTCTTCTTCTCCTGCTATTCCAGCCCCTTCTCCTCCTTTTCCTCTCTTTTTCTGTTTCTTCTCTTTCTCCTTCTCCTGAACCTTCTTCTCCTGATTCATCTCATTCTTCCCCGTTTTATTCCTCCTGCTTCTTCTTTTTCTGCTCTTTCTTCCTCTCCTGCTTCTCCTTCTTTCACGTCTCCTCCTTGTTCTTCTTCTACTCCTTCTACTTCTTCTTCTGCTCCTTCTTCCCCTCTCCTTGTTCTTCCTCTCCTTCTGCTTCTCCTTCTTTCACTTCTCCTCCTTGTTCTTCTTCTACTCCTTCTGCTTCTTCTTTTGTTTCTTCTTCTGCTGCTGTTCCAGCTCCTCTTCCTCTCTTTTTCAGTTTCTTCTCCTTCTCCTGAACCTTCTTCATCTCCCGATTCATCTCATTCTTTCCCCGTTTTGTTCCGCCTACTGCTTCTTCTGCGCCTTCTTCCCCCTCCTTGTTCTTCCTCTCATTCTTCTCCTTTCTCTTCTCCTCCTTGTTCTTCCTCTCCTTCTGCTTCTCCTCCTTTCGCTTCTCCTCCTTATTCTTCTCCTACTCCTTCTGCTTCTTCTTTTATTTCTTCTTCTGCTAGTCCAGCTCCTCTTCCTCTCTTTCTCGGTTTCTTCTCTTCCTCCTTCTCCTCCACTTCCTTCCTTCTTTCCTTTTCTTTTCCACCCCATCCTACCCCTAATATTATCTCAGGAAACCATGGATCCCCCACCAGGCCTTGTTATTATGCCCTTCACTCTGACCCCCTTTACTCTCCTTGACCTTTGGTGGTTGAAGCTGACATTGTTTTAAAACTTTTTTATCTTGTTTTATGGATTTGTTAAAATTGTGCCTGAATTCATTTCTGTTTTATATTGCTTGTTACTTGTTTTTTACTGTTTTGTTTTATATTCTTATTTGTTTACAGTATGTCTTTTGGGTTTGGCCCCGTGTTACCACCCCGAGTCCCTTTGGGGAGATGGTGGCAGGATACAAAAATAAAGTATTAGTGTTATTATTATTCCCACCCCAACTTTGGAACGGCCTCCCCAGAGAGATCAGGAAAGCCCTGCACCAGATACAGGGCCCTTCGCCCTGCAGGACCCCAATAATAATAATAATGATGATGATGATGATGATGTGATGGGCACATTGCCGTGCCAAAAGATCTCAGCCGGCATTTGGAAACTGTTATGGTTGAGCCTTCGGGCTCCGGTAATAGAAGAAGGGGTCGTAAGACTCCTCGAGAGTCAGACTCCTTCGAGGAGCGTGAAAGAAAGCGGCTCCGGGATCTGTTTGCAGAACCGACAGATGAGGACTCATTTGAGGGTTTTTCTGAGGGTTTGGAGGAAGAGATGGCCAGCTCGGAGGAGGATGACATGGAATGGACTCGTGTGAGGGAGGATTTGGGTGTTGGGGAAACAGGCAATGAAAGCATGGGAGGTGATTGGCGGGTTGCAGGATCAGACCCATGGACTGGCTGGAGGGATGGAGCGGGATCCACAGCTGGGGATGCTGTGGGGCGTAGTCAAAGGTGCTTAAGCTCTGATGAGGATGATGATGTTGGGGCACCTGGAATTGGGATGGCAGCTGACAGCAATGATGAGCTTGAACTGGGATAAAATGGGGTTTGGGACCAATGTCTAATTGCGTTGGGCAAGGTAATCTGGACGGACGCTTGGGCTTTTGTTGGGGAACTTCCTGAAGACGGGTGTGCTTCGTTACTAGATACGTAAGTTTACCAAGGACACTGGGCATCGACGGCGGGAGGAACTGTGCGGGGTTTTTCTCTGTGCAACTTGTGTTTAATCTCAATAGCTTGGACCTCCGTCGTCTTTTTGACGGGCAATACCTACTCACACTGGATTGACGCTGGATTGACTGACTTCGATTCCGGATTATCCCTTCTGCTGGCTATCGGTGAGACCTTTGGATTCCTTGACGACTACGCTTGGCTAAAGACCTCTGGACCGGATTGGGACCCTGCTGACTGCCGTTACCCTGACTACGACCACGCTTTTCATTCGCTGCAGGAAGGAATAAACAAGCCTGGTTTATCCCCCTGCTGTTTCTGAATAGCAGAGAGGAATCTGCCACCAGTCTGTTGTTTACATTCTCACTCCTGCTGATTCTCTTTTGTTTGCATTGTTTGCCAGGCTGAAGTAAGCACTTTTGATTTAATCCGGATTATACTTCTGTTTAACCCGGTTTATCCATTTGAACTATTTAAGCTCAAACTGAGCTGTTTTTGTTACTTATCACACTGAAGTCAAGTGTTTGCCCTGTTCTTTGTTTCCTATGGGCATTTTTTAGTTCTGTAACCTCAATAAACTGAGTTTTGTTTTACTTGCTGGCGTTTTGTCTCTGACAGAAACAATAGACATTGACAAAATCACGATCTGCCAACTGCAAAAGGCCACCCTACTGAGATCTGCATGCATCATCCGAAAATACATCACATAGTCCTAGACACTTGGGGAGTGTTCGACTTGGGATTTTGTGATACGAAATCCAGCATATCTATCTTGTTTGCTGTGTCATAAAATAAAATAATAATAGTAATATATTCCAGGAAGGGAATAAGGGCCTCATTGAAAGAGAAACCAAGATAGGGCTCACCAAATGGTGGTTCACTTAAGTACTGTCTCTACATCAGTCATGGGCAAACTTTGTCTCTCCCTCCAGGTGTTTTGGACTTCAACTCCCACAATCCCTAACAGTGTCATAACCCTCCCTCAGTCTGTGAGGAATTGTGGGAGTTGAAGTCCAAAACACCTGGAATTGCAAAGTTTGCCCTTGCCTGATCCACACTATCCTTATATCCCAGATTATTTCTGTAGCACAGCAGATGAAACCACCGGCTGCAATAAATCCTGTCTGTTGAGAGATTGATGGCTTGAAGTCCGGGTCAGGGTGAGCTCCTGACCTTTAGCTCAGCTTCCGTCTACCTAGTAGTTCGAAAGCAAAATGTGAGTAATAGGGACTGCTTATAAGCGGGGAGGTATTAAGGCAACCATAAGGAAACACTGGTGATTCGATCAAAATGAGGAAGTTACAAAAAATCTCTTCGGCAGGGAGATGGGGGCTGGGCTGTAGCGCAGGCTGGAGAGCAGCCTGCTGCAATAAATCACTCTGACCATGAGGTCATGAGTTCGAGGCCAGCCCGTGGTGGGGTGAGCACCTGTCAATTAAATAATAATAATAATAATAATAATAATAATAATAATAATAATAGCCCCTGCTCGTTGCTGACCTAGCAACCCGAAAGATAGTTGCATCTATCAAGTAGGAAATAAGGTACCACTTATAAAAGTGGGGAGGCAAGTTTAACTAACTTACGGCTTGGAATGAGGAAGTGCCATCAGAGTGGATGATGAAGTAGCTGCTCCCCTGTGGCCAGAATCGAACATCCCCTCAGGAGAAGGTTAAATTGCCTCTGCGTCTGTCTGTCTCTGTTTGACGTGTTTATGGGCATTTAATGTTTGCCCTATGTGTGTATAATGTGATCCGCCCTGAGTCCCCTTTGGGGTGAGAAAGAAGGGCGGAATATAAATACAGTAGTCTCACTTATCCAACGTTCTGGATTATCCAACGCATTTTTGTAGTCAATGTTTTCAATACTTCGTGATATTTTGGTGCTAAATTCATAAATACAGTAATTACTACATAGCATTAATGTGTAATGAACTACTTTTTCTGTCAAATTTGTTCTATAACATGATGTTTTGGTGCTTAATTTGTAAAATCATAACCTGTTTTGATGTTTAATAGGCTTTTTCTTAATCTCTCCTTATTATCCAACATATTCACTTATCCAACATTCTGCCGGCCCGTTTATGTTGGATAAGTGAGACTCTACTGTACTGTAAATAAATAAATAAGATGGAGTGACAACACAATCCCCCGCCCCGGGCCAGAACTGAGCACAAGCTTCCAAGAAGCCGAAGATGGGAAAAGCTTATATAGCTCTATGTTTAATTGTCTGTGTTGTCTGTGTATAAAAACAACATTGAATGTTTGCTGCATATGTACGTTCTATGATCCTGCCTGAGTCTCCTTCGGAGTGAGAAGGGCGGAATATACATACTGTAAACAAATAGATATAATCCAGTTCAAAGCAGACAGTCTGGGCTCAGATCCTGGGACAGAGCCACGCTTCAACAAAAACCAGACAGTGACACACAACCACACTGCAAAGACTTGGCTTCGGTGCTCGTTTTTGTTTCAAAATTAACATCTACGGCTTTATTTCTTGAAAAGAGTATACAGTTAGGAAACTGACCTAAGTGGAAACGTGAAGGCGTTAGTGTCCAGAAGCTGGAGAGTGCGTTTCAGTGTGGAACCTCTTCATCTTCGGGAACCACGGAAGCGGCCTCCTTTTCCCTAAATCAATCCCAGATCTGCATCCGTGTCACCAAACCCTTGGAGTGCACCAAACCGTTTGCCCCGTTTGCATGCAGTGCTGCGCCCGAAGTCGGAAAGTGGAGGGAGAGGTAGGAGAGTCGGACTGGAGGCCGGAGCGGACGGACTCGAGACCTGCGACCGCTTCCTCCGAAACACCATCCGAAGGTGCTGCGAACGTGCCTCCCATCACAGGGAGTGTGCATTTTAAAAGTTAAAGCTGCAATTCCATTTTAAAATCACGTCCATGTGGGATTCGTCCACAAGTAACAAAGTCTATGGCAAATAAACCTTCCCTGGTGCATCGTGCAGGACGTCTGAGAGTACGTCTACACTGTCGAATTAATGCAGTTTGGCGCCACTTGAGCTGCTATGGCTCAATGCTATGGAATCATAGATGAGGTGCAGAAAAGGAACCAAATGATTATTATTCGTAACACCTGTCTTAGGTACCCGGTGTTGCCCAGGTGGACATTTTCTTATGTATTGCTAACTATGGCTATTTCTAATAAATAGGATTAGAAAATGCACAGCCGGGAAACACTGGATACGAAAGATCATAGAATCATAGAGTTGGAAGAGACCCCATGGGCCATCTAGTCCAACCCCCTGCCATGCAGGAAAAGCACAATCAAAGCCTTCCTGACAGATGGCCATCCAGCCTCTGTTTAAAGGCTAGTTATTACGAAATTGTCCTGAATGAGTCGCTGTTGCAGCCTGGCAAGCATCGGATGCGCTTTCTGAGTGTTCAGAGGATGAGGAAGGGGCTGATGGGTTGCAACCTGCAATTTCCAAGGTGTCTGTGGAAGAGAACCGGGACCCGGGAGGGAGATGTTTTGGAATCTCCAGGCAACGGGAGAATGTGGTATAAGTTCCCATGAGAATCGGCCAGAGTGGCCTTTGGAGGAGAATGGGGGAGACAAAGGTTTTTCCAGATCCAGTGGCCTTGAGATTAGGAGGCAGAATGTAAAACAGAGACAAACTCGTTTTTCTCAGAGGCTTAGAGATAAGGAGAGAAAACGCAGGTGTGTGTGAAGTGATGTTATGGGAGGGAGTGAGGCCTTTTAGGTGGTTTCTGGATTCTTAGGCTTTTAGTGGGAACGACGTTGTATAACAGAGAAACAGTTATAGTTTAGTCTAGTCCTTGATTAAGTTTCTGGTTCACATATTTGAAGATTCTTGGTTTAATTCCTGTTTCATGTTTTTGAGGTTTTGCCTTTCTTGAGTTCCTGTTTACATGTCTATGGATATAACCTTTGGACAATACCATTTAAGTTTTGTTTTTGTTTTTTTGCTTGGTGCCAACTCAAGTCTCTGTGGATTGCTTTTTGGTGCTTTTGGTTCAAAAGCTATTGAACTCTTGAACTCGTTGGGAATTACTTTTTGTACTTTCGATGCTTCTTTTTTGACCTGCCTTTTTCTTTTCATAATGATTCATTAATAAACCTTTATTTACTGAATTATCTGGACGTGGTGTGGTGTTGGGTGGAAAGGTGTACCAGGGCTACAATGCAACAGTCACTTGAGATAAAAGTGCGGACACTCTCCTTATAAACACGTTCTTAAATGGTTGCCTCCAGCAAGTCACACTCTCTCAGCCTCAGTGGAAGTTTCATCATCTCCCCTTTTAAAATACATTTTAATGTATTTATATTGATATGTTTTAACTAAGGCTTTTAATATTTGCATGAAATGTTTACTTGAGTGTGTTTTATTGATTTGTTATTGTTTACCTTGCTTATTTGTGTTATATTATTTGGTTTATTTATTTTGTACTTTTGGCATCGAAAGGCTGCCATTTTTGTTGTGAACAGTCCCGAGTCTCCAGAAGGGAGATGAGACGGGATACAAATACAGTAGAGTCTCACTTATCCAAGCCTCGCTTATCCAAGTTTCTAGATTATCCAAGCCATTTTGTAGTCAATGTTTTCAATACATCATGATATTTTGGTGCTAAATTCGTAAATACAGTAATTACAACATAACATTATTGCTTATTGATCTGCTTTTTCTGTCAAATTTGTCGTATAACATGATGTTTTGGTGCTTAATTTGTAAAATCATAACCTAATTTGATGTTTAATAGGCTTTTCCTTAATCCCTCCTTATTATCCAAGATATTCGCTTATCCAAGCTTCTGCTGGCCCGTTTAGCTTGGATAAGTGAGACTCTACTGTAGTTATTTTAAAAAGTTATTATTACCTGCCTTGAGCCATTAGGAGAAGACGGTAACAAATAGAATTATTATTATTTTATTATGACACAGCAAACAGGATAGATATGCTGGATTTCGTATCACAAAATCACAAGTCGAACACTTCCCAAGTGTTCGACTTGTGCAAAACTTCAAAAACAAGAAGTCATAAACAGGAATTAAACCAAGAATCTTCAAATACGTGAACCAGGAACTTACCGTAGGACTAGAATTATTATTATTATTATTTTATTATGACACAGCAAACAAAATAGATATGCTGGATTTCATATCACAAAATCACAAGTCGAACACTTCCCAAGTGTCTAGGACTGTGTGATTATTTATTTATTATTATTATTATGGGCTGTGGTTTTTTGGCTTCACATGGCGCCTGTTCATAGGGCCAGGCTTAGGACAGCAGGCTAAACCATTGTGCTGCAGAAAATCCTGCCAACCAAAAGGTCGGCAGATTGAGCCCAGGTCGGGGTTAGCACCCATTGTCAACCCCAGCTCCCAGCCCACCTAGCAGGTTGAAAGCAGAAATGTGAGTAGATAAATACATACCACTTTTAGCGGGGAGGTAATAAAAGCACCCGTAAGGACACTGATTGAGAGGAAAGCTCCCCGGCATGGAAGATGGAGCGACAGCTGAGCCTCCAAGATGCCGGTAATAAGATAGGGGAAAAATTGCCTTTACCTCTGTTTGTATTGTCTGTCCTTGTTAATTGTGTAACTGGCACTGAATGTTTGCCCTAGTTGTGTGTTCTATAAGTCGCTCTAAGTCCCCTTCAGAGTGAGAAGGGTGGGGTATAAATACTGTAAATAATAATAAATAACCACCGAAATGGCACCAGATCTGGCCTTTTCTTGGAAGCCAGGATTTGAGCATTGCATACATGCATTCCTATAGGCCTGGAGCTAATCCTATTGATCTCTAGATTGCCCTCTTGTGGTTGCTTCTAAGTGCTGCATACCTTCTTTTTCTTTTTGGGACCCTCTCCCCAAAATGAAAGTGGGCTTTTTAGTTGAAACCCTGCCATTATTTTAAGGCGGGTAATAAAGGATAGGTGTGCCATGTTTGGTCTAGATCCATCGCACCATGTCAACGCCTTTTGAGGTACAAACAAATGTATGTACCTACCTATTTTGATATATAAAAGTAAGTATTAGTAGTAGTAGTAGTTTCATTTAGGCAAAATTGAAACATATTGTGTCTCTCTGCATTGGGTCTCAATCCAGAGAGAAAAGAGAGGCATAAATAAATACATGTTACAACAATAACATGATGCAATGTAGGTCAGAACCCAATGACTGCAATGTCTGTAATGTTAAAAGTAATGGATAAGTGGTGCCAAACTGCATTAATTCTAGAGTGTAGATCAGGCATGGGCCAACTTGGTCTCTCCAGGTGTTTTGGACTCCAACTCCCACCATTCCTCACAGCCTCAGGCCCTTTCCTTTTCCCCCTCGGCCGCTTAAGCGGCCGAGGGGGAAAAGGAAGGGGCCTGAGGCTGTGAGGAATGATGGGAGTTGGAGTCCAAAACACCTGAAGGGACCAAGTTGGCCCAAACCTGGTGTAGATACACTTGGTGTAGATGCACCTTCTTGTGCTCTTCTGACCACAAGTCATTGAAGGAACAATGCATGCTGGGTCCCTCTGGCCATATCCCGAGTCTGGTGAGAAAACTGGAAATGCCAGGCTGTGCCTCCAAAGCATTCGTCCCATAAAGCAAGTGGAGGAAAAGCTTTCACCCTCTTCTAATGACGTGTTTCTGTTCACATGGAGACTCCAGCCAAGCCTCAGGACCCATCGTAATGTCCGGTGTCTCGAATCCTTTCAAACACGTCCCGAGTGAGCTTCTTTCGCTTGCGGTACAAGCCACAGCCTCTCCAGTAAAGCACAAGTTCGGGTCTTGCTTCATTTGTTTTGAACCCCGGACCGGCTGGGGAGTCCTTCCAAGCTCCCTGCCCCACTGCTAAATCCACCGAAGCAAGATTCCAGAGATGCTGCGGAATTAATACGGAGAGAGTGTGAGAGAGAGCGTTTGTGTCCCCTGCAAGATTTGCGGAAAGGTCCAGGGGCACCGAAGGCCATTTTGAGAGGATTTTGGGGTCTTGCGGAAGGACGGAAGGGACAAAGGCCACGGGTGCTGTGCATAAGCACCGCCCAGAGCTAAATGGCAATTGTGGTATGTGGGAAATAGCCAGCGGTGTAGAGAGGAAGGCGAGTGGGCGGATGGACGGCCGGACGGTGGAGCCAACCGAATCCCTAATTGGGCTGGGCCTGGATCTGCCTCACAATTATTTCTCCCGCTGCCGGCGCATAGCCCTGCCGCAGGGGTCCCTCCGCCACCTCGGCCGGCACAATGTTGCGGTGGCTGCGCTGGTGGGCGCGCATGTTGGAGCCCTGGCTGAAGACGCGGGGGCAGAGCGGGCAGGCGTAGGGTTTCTCGCCGGTGTGGAGCCGCTCGTGCGAGACCAGGTTGGACTTCTGGGAGAAGCGCTTGGGGCAGCGGCTGCAGGCGTAGGGCTTCTCCCCCGTGTGGATGCGGATGTGGGCCACCAGGTAGGGCTTGCAGCGGAACGGCTTGGCGCAGACCGGGCAGATGAAGGGGCGGTCCACGGCCGGCGGAGGGGGCAGCAGCGGAGTGGGCAGGAGGGTCGGCGGCAGCGGGAGGACCGGTGGCAGCAGCGGGGAGTCCCCCTGAGCACAGGACCGGTGGGCGGCCAGGACCCGCTGCTGCTGGGCCTGGAAGGCTTCGGCCCCGAGGGGGTCTGGCACAGGACGGACTCCGGGGAAGGCAGCCTCCCCATTGAAGGCGTCTGGCGGGTGTTGCTGGGGGACCGAGAGGGGCTCGCGGCTGTGGATCTTCTGGTGGGAGATGAGATTGGGTTTGTGGCGGAAGCTCTTGCCGCACTGGCCGCAGACGTAGGGCTTCTCCCCGGTGTGGATGTGTTGGTGGGAGGCCAGGTAAGCCTTGCTGCCGAAGGACTTCCCGCACTCCTGGCACTGGTACCGCCGCTCTCCCGTGTGCACCTGCCGGTGGGCCAGCAAGTTGGGCTTGTGCCGGAAGCTCTTTCCGCACAGGTTGCAGGAGTAGGGCCGGTCGGTGGCCAGTTGGGCCAGCGCCCCCGCCTTGGGCACGGACCCCGCGATGCCCTCGGCCGCCATGTGGGCCATCTGGTGCGTGACCAGCTCCTCCCAGCCGTGGAAGCTCCAGCCGCACTGGTCGCAGATGAACTCCCCATTGCTGTGGAGCCCTGGGGCCTGGTGGCCGGGCAAAGGCTGGGGCCCGTAGCCCAGGGCCCAGGGGTTGAAGCCGTGGCCGGCCGGGCCCTGCTGGTGCAAGGACATCTCGGGCCAGAAGGGGAGCGGGCCCCCCTCACCCGGAGAGCGGGGGAAGGGGCTGGTGGGGCCGGACCCCGAGTGGCCCTCCTGCGGCACTGCCGGATCGGGTGGTGACCGCGGGGAAGAGGAGGGGGAGGAGGGGGACCGCCCCGGGCCCGGGGGCCCAATCCGGGGCCACTTCCGCGCGTGGAGGCGCCGGTGGGCGATCAGGGCCACTCGGTACAGGAAGCTGCGCTGGCACTTGGGGCACTTGTAGGGCTTCTCCCTCTTCTGGGCCGGCAGCCTCAGGGGTGGGCTCTTCTCTGGGCCCTTCTCTGCTGTTCGGGGACGGCGAAGGCGGGCCCTCTTCAAGGCCTTGGGTTCGGGTGACTTTGGAGAGTCTGGCTGCCCATTTTCATCCGGCTGCTCGCTCAGCGTTACAATAGTGGCTGTGAAAAGATGGGAGGACATTATGACCCCTTTCAATGCAAAGACCACCTCCTCAGCCTGAAGGCCCGCAAGCCAGGATGCCTGGACTCCCTTTAACTAGCTTGGGGAAAGTTTCTTTTGGGGGACCAATTATTTTTGAAAATTTTAGGTTGCAATTTCTGGAATCCTCAGAGCCCCGACAGCTGAAGCATTCTAGAAATTGCAATCCACAACGATGGCTTTTTCAATCCTTGGCACTAGCCCTTCCATTCTTTCTCTTCTCTGCACTGCCCTCCTTTTCTGCCCTTGCTGTTCAAAGTGGGCATCGGCCACAGCCCTTTGCAAGATGTCAGCATAGGACTCCTATTAAACAGTTATGGCTTCCCTCCCGCTATGCTAGAAAATTGGGAGATATAGTCTACTACCCCACCCTCCACCTTGCCAAAAGGCCCGTCTGCCCCAGTTTCACTGGAGGCCCTTATCAGAAATATTAAAAATTAACTAGGTATTTTTAATTACAAAAATGTGAGTCAAGCACTGAAAGGGTTAAATGGATGCAATGACTCAGCAAAGCTGTAGTTCAATATAAGCAGGTGTGCCTGCAGCGTAGTAGGCCTCAGTGTGAGAAGGCCTCAGTGTGAGTGAGGCCTCAGCATGAAAAGGCCTCCGCGTGAGAGGCCTCAGCGTGAGCGAGGCCTCAGTGTGAGTGAGGCCTCAGCATGAAAAGGCCTCCGCGTGAGAGAGGCCTCAGCATGAGAAGGCCTCAGAGTGAGAGAAGTCTCAGCCTAAGAAGGCCTCAGCGTGAGCGAGGCCTCAGTGTGAGAAGGCCTGGTATCAGCTTTGGTGAGAGAAGCCCCAGGTTGAAGATCTCATGTGTGAAGCTCCAGTGTGAAGGCTGCTGTGTGTAAAGTTCCTGTGTGAAGCTCCTGTGTAAGTTCGTTATTAGAGAAGGCTCTGTGAGAGTGAAGCTGTTTATCTGCATGAGAAAGAAGCCCAGCATGGAAGCAAAGAAGGAAGTATATGGAAACCTTGTTTTTGTAAATAGTGCAGCCATATTTTGCTACCAAGAAAAGCCTCAAAAGGAAGAGATAATGTGTGTTTTTGTTCTTTTTCTCACTTTTGGCTATTGGTGCTGAGTCACTCTGCTGCTAATCAGTTACCCTGCTATAAGTTTATGGGGAGGGTCATTTGTTAATAAGCCCACTTGCCCGGCAGTCCCAGCATCCTTACCTGGGGGCTCCTCCTCCTCCTCCTCCTCCTTTGGGGAGTCACTTATTCTTCTGGGTTGAGGGGTCTCTGGGGCAGACGGGGTCTCCCACCGCAGCAGCCGTGAAAGGAGCTCCGGGATGGAGAGCAGGCACTCTGCAAGGGAAGAAGGGACACAGATGTAGCAGCAAATGACAGCCGTGCAGAGGAGGCAGAGGAGGAAGGAGCAAAGGGTGCTGTTCCTCCAGGTGCAAAAAGCAATATCCCACTATGATACCCTGCAGATGGTTATGGGCCTTCATCACATAATTCAGGGAGGTGTCATTTGAATGTACCTGGATTCTGGTATTTGTACTTTTCAAAGGGATTTATGTGGAATTCTTGGCCAGGGAGAATGGAGGACACCGGCTGCATCTTGGATTACTCGGCCTCTGATTTCAGCCAATTAACTGTTGATTAATATGCATTGACTTGGGGAAAGAGAAAGGACCCCTCCCTCCCTCCCCTATATATTGCTTGGAGCAGGGCAATAAATTATATTATGGCCCTTTTACCCCACACAATAGTAGTGCTATGATTCCACTTCAGCTGTCATGTTTGTAGTTTAGAGGGGTGTTCCAAATTCTCAGCCAGAGAATTCTAGTAGCTGCAGCATTCCATCGGATGCAGCCATGGCAGTGAAAGCTACACGGAATCAGCTACAGGAACTGCGTAGCTTGTAATCACTGCTTTTTAGATGATGGGCTTTTTGGACTGCAACCCCCATAATGGGCCGGGCTTTAGCACAGCTAGCTAATCACCAGCAGTAATAGATCTCTATTGACTGAATAGTTGGCAGTTTGAAGCCTGGGTCGGGGTGAGCACTCGATCTTCAGCCCAGCTCACTGTCAACCTAAGCAATTCAAAAACAGCTGTGAGCTGTGAGTAGAGAAATTAGGCACCGCTTAAGTGGGGAGGTATTTTGCGGCACCATAAAAGAAAATAACAGAAATACCAGAAATGCTGGCGATCAAAGAACAGGAGGAAAATTTGTGTTCAAGGGCTCGTCATCATAGCAGTTGGAGCGACAGCACCTCCCAGTGGCCAGAATCGAGCCCAACCTCCAGGACGCCGAAGTTGGAGAAATGCCGGCATAATACCTCTATCTGTGGTCTGTCCTGTATGTCTAGCAGCATTGAATGTTTGCCATGTATATATTCTGTGATCCACCCTGAGTCCCCTTTGGGGTGAGAAGGGCAGAATATAAATGCTGTAAATACATTAATAATGCCTTGCTGTTAATTCTCCTGTTCAAGGCAGATGGGAATTGTAGGCAAATAAAATCTGGAGGGGTGTAAGTTGCCTGCTGCAGATTCCAAGGGTCTTTGACTGCATCTGCACTGCAGAACTAATGCAGTTTGACACCACGTGGACAGCCATGGTTCCATGCTATGGAACCATGGCAATCCAGTTTCACAAGCCTTGTTTCCCCTTCTCTGCCTAAAAGTGCTGGGGCTTTACCAAACCATCTCTGCTTGAATTCCATAGCAGTGGAGGTGGTTTCAACCCTGCATTGATTCTACAGTGCAGATGCAGCCTCTGGACATCCTCTGGGCTCAGGGTGGGTCTCCACCAACTACAAAGGGTGTGAAGGGATGATGACAGGAGGGGGTCTCGGCATCAGAGGGGGAACCCGAAGCCGTTGTTACCCAGAGAGCAGACCAGCTCAAAGTTCTCGGCCATTACGTCCTGGTAAAGCTCCTTCTGCCATTCCGCGAGCTCCGCCCACTCCGCGGGAGAGAAGTAGACCGCCACGTCCGCAAAGGCCACCGGAACCTGCAACGAGGAGCAGCCCCTCAGCACCAACCAAGCGCCCCACAGAGATAGGGGATGGATTGCAAGAGGACAGGACATGGATCCTGAACTGCAAGGTGGGCCGAAATCACAGAGGAGCCAATAAACTGGGCCCAAGGAGAGAGTGGGCCAAGAATGGTGAAGTAGGCTGCAAACTGCTTATGATTATAAGATGTGTCACAAACTGCAATTTGGGGCTGAAAATACGGAATGAGCTAATCAGTGTCAAGTGGGCCATGAATTGCAAGGTGGGCCAAAATCATCATATGGACTCATAACACTTTGTAACAAAATTTGGGAAAAAATAATTCTGTTCCTGGTTTGAAAGTGTTATTTCCTGTTTAAATGTGTGGCATTTGCTTTGAAAGTAGTTGTTCGGCTCCAGAAACCTTGTTTTTGTGCCACAAACTAGGTTGAATTGGATAAGACTCTAGGCTAGTGGGTCCCAACCTGTTGTCTGTGGACCACCAGTGGTCTTCAAGAACTAAAATATGGTCTGCAGCCTCACCGTTACTACACCGTTGCAACAAAAGCAATTGAGAGGGTCTCGTGAAACCTTCTTGTAGTACCATGGCAATGGGGATGTTGGGAGGGAGAGGCTGACTCCCCACAAAAGGTGCAACAAAAGGCCTCCTGACTGCTGCTTCTCCTCCTCCTCCCTCTCCCTGAGTGGAGGAGCCCTTCCATATGGTGCCTGGAAGTACGGGTGCCTTAGTGTTTTTGTTTTTAGGCTTGTTCCTGGGGATATTTGGGGTGCTAATTTAGTAAATTGCATTGGATAGACCACATCTGCTCTAGATGATTAAATATGGCTTTCTGTGGGTGAGTAGATGGCAATGTTCTGTATCGGAAACTAGAGCTGATGTGGTCTATCCAATGAAATTTTCTGAATCAGCACCCCAAATAATCTCATCTAAATCTAAGGTTGACCAAAAAATGACTCATAACCTTTTTGGTACTAAGGTTGGAGAGTGGTCCCTGGTCAAAGTGGTCCCTGGTCAAAAAAAGGTTGGGAACCACTGCTTTAGTGGGAGATATTCATTGGAAAACTAGAGCAAAATGTGCCGCTGCAGGATGTCCCATAAAAATAAAATTTTTGCACATTAATAAACTTTTCCCATGTTTTTATGATAGAACCTATTAGGATATGACATTTTATCCTAACCCAGGAACAAAAATCGTATTACGCAGTATTATGAAATGTGCCACGAATTGCAAGGCAAGTGAAATCATTAAAGACGACGACTACTATTAAGTATATGGAAAATACAGAATGATCAAGTGGGTCCTGAATTGCAAGGTGGGCCAAAATCATTACATGGACCCACAATTGTGAAACAGGCTACAAAATACAGAATGGGCCGATAATTGTGAAACGGACCACGAATTACAAGGTAGGCCAAAAAAATAGCAAGCGATGATATTCATCAGGCATGGGCCAACTTGGGCCCTCCGGGTGTTTTGGACTTCAACTCCCACAATTCCTAACCGCCTACCGGCGGTTAGGAATTGTGGGAGTTGAAGTCCAAAACACCCGGAGGGCCCAAGTTGGCCCATGCCTGATATATATAGTGATCCGTATCCTTAAATCATAAAAGCGGAGCACAAATCACCAACGGGTCCCTATTATTCCCCTATGATTATGGCAAGACGTGGTTGCATCTCCACTGTAGAACGAATGCAGCTAGACCTCTCTTTGACTCAATGCTATGGAAGCCCAGGAGTTTTAGTTTCGACTGCCAAAGAGAGCTGATGACTCAGCAAACTACAGCCCCCAGGATCCCATAGCACGGAGGCATGTCTAATGAAGGAGTCAAACTGCATTAATTTGCACAAGGCTTTGGGTGTGGCGAAAGGTACGAAACCGACTCCTCCCTTGGCAGTTTGGGCATCTCAGGCCTGGCTTCCTATTAGGATTGGGACCAACTTGGGCCCTCCCTCCAGGTGTTTTGGACTCCAACTTCCGCCATTCCTAGCAACCGATGATAACAACAACAACGACAATAATCCCAGACACTTGGGATCCAGTACAACAGCCAGCAGAGTGTCTGCTGTGGACTCCTCTTGTTGTGTTTCAAATCTATATATATAAAAGAGTGATGGCATCACGGCAGCGGACAAAACAACAAAAGTAAACACCCCACAACCTCGAAAATTGACATCACAACCCCTCATCCATGCCTCTAGGTTGATACAACAAAAAGAAAAGAAAAATAAATTCCTAATTAGAGGGAGAGGAATAATAGTTTTTATCCAATTGCTGCCAGTTACAAGGCTAAGCTCCACCCACTTGGTCTCCTAGCAACCCAGTCAGCCCAGTGTTAATAAAATAATGATAAAAAAATAAATACAAATAATACAATAAAAAATTATAAAAAACACTAAAATAATTAATACAATAAAATACTATAACAAAATGACTAAAAATAATACAACAAAATAATAAAATATAATAAATAAAAAAGGTAAGTGACAATAAAATTAATTTAAAAAAATACAAATAACGTCAAATAAAAATTCCACAACAAGTTTTAACCGATACCACCACCACTTTGCCACAGCAACGCGTGGCCGGGCACAGCTAGTAATAATAATAATCATCATCATCATCTTTACAGTGCTGCATCTGAACCACAATACACAGTATACAAAAACACAAATACAGTAGAGTCTCGCTTATCCAACATTCGCTTATCCAACGTTCTGGATTATCCAACGCATTTTTGTAGTCAATGTTTTCAATACATCGTGACATTTTGGTGCTAAACTTGTAAATACAGTAATTACTGCGTAGCATTACTGCGTATAGAACTACTTTTTCTATCAAATTTGTTGTATAACATGATGTTTTGGTGCTTAATTTGTAAAATCATAACCTAATTTGATGTTTAATAGGCTTCTCCTTAATCTCTCCTTGTTATCCAACATATTCGCTTATCCAACGTAAATGGGCCGGCAGAACATTCTGCCGGCCCATTTACGTTGGATAAGTGAGACTCTACTATATAAAATATATAACATAGGTATAAAAACATCAATGTACGTATAACCCCACTAAAAATATAAGAACTATAAAATTGATAAAATGTAATAAAACCTGCAAATAGGTTAACTATCAGCGATAAAGTGCAGAGTGAGTGGCACAATCGGGTCATCGGGCCGGCCAGAATTACACAGGCTCCTAGGCCTGTCGGAAGATCGATGTTTTCAAGCTCATCCAAAAGGTTCGAAGGTTGGGGGCAAGTCTAATTTCTTAAGATAGGGAATTCCAGAGCTGGGGAGCCACCACCGAGAAGGTCCTCTTCTCTCGTTCCCACCAACTGTATTTGAGATGGTGATGGGACTGAGAGAAGGGCCTTCCCTGCAGATCTCAATGCTCTCGCCGGTTCATAGAAGGAGATGCAGTCTCGGAGACAGGTTGCTATAGGAATGGTGGGAGTTTCTAATTTTTTAATTAATTTATTTATTTATTTTAAAATTTGGAGGGTGGTAGGTGGGGGAAATTTTGGCTATTGTACTCTACTGTCTTTTTCTTCACTTTCCTTTAAAAATTTGTTCTCACTCTTTCGCTATAAAGTCTTGAAAATCGTAATAAAAATTAATTTTTTAAAAAAAAGGAATGGTGGGAGTTGATGTCCAAAACACCTGGAGGGAGGGTCCAAGTTGGCCCATGCCTGCACTATACAATAAAATAATAATAATAATAATAATAATAATAATAATAATAATAAAAACAACAACTTATTAACTTACAACAACTTATTAACCCTACTGGGATCTGAGAGTATTATCCGAAAATACATCACACAGTCCTAGACACTTGGGAAGTGTTCGACTTGTGATTTTGTGAAACGAAATCCAGCATATCTATCTTGTTTGCTGTGTCAGACTATGTCGTTGTGTCAATAATAACAACTTTATACAGTAGAGTCTCACTAATCCAAGCTAAATGGGCCGGCAGAAGCTTGGATAAGCGAATAACTTGGATAATAAGGAGGGATTAAGGAAAAGCCTATTAAACATCAAATTAGGTGATGATTTCACAAATTAAGCTCCAAAACATCATATTATACAACAGATTTGACAGAAAAAGTAGTTCAATACGCAGTAATGTTATGTTGTATTTACTGTATTTACGAATTTAGCACCAAAATATCACGATATATTGAAAACATTGACTACAAAAATGGCTTGGATTATCCAGAGGCTTGGATTAGTGAGACTCTACTGTATTTGTATTCCACCTCCATCTCCCTGAAGGGACTTGGGGCGGCTAACATGGGGACAAGCCCAACAACAACATGAGTCAAAAACACAGATCCATATATCACATAATAGAGCAAATATCACAATTTGAGGATTGCAGCAAGAATTTCAATCCGGCGGAGTTGTTGCAAAGGGAACCAATGCACAGCACAGACCTGTCTGCCCCTTCTTATTCTTCTTCTTGTCGGATTCAAGGAGACCCAGGTATCTCTCTCTTTAACCCCACATCCCCATCCCAGGCCCCACTTTGTCCTGGGAGTCTTTTGGGGTGGATGGGGTCTTTGGAGGGGGCTGAAGTGGGGCAGGAGGGGCTGCTGGTGCCTTTCCCAAGAGGAAGACGGAGAGCATTGTCTGGCGGTGGATCCCTGGGATCTAAAGGGATCTTGCCTTCTTTCCTATCTGAGCAAGGCTGAAGCGGCCTGTCAGTCCTCCTGCCCTTTGGAGGGGGGGGGGGTCTTTTGCAAGGCACCCCTTCCTTGCTTTTGCAAGACGATCACCAGCAGACCTGATGGGATCCCGAGGAAGATGGGAGCAAATTGGCTGGCGATGGATCCCTGGGCCTTCAAGGGATCCTGCCTTCCTACATGTGCAAGGCTGAAGAGGCCTGCCAGACATCCTGCCCCCCTTTTTTTGGGGGGGGGGGTGTCTTGCAAGGCTTTTGCAAAGTCACCAGCGGACCTGACGGGATCCCCTGCTTGCTTGTTGCTTTGCTTGACCCACCCTGAGCCCCTGGAAGGGCAAGCCATACATACAATACTAATACTACTACTACTACTACTAATAATAATAATAATAATCAAGACCCCAGTCTGCTTCTTTTGAGCCCCCAGATCATGATGATAATGAGGATGATATTCCTCTTTTAGAGGCTCCTTACCTGGGCCAGGCCTTCTCCTCTTCCTCCTCCTCCTCCGTACTAATAATACTAATAATCAAAACCCCACTCTGCCTCTTTTGAGCCCCCAGATCATGATGATAATGAGGATGATATTCCTCTTTTAGAGGCTCCTTACCTGGGCCAGGCCTTCTCTTCCTAATAGTAATAATACTAATACTAATAATCAAGACCCCACTCTGCTTCTTTTGAGCCCCCAGATCATGATGATAATAATGATGAGGATGATATTCCTCTTTTAGAGGCTCCTTACCTGGGCCAGGCCTTCTCCTCCTCTTCCTCCTCCTCCTCCGTACTAATAATACTAATAATCAAGACCCCACTCTGCCTCTTTTGAGCCCCCCAGATCATGATGATGATCATGATGAGGATGATATTCCTCTTTTGGAGGCTCCTTACCTGGGCCAGGCATTCTCTTCCTAATAGTAATAATACTAATACTAATAATCAAAACCCCACTCTGCCTCTTTTGAGCCCCCAGATCATGATGATGATCATGATGAGGATGATATTCCTCTTTTAGAGGCTCCTTACCTGGGCCAGGCCTTCTCCTCTTCCTAATAGTAATAATACTAATACTAATAATCAAGACCCCAGTCTGCTTCTTTTGAGCCCCCAGATCATGATGATAATGAGGATGATATTCCTTTTTTAGAGGCTCCTTACCTGCGCCAGGCCTTCTCCTCCTCCGGCCATCATCCTCGCTGCAGCTGGAAAGAAGATGGAGAGCAAAGGGGAGGCTCTTGGGGTGCAAGATTTCGGGGTGTCCCCTTTCAGAGACCCCTCTTTGCTCCCCTCCTCCCCTCCCTTCGAGACCCCCCCCCCTTCTTCTTCTTCTTCTTCTCCTTCTTCTTCCTCCTTCCCTTCTTCTTCTTTCTCCTCCTCCTCCTCCTCCTCCTGTCAGGTCAGCCGGCTGCTCTTTTGTTAGCCTTTGAAGATTTACGCTCCGCCGGGGCCTCCCCCTCCCTCCCCGCCCCGGTGCATCATGGGAAGTGTAGTTCACTGGGGAAGAAAGCGACAGGCAAGGAAGGAAGGAAGGAAAAGAAGGAAAGAAAGGAGGATGGGAAAGGGGCAGGGCAGAGGGGGTGGCCTCCTCCTGAGCTGACTTGCTGGGAGCAAAAAGGAAGGCCAATGCAAAATGCAAGGCAAAGCACAAGGAACATGTTTAAAAATAACACAGAGAGAAATGCAATAAAAACATTACAGATACAAATGCAAATACAGTGCAATAGAAAGCACAAGGAAGACGTTTAAAATATTACAGATAGAAATGCAATGCAATAGAAAGCAAGGCAATCCAATAAAAAAATATTAGATAGAAATGAAAACACAGTGCAATAGAAAGCATAAGAAACATACTGAAAAATATTACAGACAGGAATGCAAACGCAATGCAATAGAAAGTAATGCAAGGCAATACAAATACTACAGATAGAAATGCAATAAAAACATTACAGATACAAATGCGAATACAGTGCAATAGAAAGCACAAGGAAGACGTTTAAAATATTACAGATAGAAATGCAATGCAATAGAAAGCATAAGAAACATACTGAAAAATATTACAGACAGGAATGCAAACGCAATGCAATAGAAAGTAATGCAAGGCAATACAAATACTACAGATAGAAATGCAATAAAAACATTACAGATACAAATGCGAATACAGTGCAATAGAAAGCACAAGGAAGACGTTTAAAATATTACAGATAGAAATGCAATGCAATAGAAAGCATAAGAAACATACTGAAAAATATTACAGACAGGAATGCAAACGCAATGCAATAGAAAGTAATGCAAGGCAATACAAATACTACAGATAGAAATGCAATAAAAACATTACAGATACAAATGCGAATACAGTGCAATAGAAAGCACAAGGAAGACGTTTAAAATATTACAGATAGAAATGCAATGCAATAGAAAGCAAGGCAATCCAATAAAAATATTAGATAGAAATGAAAACACAGTGCAATAGAAAGCATAAGAAACATATTGAAAAATATTACAAACGCAATGCAATAGAAAGTAATGCAATGCAATATAATATATACAGATAGAAATGCAAATGCAATAGAAAGCAATGCAATCCAATAAAAAAATATTAGATAGAAATGAAAACACAGTGCAATAGAAAGCATAAGAAACATATTGAAAAATATTACAAACGCAATGCAATAGAAAGTAATGCAGTGCAATATAATATATACAGATAGAAATGCAAATGCAATAGAAAGCAAGGCAATCCAATAAAAATATTAGATAGAAATGAAAACACAGTGCAATAGAAAGCATAAGAAACATATTGAAAAATATTACAAACGCAATGCAATAGAAAGTAATGCAATGCAATATAATATATACAGATAGAAATGCAAATGCAATAGAAAGCAATGCAATCCAATAAAAATATTAGATAGAAATGAAAACACAGTGCAATAGAAAGCATAAGAAACATATTGAAAAATATTACAAACGCAATGCAATAGAAAGTAATGCAATGCAATATAATATATACAGATAGAAATGCAAATGCAATAGAAAGCAAGGCAATCCAATAAAAAAATATTAGATAGAAATGAAAACACAGTGCAATAGAAAGCATAAGAAACATATTGAAAAATATTACAAACGCAATGCAATAGAAAGTAATGCAGTGCAATATAATATATACAGATAGAAATGCAAATACAATATAATGCAATGCAATCCAATAAAAATATTAGATAGAAATGAAAACACAGTGCAATAGAAAGCATAAGAAACATATTGAAAAATATTACAGACAGGAATGCAAACGCAATGCAATAGAAAGTAATGCAAGGCAATACAAATAGTACAGATAGAAATGCAATAAAAACATTACAGATACAAATGCGAATATAGTGCAATAGAAAGCACAAGAAAGATTTAAAATATTACAGATACAAATGCGAACACAGTGCAATAGAAAGCACAAGAAAGATGTTTAAAATATTACAGATAGAAATGCAATAAAAACATTACAGATAGAAATGCAAATACAGTGCAATAGAAAGCACAAGAAAGATGTTTAAAATATTACAGATAGAAATGCAATAAAAACATTACAGATACAAATGCGAATACAGTGCAATAGAAAGCACAAGAAATGTTTAAAATGTTACAGATAGAAATGCCATGCAATATAAAGCAATGCAATCCAATAAAAGATATTAGATAGAAATGAAAACACAGTGCAATAGAAAGCATAAGAAACATACTGAAAAATATTACAAACGCAATGCAATAGAAAGTAATGCAATGCAATACAAATATTATAGATAGAAATGCAAATGCAATAGAAAGCAATACAACGCAATACAATATATACAGATAGAAATGCAATGCAGTGCGAATATTACAGAAAGAAATGCAATGCAATAGAAAGCAATGCAATCCAATACAAATATTACAGAAAGAAATGCAATGCAATAGAAAGCAAGGCCATCCAATAAAAAAATATTAGATAGAAATGAAAACACGGTGCAATAGAAAGCATAAGAAACATATTGAAAAATATTACAAATGCAATGCAATAGAAAGTAATGCAATGCAATACAAATATTATAGATAGAAATGCAAATGCAACAGAAAGCAATGCAACGCAATACAATATATACAGATTGAAATGCAATGCAATACGAATATTACAGAAAGAAATGCAATGCAACAGAAAGCAATGCAATCCAATACAAATATTACAGAAAAAAATGCAATGCAATAGAAAGCAAGGCAATCCAATAAAAAATATTAGATAGAAATGAAAACACAGTGCAATAGAAAGCATAAGAAACATATTGAAAAATATACAGACAGGAATGCAAACGCAATGCAATAGAAAGTAATCCAATGCAATACAAATATTATAGGAAAAATGCAAATGTAATAGAAAGCAATGCAATCCAAAAAATATTAGAAATGAAAATACAGTGCAATAGAAAGCATAAAAAACATATTGAAAAATATTACGGACAGGAGGGCAAACACAATGCAATAGAAAGCAATGCAATGCAATAGAAAGCAATGCAATGCAATAGAAAGTAATGCAAGGCAATACAAATACTACAGATAGAAATGCAATAAAAACATTACAGATAGAAATGCGAATACAGTGCAATAGAAAGCACAAGAAAGACATTTAAAATATTACAGGTAGAAATGCAATGCAATAGGAAGCAATGCAATCCAATAAAAAATATTAGATAGAAATGAAAACACAGTGCAATAGAAAGCATAAGAAACATATTGAAAAATATTACAGACAGGAATGCAAACGCAATGCAATAGAAAGCAATGCAATGCAATAGAAAGTAATGCAAGGCAATACAAATATTACAGATAGAAATGCAAATGCAATAGAAAGCAATGCATGCAATCCAATAAAAATATTAGATAGAAATGAAAATGCAGTGCAATAGAAAGCATAAGAAACATATTGAAAAATATTACAGACAGGAATGCAAACGCAATGCAATGCAATATAATATATACAGAAAGAAATGCAGTGCAATAGAAAGTAATGAAATGCAATGCAATGCAAATATTACAGAAAGAAATGCAATACAATAGAAAGTAATGAAAGGCAATACAAATATTACAGAAAGAAATGCAAATGCAATAGAAAGCAATGTAAGGCAATACAAATATTACAGAAAGAAATGCAAACGCAATGCAATAGAAAGCAATACAATACGATGAAAATATTAAGTGGGATTGAAATGCAAACACAATGCAATAGAAAGCAATGCAATGCAATAAAAATATTACAGAGAGAAATGCAATGCAATAGAAAGAATGCAACGCAATAAAAAAATCACAGAAGAAAACTACACATCTCAATGCATTTAGAGGGCCACTGAAACAAGAATGGTCAGAAAGAGGGTGAGGAATGGTCAAAACAAAATGAAGTAATATTCAAATAGAATTGGTTCCTAGTACAGGAACCCCCTCCCTTTTGACAAGGGCCCCTGATTAATGTACTATAGCCGAGCCATAGTTATCTGTAACTTGCTACAGGCTTTTAGCGTGCTTAGATAGAAAAATGCTGATATGTGCATATTTATGCCCATGTATGTAAGCATGTGAAGTGACATACTAATGACGAGATGTATGTAGAAGCGTGTTCTTTGTCTGAAAATGTATAAAAGGCAATGTCAACGCCTTGATCGGGGCTCTGGTTTTGCCTTTGGAAGAGATTCCACCTCCAGAGTCTTCAGCTGAATATAATAAACCAGATTTTTTGGCCTCTCAAAGGATAGCTCCCTCCAGGTGTTTTGGACTTCAACTCCCACAATTCCTAACAGCCGGTAGGCTGTTAGGAATTGTGGGAGTTGAAGTCCAAAGCACCTGGAGGGAGGGCCCAAGTTTGCTCATGCCAGATCTAGATACTATACTCCTTTTGAGGCAGCCCAAAATGCCATAGCTGCAATAGTCAACACCAGCCCCACTTTTTATTAAATAATTGTATCTAATAATTTCACCAACAGGCAAATGATGTACCTCTTGTGTTCCTTCGAATTGTTTTAAGTTTTTGGCGAAGCTAAAACTATCCCTTCCATGGGTTTCCTGGGACTGCCTCAAGGTGTTTGTTTCCACAGCCAAGTGGTGATTTGAATCCTGGTTTCTGGAGTCGTAGTCATCCAAACCACTACGCCGTGATTCTAATGGTTTTATCTTCTTAAGAAGTTTAAATGGTAAGAATACTGCGTAGAGAAGATGGCAAAATGGGGAAAGGCAGGATTACGTAACACCTGCTTTGCCTCGATCCTCACCCAAAACAAAAGTCATGCTCAATTGGGGATGATGGTGAAATGCAACACAGAAGAGGTAAAAAGGCAGCACAGGAGTATCTGGCTAAGCCAAATGAATGAAAGTCTCCAGGACCAGAGGAGTTACATCCCAACAATATCAAAAGAACTGGAAGAAGTCATTTCAGGACTCCTGACCATCCTCTTCAGGAAGTCCTGGAGAACTCCAGTAGACTGGAAAGAGGCAGCAAAAGTGGTTCTTGGCTTCAAAAGAGTGAAAATGATGGGACCATAAGCCAGAAAACAGTAGACTTTGCATATTTAGCTTTGCCTCAGCATATATCATATTAGCTTTTATACAGACAATAAGCTCTTTGTATGAGCCAAAGTAACAAAGGACCTGTGCCTCTCCCTTTTTCTTGAGCTGGTACCTTTCTCCAGAAAGTTCCAAGGACAGAAGCTAGTTCGAGTAAACAAGTGCGATCACAGACACCACTCTGTGCCAAAGAAATGTGGAGGTGAAGAAGACCCTCAGTAATTGGTCAAGTTTAGATAAGCCAAGATATATATTCTTTGTTTACTACGCTACGCTTCGCAGCAGTGATTTGCATGGTACGGACCCATTGAAGTGGGTGTGTACGGTTGTCCCACCTTCTCATAGGGGCCGGGCTGTGGCGCAGGCTGTGAGCAGCCTGCTGCAATAAATCACTCTGACCGTGAGGTCATGAGTTGGAGGCCAGCCCATGGCGGGGTGAGCACCCGTCCATTAAAAAATAGCCCCTCCTCGTTGCTGACCTAGCAACCCGAAAGATAGTTGCATCTATCAAGTAGGAAATAAGGTACCACTTATAAAGTGGGGAGGCAAATTTAACTAATTTACGACGTTGGAATGAGGAAGTGCCGTCACAGTGGATGATGAAGCAGCTGCTCCCCCCTGTGGCCAGAATCGAACATCCCCTCAGGAGAAGGTTAAATTGCCTCTGCGTCTGTCTCTGTTCTATGTGTATATGGGCATTGAATGTTTGCCCTATATGTATATAATGTGATCCGCCTTGAGTCCCCTTCGGGGTGAGAAAAAAGGGCAAAATATAAATACTGTAAATAAATAAACTTTTGTACTCTCATGAGACTAGATTTTCTGTCTGATTGCCTCCTGAGATAAATTGCCTTACAAAAAGAGGACCCAAACAATAAGCGGCCAGACAGACTGACATCGACACTAAGAAAGATTCTGGAGCAGAGCCTTAAGAGAGACAATCTGGACGCACTTAAAAAGGGATGCCATATTCACCAAAAGTCAGCATGGATTTCTCAAAAACGAGTCATGCCAGACAAGCCTTATCTCTTTATTTTGCGTAAGTTACGACCTTGATGAATGCAGAGAATGCTGTGGATGGAGCACATCTTGATTCCAGCAAGGACTCTGACAACATTCTAGCAAAGAAGTTTGTAATATCTGGGCTACTGTGAGGTGGATTGACTGGCCAAACCCAAAGGTGCTTCTGTCCAATGGTTCCTCCTCCTTCCTCCTGGAGAAGTGACATTTTTGGGGGTGATAACAAAGAGGTTTCTGTCCTGGGACTTTTGGGGCTATTCAACATCTTTATCAATGATCCCAGAGATGAAATAGAAGGCAACCTTATCAAAGGGGATGACATCAAGTTGGGAGGCCTAGTGAGTATCTCAAGAGGGTAGGTGGCCGATCCTTGAGACTCTGCAATCAAAAAGCACGCTCCACCAACTGTAAGAAAGCCTTTATTGCAAACAAACATAGCTCAGAAAATAATAAAACATAATCATTATAATAATACATCTGGAATAGCCCTAAGGGGCCAGTCTGGTTAATGGGATGAAGCTACGGATGTCTCTTGAGGAGCGGCTCGGGGGGAAAGGGCAGAAGGGGGGGCGGCAGGCACAAGGGCAGGTGGGCAGCTTCCTAGGAAAGAGGCCACCCCAAAATGGCAGATGGCGGGTCCATGTCTCACCTGGCCACCCGCAGGAGCCACGTTCCTTCAAAGCCTCGCAGGTGTGTTTTGGTGGGTGTCAGACTGCACCTGGTGCAATCCTCTCTTGGCAGAAGTTTCCTGAAACCCCCTTCGTCCAAATGAAAGTCTCGCAGAGTGAGTGGCTCCAATGGAACCGGGTTGGCAGCAGGTGCATCGGGAAGACTGAAAGATCGTTTCAGAACACAATGGGTTACTCAAGGATGGTTCGTTGTCATAGCACAGGACGCTGCAAGGGCCACTCTTGCAGGCACCTCCTCTCACGGGCACCCCAAAGGCTCAGGCAAATTAATACAGAAATTTGGCTGAATGAACCCAATGTGCAGAGGCCATGTCAGGGAATCATCACTATTGCACCCAGATTGCAAGCACCTTCCCAGCTGATCAGTGCTGGGCTGTGTCTGTGATGCCCACAAATCCCATTGTGATTCTGTGTGGCCAAAGAGAAAAGCCTATCAATCACAGTTGTATTACATTCCTGATCTACAAAAGCAGAACTCTGTAGACATATGTCTGTTTCCCAGCCACCTGGACGTTTTTGGGAATGGTGGGGGCAAGGAGGCATCAAGTGCCACAATGAGCCTCTCCCTCCGTGTGTAGACTGCGTACTTGCACCAACACACACCTGCCTCCACAAAATACAGCAGGAACCTTGATGGCTCCCTCCGTTCTCAGCCTTGTCTAAGTTACTGAAGAATACAGAGAATTCTTCAGTATTCAGTATTCTTCTGGAAGAAAATGTACCCCATATACCCATGTATAAGTCTAGGAATTTTAGTCAAAAAATAAATCCCAAAGACCTGGGTGGATTCATCCACAGGACAATTCAAGAACTGTATCTTAACTCTTATCAGAAAAGGAGCCATCCTCTTCTTGGAGTCGAGTCCTGAAAGGCAAGAGCTTAGTCTGCACCTGAAGAACCTCCAAGAAGTATCTGCCCATTTTACTCTCTCTGCCAAGGTTCCACTTTCTGCCCTTTGTGAATGTTTGGGCAGAAAAGTGGAAACTGGCAATGGTGCTTTCCCCCCTCTGAAGAAAGGCCCTCGACTTATACACAGGTCACAGAAAAACCATAATTTTTGAGCCCCAAACCTGCCCTCCACTTATACATGGGTATGTACGGTATATTTAATCTTTTAACATTTTCACCCAAAAGAGCAATGGTCAGCTGCAACTGGAACGGGAAAGCCAATTCTGACGTCAGCCTTGAAATCCAGACGGCCTTGGCCACAGACGCCAAAGTGGCTACCAACTGGCTTAGCTTTGTGAGGAGGGACTGAGTTTTCTCTTCCTGGATCAACTGGTCCAGATTCATGTAATGCTGGTCAGAACCAGATGCCACTGAATGTAACAGCAGATTCAGAGCTCCTTAGGCCTCTGAGGCCAACTCAAGCTTTCGGTTTCCGGTCAAGAGGTGATATCCGTAAGGCTTGATGGAGCCCAGGAAGCCCAACCCTGGCAGGACTGTCACCCCACCCCACCCCAATTGTCACCCCTCAAGAAAGCTGGGCTACAAGCGAAAGAGCAAGTGCACTTTGGGAAGCTACTTACAGGGGAGCGAGCTCCACGGGGACAACGCAAGCAAGCAGGGGCAAGCAAGGTACGCTGCGAGGCGGACGCCCATCGTCCCCCTCGGCAGGGAAGGGCTTTCTTCTCCCAAAGGAAGATCCACATCAGCTCAGAGGGAACCAAGGCACTGAGGCAGCTGCCTCGTCCAGTTACTGCAAGGACAGGACTCCCTCCCTCCGTCTGCTCCGGGGCGTCCGACTCAGGTTAGAAAGGGGTGACCAGAGCGGACTTCCTCAGGACACTGAAGACTGGCGTTGGCCAAGGCGGCACCAACCACCCTTTCCTTCTCCCACAGAAGTCCTAGGAGCGCATGACAAACAGGAAGGAAGGGAAGAAGGAATCCTTTCCCCTGGGAAGCAAATGTTCCTTCCTTCCAGGCAATGCAGTCACCTTAGAGGCCTGCTGTAGCGGTGGATAGGTCCTGGCCTCATCAACACCAACACACATACCCCGCCTTGAAATGCAGAAAAGGGGCAAGTGAGCGTGAGGGCAACATTGGCAAACATCACAGAATGACCGTAGCCCCCTCTCCCACATATACACAGGGGCTGGGCTGGAGCCTCCTTCCACCAAAAGTAGATTTCCCCTTTTCCACACCAAAGAAGCTCTCAGGAAACTACCTATTCCGTCTCCTTCCTCCCGCCTCCTCCTCAACTCTCCTGCACACAGTCCTATGGGAAAGCGAGCTGCACCAGCAGACAGTCAGATCCTCGCCCCCCTGTACTGTATGCTGAATGGATGGCCGTTCCTACAATGGCTCTAACTCAGGACAACGTGGATCTCCTGGCCTTTCCTCTGCAAGATTCCCCTGCAAGTCCACTTCATGGCACTTTAGAATGTGGAGGACCCCAGGGAACCCCCTCTCTCTTGCATTTTCTTGAGAGGAATCTTCATACTGGAGAATATCATGCCCTTCTCCTCTGGTGCAGGATAACTACCTCAGGCTAGGGTTCTCCCAGCAGAGTCTGTGTTGGGCTTAAGAAAGACAACTTGAAATGTGTTGGGCCCATAACGTGTTGGTCCCCTTCTCCAAAGGCCCCCGACTCACCAACTAGACCCACCGAACCTGTGCATGTCCAGCCCTAGATTCTCCCCCCACAAAGCGAGCCCCTCCTGCCCCACTCCTTGTAGAACTGGGCACTTAAGGCACGGACTCCCCCTGCACCGGAAGGCCCCTCTGAGCAGGGAGGGCAGACCCCTCACCCGAAAGGTGCTGCTTTGGGAGCCCCTCCATCACAGGGAAGGAACGGGGCTACAGAGACCGTCATGAGCCCCTGGGGCTGAGACCGGGGAAGCAAGGCAGCCAGGTCATTGGATTGGCAGGGCTGGAGAGGGGCCGGGGGCTCATTGCTTACAACGGGGGAAGGAATCTTCTGTAAAGTGCTTCTGCTGCGTCTCCTGCCCGCCCACCTCTCCCACTCCCATCCACCTCTGGCCATGGCTTCCCGGTCCCCTCTGCCCATCCTCCTCCTCTTTGGTCAATGCTTCTCTCCCTCACCTTCCAAGACACTTGGAGGCCACTTGCAGAACCAGGCCTCGGAGAGGAAGCGGGTTCAGGAGGGAAGCCCTTGCACTGCCCATAGCTTGGCCTTGGCCCAGAGCTGGCAGGATGGTCACATCGGGCTAAGAAAGGGAAGGGAGGGGGTTCGGTTGTCCTTGACAACTGGAGGAAGGTTTGCTTCTTCTATCCCTCACCTGCCCACAAACAAATCCTCCAGGAACTCTGTTGCTTTTGAAGCATGAGAGCGTTATCCCCCAACACCATCCCCACCTCTCTTTTCCTTTAAGCCCCCTCCCAAAGTGATACAAAGGTAGAATCAATATGGTAGGCCTTCCTCATACTTTCCCTCTTTGGAGTCTTCTTTGCCTCCCATGGAGCTCAAGGAGGATTCCGATGGGATTTATGGGGGGGGGGGGGGGTTTGTGCCGTTTATACCTTGACACTAGTTCACCCTATTTTCTGTGTCACTCTCCCCGCTTTCCTTTCCTCTAGAACTAGAGTTCCACATCCAAAACAGAGCCGTTGTGGTTCGGTCCCAAACTGCACGTTTCCCCTATAGCGGGCCATTTCCATCCACTTTTTGCATGGATCCATGAGGAAAAGGAGCCAGGGTCTGTCAGAAAAGGGGTCTTTCAAGTACCCAAATGCTCATGCAACACAGAAGATGCTTGGGGCCGTTGCTCCTGTCCATTTGAACATCAAGCGGTTTGGGTGCCAACTGACAGTTTCCAGAGAGTGCCACCTTTACAATGGGCACTGGCAAGAAGCCTCCTGCAGCTGTCATAACATACGTGTCCAGACGTGGTTTCCCATGTTGCTCAGAGTGTGGCAGGCACGCTGAAAGGCCAAAGGGCCCCAAAGTCATCTTTCTCCTCAAGGAAACAGAGGGTCTTGGAGGGACAGGATTTCAAAGTGGGAGGCCGAAGAAGCTCCCAAGTTCTGGGCTTCCTTGCATGATGAAATCGGGACCTGGGCACACAATGGAGTGAAAGGGTCCTGTGGGTTCTTGGGGAAGGGACAGGAGAGATGGGGCGGAGTTGGGATGATGAAATATACTTGGCACAATATATTCAACCTGTGCAAGCTTCTGTGGGGCGGCGCCTGCTCCACACCGGGCACCTCTGCTGTTGCCCATCGGCCACGTGAGTCCTACGTTAGATGAGGAAGATCAGAGGGGGCCCATAGGTATGTGTCCCAAGCGGGGCGTGGGGAGGCAGAGGGCTTCCCTGTCCACGGTACATGCATGAGCCCCACGGCCGAGCCCCCTGTGATGCCAGGAAGGTTGGGAAGGGTGGGTGGCCCCACAGCTGCACTTGCACAGTGCCCGTCCTCTCTTGGGGAGCTACCGCAGGGAGTCCGGGATGGAGCACAGTCTTGGGTTGGGGGCCACCGGATGGCCCTGCCCCCCCTGCGGGAGCTGTAGGGTGCGAGCCGGGCAGGGGATGCCCAGCCAAGCCCGGCCGGGGGCGTCCCTGCCGCCCGCCTGGAGCTGCCCCAGGTGCGGTGGGTGAGGAATGACCAGGGAGGCCCTGCTGGCGTGGCAGAGGCAGTGGAGCATCTCGCTGGGCGGCCCGTCCACCGTGGAGAGCCGGGGGCCGGCCATCCCCTTGGGCTTTGAAGTGATCGGCTGGGGCTGCCCCATGGGCACCACGGAATGGGCGCTGGAGGTGGGCAGCGCGGGCAGGCTCAGCCGGCGCTGGCAGTGCAGCATCTCCACGTGGGGATCCATCACGGCCAGGGAGGCGCTGAGCTTGGGCCCCTGATCGGGACTGGGGGCCGCCACTCCCTGGAGGAGCCCGGCTGGGCCTGCGGTGTGGGGGCCACCAGGCTGGGGAGGGTCAGTGGGGAGGCTCTGCCCCCCGTGAGGGGCCCGGTGGATGCCCGGAGTGGGGTCGCTGGGGAGATCTGGGCGGGGAGCTGGCGTAGCCCGCTGTGCAGCGGTAGAGGCATCACCAGCCAAGGCAGCTTGTTGCTGTTGCTGCTGTTGTTGTTGTTGCTGCTGCTGCTGCTGTTGTTGTTGTTGTTGCTGCTGCTGCTGAAGGCTGGGGACGGCCAAGAGGGCCCCTGTCAGGGGGTCGGTGCCCAAGACCTGCCGGTGGGTTCTCTGGTGGGCCCGCAGGGCAGACTCGCCCTTGAAGCGCTTGGGGCAGCAGGAGCAGGCGTGGGGCCGCTGCTGGGAGTGGGTGCGCTGGTGGGCGGCGAGGTTGCCCTTCTGGCTGAAGCGCCGGCCGCAGGTGGCGCAGGGGAAGGGGCGCTCGCCCGAGTGGATGCGGCGGTGGGTGATGAGGTTGGCCCGCTGGTTGAAGCGCTTCCCGCACTCGGTGCAGGCGAAGGGCTTCTCCCCGGTGTGGATGCGCTGGTGGGTGATGAGGTTGGGCCGCTGGCTGAAGCTTTTCCCGCAGACGTTGCACGGGAAGGGCTTCTCCGTCTGGCGGCTGCCTCGGGGGACCGACACCTTGGGCTCCGGGGCGATGAGCCCCTCCTGCACCGCGTGGGTGCGCTGGTGAGCCGCCAGGTTGGCCTTCTGGCTGAAGCGCTTCCCGCAGCGCAGGCAGGGGAAGGGGCGCTCGCCCGTGTGCACCCGCTGGTGGGTCAGCAGGTTGGGGCGCTGGCGGAAGCGCTTCCCGCACTCCAGGCACGGGTAGGGCTTCTCGCCAGTGTGGATGCGCCCATGCGTGATCAGGCCCTGCTTCTGCCGGAAGCACTTGCCGCAGACCACGCAGGCGAAGGGGCCCGAGCCCAGGCCCTGGGAGGGGCGCCCGGGCCCACAGAGGCTGGGCTCACAGGAGGCGGCCTCCTCCTTCTTGACCCGGGGCTGGTTCCGCAGCTGGGCGCTGTTGGGTGCCAGGAAGAGCCCGGCCCGGGAGCTGTCGGGGAAGAGCTGGTAGCGCTCCAAGCTGGCCACAAAGCCCTTCTGGCCGCCCTCCTCTTCCTTGATGGCCTTGCCGCGGGCGGCTGCTGCTACTGCTCCTGAAATGAGGAGAAGAAAGATGTTGTCAGAAGAGGAGGCCTCTCCACATCAGAGGCTGGAAAACTGAGATGGGGCCAGAGACCATGCTCTGCTCTCTCTTCCCCAAAGGACACAGCAATTCAGGATTTTGGGCAAGACATTGTGAATGTTCACCTTTTTCAGCAGGTCAGCAGGGAAAGGGGGGGAGTGCTGTACAAAGAGGCCCTAAGCAGCCATATTTCTGTGGGTCTCCTGGGGAGTTTAGGGGTTGTAAAAGGGGGCCTCAGCGGTGGCAGGTGGCCTCCAGTTTCCCCACATTTTCCTGGAATCAAAGCAATTGCTTTCTGTTATGTCAACGGAATACTGCCCCTTTACTGGACAGAACTGAAACTGAATATAAATAATTTTGGTTACAGACTTATGTAAGGGAAAATTAGACTGGGTGTTGAGAGTTTTCTGGGCTGTATGGCCATGTTTGAAATATTAAAAAAAGAGGTTGGGATTTTAAAAGCTTTGATTCACATTCAGGGAAGAAGGTGCTGTGAAGTAAAGCTACACCAGAGATGGGGCTTAAAATATATTGAGCAGGAACTTGGATAATGGTTTGGTGGTCAAGCATGGAGGATTCTAATCTCAAGTCAATCCTCAGTAATGCAGTCAAAGAAGCACTGGGAAGTTATTTGTCCCCTTCACTTACAGATTAGCATATGACCATTGAGACAAGCTCCTTATGGTTCCTGCTCTTCAGAGGAAGTAGAGAGCAGACTTGCACCATAATGCACCAGCATCCTTGAGACAGGGAAGAGGAAACCTGAGGGTCCATAGCTTGTCAAGTGTGAAATCCTTCAGGACCGGACAAGACACAAACCCTGGTTTCCATGACTGACTAGAGCGATTTCTATGACAGACTCCCCGGAAGAGCGACGCCCTCGGCCTCCATCCCTCACCTTGACAGGATCCGGTGCACAGCTTGCCTTCCTCCAGCTTCTGCCGGTCTGTGACGCCAAGCTCTTCCCACCGCTCGATCCACGACAAACTCTCAGGCTTGAAAAAACGGTAGCCTGTGGCAGAGGGCAAAGAACCAGCCGTTACTTCCCACTGAGCTCAGCAGTTGCTTCAGTTGTGAGCAGGGACGCCGGGGAGGACACCATGTGGCCTTTGAACCCAAAGAGTTGGAGCTTGGTGGCATACCTGGGCAGGGATCTGTTGGAATCCCTCGGCTGGAGTCCAGTTGGTCACCGACACACTGCTCTCCTGCGCGCTCAATCCGAGACAGGAGGTCAGGTTTGAGAACCGGGTAGCCTAAGACAGGAGGACACCAGGCACGGGTTGCTTTTCAGAAGCCGACAGAGAAGAGACACCCCCTCCTCACTCTGCCATTTCCAGACATTACTTGGACAGGTATCACAGATAAGTAAGCAGCCCTGTCTTGAGGGGTTTTTTGGCTCATTGTACACAAACATAATCCAGAAGTCTGTGAGGCTCCCCCCCCCCCCCGACAGTATAGGGTCAGGATATTTGAAGGGACCCCTCTTCTTAGATCAACTCACTAGTAATTGGTTATCATTGTCCAAGGCCTGCTATATATAAACCAGCAAGGCTAGGTTAATAGTGACTTCATAGAATCATAGAATAATAGAGTTGGAAGAGGCCTTATGGGCTATCTAGTCTATTTTTTTGTGTCAGGCTTTTAATGCTGTTTCACATTTCATTGTAACACTAGTCTTCTATTTACCTGTATCAAGGAGAGACTTGCTCCAGGGTCTCTAGATTTGTTCCAAAATTCTCATGGTTTTTTGTTTGTTTGTTTTGCTGCCCTGTGTTCTTATATCATGAAGGAAAGGTACCGCTTAGGAGTTCACAAGGAAGCTCCATCCATTTCCAAAAGGCTGTAGAGCACATGGAACCCCAGATTAAATCACCCATCTCTCCACTGGGTTGTCCTATCATTATTCAGCCTCAGTGTCTTCCTTGGAAGTATAGACAAGGGGTCTTTCCTAGATTCAATACACAGGGGATGATAAAGATGTGTCCTGCAGCATGCTCCCACTAACTAAGCACCCGCAGGACAAAGCCTGAGGGTGTCTCTTCTTACCCAGAGAAGTGACCAGCTCGTAGTTCTCCATCCCCACCTCCAGGTGCGCCGTGCGGGTTCTCCGTGAGCTCCTCCTCCTCCTTCAGGAGGATGCAGACCAGGGGAGGCTCAAAGGTCACCTGTGAGGACAAAGCAGGGCTTTATGTGGTGTAACCAGGAACCCACCATGGGCTAAGAACTGGCCTTTGCGCTGTTCTCTCTGACTGGCAGCAGCAGCACTCCTATCAGGGATGTCCTTCTCTGCCCCACTCGGAGAGGCTGTTTTATCTTAGCCGTATGCGCTTTACATTTTGCACTTCCCAGAAAGGAAAAGAGCAGACAAAGCACAACACAAAGGTACAAGGAAGAGCCCTCACTTCCCCTTCACAGCTGAACACCAGTTCTCAGGGTTGCAATGCAAATGGGACAAAATGCCCAGGCATCTCTTTGAGAGACACTGACCGGCTCTGCAGGTCAAGCCTTTCCACCTGACACTGATAGCCCTCACAAACGGCCATGTGGAAGTAGAAACAGGAAATTGAATCAAGCATGCAAGGAACACAGAGGGAGGCAAGCACCCCTCGCCCACTGGCCCTACCTGGGCAACCCCTCCTGCCGGCATTTCCCGGGGCAGTTCTCCAGGGTGGGCAAATCATGTTTCGCCTCAGCAGCTGGAAGACCAACAGGATTTGTCTTATGTGTGTTGAGATCTCCTTCTTCTGCTTACTTGGGCTGCACCTTCTGAAAGCTCCTGCATCAAGTGACAAAGAAAGAAAACAAAGCTGTGAGCGCCTGGGAGTCCTGAAAGCAAGCCAAGTGGGGCCCCTGGGATGCCCACAGGGCCCCCTCTCCCACCTCCGGTCCACAGGGTCATCCCATACAGAGGAGGGCAGGGAAGGCAGAGTTGACCCCAGAGGCCTTCTCTCGGCCCAAATGAAGAGCAGAGAGGGAGCCAAGTCTCTCTTTCCTGCTTCCTGTTCCCACAGGACCAGCCTTCCCCAACTCAGTGGCCCCTCAAAGTGGTGGATCTTGATGAACTTTTGACATATCGGTTTTCTCTCAACATCACTTTATTACATTTGAGTTTTTTATATGACACTAGAGAGGGAGCATTTAGTAGTAGCCTGAGCACTGCACTATAGCTTTGGAGATCACTCAGACATGCCAACCCACTGGGAGGCATTGTGCAAGTCACCCAGCCCCTTGCCAAGAAAACCCTGGGATAGGGAGGCTTTAGGATGAAACAGAAGAACATAGTCTCCCCTCTGCCCTTTTTGTCAGTGCACAATTAACTGAAGGACTTTGCAGCCACAAGATGTGAGCCATGCACTCAGATATCTTTCAGAGAGGAAGCGAAATTTCAGAGGAGCCAGAAAAGGAAACTGTCCATGGCGACTTGGCCTTATGACTATCTGGGCAAGGGATAACCATTTCCTTGATGCACAATCTGTGGCCATTTATTTGGCTGGCTGCGCATGCACAAGCAGAGTGAAACATACCCTGAGGCTCTTTTTATATTCTGATACATCCAGGCCATTCTCAGCCCTTGCAAACACTTCTTCCCTTGAAGGGACCGAACAAGAGACTCCTGCAAGTCTTTCCCAGCGCCAGTGTTTCTCCTTTGGATTCCAGCCTTCAACCACAGGGTGGGATAACATCTATTCAGGGCGATGTGGGAGGAAGCGGTGGAATAAACACAGTTGAGGTCCTCAGTGCAGAACCCAGCAACCTGATGGTTGAGGTCCATTCCTTTTTTTGTAATAAATAAGGTATTTTCCAGCCCTTAAAGAAGAGCTTGTGGGGTGAGGTAGTTTAGACTGAGAAGACGTGCAGTGCCCAAGGGGGACCAAAGTAACTCAAGAGCCTCAGGAGGGATCAGAACATGGGCTGCGCTCCTTAAGCCAACACTCCAGTCTCTGAGCTGAGGCCAAACAACTGAGGAGAACATGAAAACAAAGGAAAAAGGCTATTTTAGACTACATCAATAGAACTGTCCTTTCCAAGCCAAGAGAAGCAATCGTCTCCCATAATTCTGCACTTGATCAAGCCTTGTCTAGCGTCTTGCGTTCAGATATGGACGCTTCATTTTACTATACCGGCAGGCAACAAGGATGAGAAGAGGCATGGAGAGAGAAGAAACAAACTAAAAGGTTGGTCATATTCAGCTTGATGAAGGGATTGCCCTCTTTATAATCCTCAAGGGTTGCCACAGAAAAGAGGACCAGGCCTCATATTTTGAAGTGACAGAAGGACAGATTCTGACTGAACGTTACAAGGAACATCTTGACATTGGAAGCCATTCCCCAAAGAGGTGCTGGGATTGCCTGCTTAGCAGTAGGCACAGAGGGACATCCAAGAAAACAGGGCCCTCAAGGGAATACTCCAAACCCCAAACAGTAAAATTAGTCCAGTATCTAAGGCTGCACACAAACTTAAAATATATTCAGTCACAGAGTGAATTGCTGCAGCTAGACCAGGCATGGGCAAACTATGGCCCTCTGGGTGTTTTGGACTTCCCAAAACACCCACAATTCCTAACTGGATGTCTGCCTGGGCTACACTGAGAAGTCACTGGCCAGCAAAGTGGGCATCTGCAACCAGATGAACAGCATTCTCTGCAATGGCCTTCAAAGGAGGCCAGGATGGCTCCATCATTTTAAGTTTCTGCTGGGCAGCTATGACTACGATCTTGCTTGACCTTTGGCCCCAAAGACTGGGGTACCAGTCTATTTTTAAAGAGGCATTTTTCTCATGTTTTAAAAGTTTAAATTCATCTATTAATTCATGTAATGTGATCCGCCCTGAGTCCCCTTCGGGGTGAGAAGGGCAGAATATAAATACTGTAAATAAATAAATAAACAAACAAATATGTAATGCTTTAAAAACTGCATTGCCTGAAGGGCCCTGTTGAGAGGCAATAACCAAATGTCATAAACAAATAAATAGCTATCAACATGTGTTTCCTGGTTATTATCAGCATTTATCTTTTACATTCTTTCTATTCACTGGCACTTCCAGTTTTCCTAGCAGGCAAACGGCCCCAGGCTTTATCTTCTCATAACCAAGAAGCAACATGGATTCCCGCTTTCTTTCACCATCCGCTAAAGACTAAATTCCACCCAAGCCGTATCCCACTTGGGAAAAGTTCTTTCAAATGAACGTGCTCAAAACTCAACCAGTTTTTTAAATATAATGAGTACAACATGTTTCTAGTTTCAGACATTTTGTCAACTATTTATGCTCAGTTGACCTCAAGCGCTTCACTTTCTCCAAGACGGTGAACTCTAAAAGAAGTCAGAGGCACCACAGAAGGCAATAGTGGGGGGAAAGGGTTCCAGCTTTCACTTCACAGGTTCTCTCAATGCAGCACCCCAAACATACCCAACAGCAAGCTACGCTGCAAAATCCAAAAGCCACAAGAGGCCATTTTTAGGAGCAGCTCACATGAGGGTGTCCTCAGAGGCTGCAAAACCCTCTCCTGATCTCTGCCATCCAGCTGGTTTCCATTCCACCCTCGATCCAACCCAGTCCTCGAGGGGCAATGCTTTTCAATGCCATGGGGTTTCCCGTGTCTCTTCCTCCGCAATGGACAAACTTTTCAGCGTGACCAACTGGCCGAGTGGAAGAGAACGGCTCTTTAGTTGGCTGTGATGCAAGTGACAGAGATCTGGAATTACTTCCCTGAACTGGCCCCTATAATGGCCCATAAGGGACTGAGGCCATTTGAAGCTGAAATCTTCAGCAAAATGCCCAGGAAGTGAGCCACAACGGGCACAGGATTTCCCTCCAACTAAATGTCAATCTGATTGCGGCCAATGTGGATTTTGAATTTTCTACCTAAGGACCATTGTGCTGTGTTGGATTCTCCATTCTCTATGCAGAATCCATGGATATGGTGGGCTGCCCTTTTCACTACAATGTTATGTCCCTTTATTTAGGAGTAAGACCCACTGGACACAATGGGCTGCCTGAGAAGTAGGCCAACGTCTACATCTGTAAGGTCCAGATCTCCCTTATATCATCCTGGCCTTGTCTTCTGAGGCAGACAAAGAAAATGCCATTAATGGAAACCATGCAGACTGGCACCAAACGATGCCCAGCTCATGGCTATTGTATTGCTGCCACCATCATCATTATATCCTCCTTTTATTTCAATTGAGATACAAACTAGCTTCCAACATTAAAAATGCAATTTAAAATCTGTAACATAAATATTAAACATATGTGAAAACCACGCCACACATATGGCTCTTCCACACCTACATCTCGAGCATTATCCATCAAAACCAAAACAAATCACAGAGAAGGCAAAATAATAATTTTCAAGTCGTGCACTTCTACTCAGCAACACATAAAAGCTTCTCTTCTCCAAGAGAAACAACTCCAGCTCCCTAAGCTGCTCCTCAAAGAGATGCATTCTTTCCAGAGTTTTGACTTTTTGGGTTGCCCTTCTTTGAATGCCTCCTTTCTTGTCCATCTCCTTCTTGAGTTGGTCTGCCCAGAAATGGACACAGGGCTCTTATTCCAGGTGAGAAATTCTGACCAAAGCAGAAGAGAATGGCACTATGACTTCCCTTGATCTGGACACTAGACGCCTATTGATGCCGCCTAGAATCGCACTGGTGTTTTTAGCTGCCGCATCACACTGTTTTCTCATCCTCAACTTGCGGTCCACCAAGACGCCTAGATCCCTTTCTGGCTGACTGTTTCCAAGACAAATGTCACCTATCCTGAATCTGCGTATTTGGTTTTTTTCTGCCAAAGTGCAGCATCCTACATTTCTCCCTGCTTAAATTCATTCATTTTGTGAATTTTGGCTCTGCTTTCAAATCTGCTAAGTCCATTAAAGTATTGGGTGTTTTCAGTCTGGTGGTTCAGAAAAACTACCTCCTTGTGGGTTCTTCTTGGGCAAGAATCCAGCGTCCTGTTCCACCAGAGAGACATTTTGCTCAGGAGGAAAGGCAAGGGGCCTGTCCCTCCATAATAGGTTGTTGTTATTATTTTCTTGCATACTTTCCCCTCTTACACTTAAGACCCATTTACATCTATACATAGATTTTTAGGATTAGTCCGAGGACTTACTGTTGGTGTCACATCGGCACTGGGCTGTGTCAATTGGAAACAACTTGTTTTTATTCACAGCTATGACTATATTTTATGAATTGTAATATTTATATTGTACTTATGTATATCCAAGATTGTAATTTTTATGGTTTTACTGATTTACATTTATGTATTGCCTATATCAGTGGTTCTCAACCTGTGGGTCACAAGAACAAAAATCTGGTCTGCGAAGCTCCTTCCTCTTTATTTTATATTTTATTTATATTGTATTAATTTTATTTCTACTCCTTTCCACAGAGCTGACCATTGCATTGAATAGACCACATCAGCTCTAGATGATTACAAATGGTTATCTGTGGGTGAGCAGATGACAACTACTGGATGGCATATGTTCTGTATCAGAAACTAGAGCTGATATGGTCTATCCAATGCAATGTCCTGAATCAGCACCCTAAATAACCAAACTGGATCTAAAGTTGACCAAAAACTGATTCGTAACCCTTTTGGTACTAATGTTAGAGAGTGGGCCCTGGTCGAAGTGGGCCCTGGTTGGGAATTTAAAAGGTTGTGAACCACTGGTCTATATGCAGCACTTTGGTGTATTTTGTTAGCCGCCCCGAGTCTCTTCAAGAAGATGGTGGCGGGGTAGAAATAAAAGGGAGCCATGAAGAGAGTTTCATCTTGTCTCTTTACATCAGCTCAAGGCCCCTCCCCGCAATAACATGCTATGCTAGTTTAATATATATGTGTGTGTGTGTGTATATATATATACACACACACACACACACACACACACATATATATGTGTGTATATATATATATACACACACACAATATAATTTACAACAATATATAATAATTATAACATATTGTATATACATATAATATTCATAATATTATATTGTAATACAATATAATACTGACAATACAATATAATAATATTAATTATATATTATATTTTACATGTAATATTACTAATAACATTATAATATATAGATACAGTACAATATAGTAATTTATTACCAGTATTGTACTATGCTGGGCTCATGGTGGTGGCGCAGTGTGTTAAAGCGCTGAGCTGCTGAACTTGCAGACCAAAAGGTCCCAGGTTCAAATCCTGGAAGTGGAATGAGCACCCGCTGTTAGCCCCAGCTCCTGCCAACCTAGCAGTTCGAAAACATGCAAATGTGAGTAGAACAATAGGTACTGCTCCGGCGGGAAGGTAACAGTGCTCCATGCAGTCATGCTGGCCACATGACCTTGGAGGTGTCTACGGACAACGCCGGCTCTTCGGCTTAGAAATGGAGATGAGCACCAACCCCCAGAGTCGGACACGACTGGACTTAACGTCAGGGGAAACCTTTACCTTTACCTTTTATTGTACTATGCTAATAATATAATATTGCATGTAAATTTAATTTGTAAGCTGCTCTGAGTCCCCTTCGGGGTGAGAAGGGCGGCATATAAATGTAGCAAATAAATAAATAATAATTTATTTATTTATTTCAATCATTTATACCCCGCCCTTCTCACCCGGGGGGACTCAGGGCGGCTTACAAGTGGCAATTGATGCCGTTACACTGATATACAATGAACTAAAACGTTAAAACAGTTAAAACAGTCATAAAATACAATATATAAAGTTTAAAAACAATGCAAAGTGCCCATGCCCTTCCTTATGTACCAGATCTTATGCAAGAGCCGTAATTCAGACCGTGTCGAAGCCAACACATGCTTATTCTTCAAATGCCTGCGTACATAGCCCGGTCTTCAGTTTTTTTCTGAACCCCAAAAGGGATGGGGGCCTGCCGAATGTCACTGGGGAGGGAGTTCCACAGCCGTTTTTATATCGTTATTATAATTATAATTATTATATAATGTAGTTCTAACCGAACTTCTGAAGATGCCCTTAGCCACAGATGCAGGCGAAACGTCAGGTGAGAATGCTACCGGAATATATTGGCCAGGCAGCCCGGAGAACTCACAGCAACCTAGTGATTCCGGCCATGGAAGCCTTCGACAACACATATAAACATTGAGATGGAGTTAAAGACAGAGATGGCGAGAAGCGAATGAGAATTAGAAACCACACGAAAGCGGTGGGAGCCCGGGAAGGCACTCTTTTTTGGGCGCCTGGAGGGGGTCCCAAGGCGGGCCCCCAAAGGCCTGCTCCTGCCCTCCCTCCGTCCCGAGCCCGAGCCCCGCTCACCAGGCCGCGCGGTGACCCCCTGACCCGTGGGCAGGCCGCGTCGCCATAGCAACCCGCGGGACGGTCCCGCGCCAGGCCAGGCCAGGCCGCGTCACCGCCGCATCCTCCTCCGCGTCGTCACCGCCAGGGCCCCGTGACCTCACGCCGTGACGTCACGACGCGGAAGGAAGCAGGGAGGGAAGGGCGGGGCCAGCGCCTCCTCCCTTGGCTTTTCTTCCTCCGAAATAACAGGCAAGGACCCGGATGGAGGAACCGGAAACGGAAGGGCCTGCTTTCCGCATCCGCCTGCCTCGCTCTCCCCGGATTGGCCGCCTCTGGGAAAAGGGTATCATGGGAAATGGAGTTTTCTGGACCTCCCCGGCGCCATTTTGCCCCCAAATCCCGCGCCGTGCGCGACTCTCGCGATAAAGGCTGTGGCCGCTTGCTAGGCCTCACCCTCAGAAGAGAGCCAGGTAGAAAGTCCCAGGTTCAACAGCAGGTGTCTATGGATCAGAAACATTTATTTATTATTATTATTTATTATTATTTACTGCATTTATATCCCGCCCTTCTCACCCCGAAGGGGACTCAGGGCGGCTTACAAGTTATATGTACAGTACATACAGTAGAGTCTCACTTATCCAAGCCTCACTTATCTAAGCCTCTGGATTATCCAACGCATTTTTGTAGTCAATGTTTTCAATATATCATGATATTTTGGTGCAAAATTCATAAATACAGTAATTACTACGTAGCATTACTGTGTATTGAACTACTTTTTCTGCCAGACTTGTTGTATAACATGATGTTTTGGTGCTTAATTTGTAAAATCATAACCTAATTTGATGTTTAATAGGCTTCTCCTTGATCTCTCCTTATTATCCAACATATTCGCTTATCCAACGTTCTGCCGGCCCGTTTATGTTGGATAAGTGAGACTCTACTGTACAATATATTGTATGATTGGCATAGCACAATATTAGCATTATATATATATTATATATATATATATATCTCACTATATTGTACTATATCACTACATTGCAATATTATTAGAATTATTAGAGTCTCACTTATCCAAGATAAACGGGCCGGCAGAACGTTGGATAAGCGAATATGTCGGATTATAAGGAGAGATTAAGAAAAAAGCCTATTAAACATCAAAATAGGTTATGATTTGACAAATTAAACACCAAAACATAATGTTTAACAACAAATTTGATAGAAAAAGTAGTTCATTACATATTAATGCTATGTAATAATTACTGTATTTACGAATTTAGCAGCAAAATATCACAATGCATTGAAAACATTGACTACAAAAATGCGTTGGATAATCCAGAACGTTGGATAAGCAAGTGTTGGATAAGTGAGACTCTACTGTATATTGTATTATTGGCATAGCACAATATTAGCATTATATATATATATTATACCATATTGTACTATATCACTACATTGCAATATTATTAGTAATATTACATGTAATATTTATTTATTTATTTGCGACATTTATATACCGCCCTTCTTTCTCACCCCGAAGGGGACTCAGGGCGGTTTACAAGTATATATACATACAATATATTATATTATACAACTATATCGCAATATTATTAGTAATATTGCATGTAATATAAATATACAATTATAATAGTGAATTATAATTATTATTACATTGGATTACATCATAATATTATTATTAATATTACATGTATATACAATGTATTATAATATTAGTATAGTATAATATTATTATATATCATTATATCATTAAATTGATACAGGAGACATGGTGGAAAGATGTCTTCCCGGCCCCGCCTTCTTCATTCTGCTCCAGATATAAAACTAGCATTGCATGTTATTGCGGATAGGGGCCTCTAACTGATGTAAAAAGACAAGATGGAACTGTCTTCATGGCTCCCTCTTAGCTCTGGCACCCGAGCAGTTATAGTAGTGCATTTTTATATTGTATTACAGTAGAGTCTCACTTATCCAACATTCGCTTATCCAACGTTCTGGATTATCCAACACATTTTTGTAGTCAATGTTTTCAAAACATCGTGATATTTTGGTTCTAAATTCGTAAATACAGTAATTACTACGTAGCATTACTGCGTACTGAACTACCTTTTCTGTCAAATTTGTTGTATAACATGATGTTTTGGTGCTTAACTTGTAAAATCATAAACTAATTTGATGTTTAATAGACTTTTCCTTGATCCCTCCTTATTATCCAACATATTCGCTTATCCAACGTTCTGCTGGCCCGTTTATGTTGGATAGGTGAGACTCGACTGTATTTTTATTTATTTGCGACATTTATATCCCGCCCTTCTCACCCCGAAGGGGATTCAGGGCGGCTTACAAGTTATATGTACAGTACATATACGGCCCGGGGCTGTGGCGCAGACGGGAGAGCAAAGCCAGTGCAATTAACTGCAATGAATCACTGACCGGGAGGTCATAAGTGCGAGGCCCGCTCGGAGCTATGTTGTTGTTTGTCTTTGTCCTGTGTTAAAAGGCATTGAATGCTTGCCTAATATGTGTAATGTGATCCGCCCTGAGTCCCCTTCGGGGTGAGAAGGGCGGAATATAAATGCTGTAAATAAATAATACATACAATATATTGTATTACAGTAGAGTCTTACTTATCCAAGCTGAATGGGAGAGCAGCTTGGGGTGAGGTGGACCGTGTGATTGTAAACAAACTGGTAGGGCAAGATAAAGTGCACTAGATGAGGAAATGGCCGCAGATACAAGGACTATCATGGGGATGGGGAATTCAATCTCCGAAGGCCTGTTGTAAGAGGCAAGTTTTTAGGCTCTTCCTAAATGCTATCAGGGTGTGGGCTTGCCTAATCTCTCTGGGGAGCAAGTTCCAGAGCTGGGGGGCCACCTCAGAGAAGGCCCTCTCCCTCATCCCCACCAGACACGTTGGGCCAGTCCATCTCTACTGGTCCCATAGCTCCAGCTGTGCAGTGGACAACAGGATCCCGGGAATGAGCTGCCTGTCCTTTGTGCAGCTACTTGGACATGACTACCATTCATCACATGGCATGACCATCCAGTATACCAGGAGTCATGCCCTGTCTCCAACAATGACATTTCCCCTTTCACAGGAACAGTCCACTTAATCCTATCTACAGAGACAATATTTCTGCTTTTGGACTCACTGGACCCATGTGTTGAGGACTCATATTGCGATTATCTTGACAATAAAACCCACGGGACCTTGTTTGTCTCTTGGCTGGGACCCGATAATCCACTCAAGACCCATTATCCTTCCTTTGTCTCCCGGACTCTCCTGCCCTTTGTCTGCCATTGGAAAGCCGGATTCTGCATTAGGAGCGGGGAACGTCACCCATTAGTCAGCGAGTGCCGCTGTCCCGCCTCTGCAGGGAATCTTCCCTGACGTCATCAGAGCTTAGTTCCAGCCGGGCGGGAGCGGGAAATTCAAAGGAGTAAACTGTATAAAAATGTCTGTTTTGCAACATATGGTATCTTAGCTTATTGTGGCAGATTACTGTGAGCTAGCATCACTTCAGCTGACTTAAATAAATAACTTGGTGGCTTCTTCAACTTGGTGAGATTTCTTAATGGGGGAAAATTGGATTTAGCTTTTTCTTCTTGCCAGGCACACTTATCCATAGGCGGCCCGCTGCCGGTACTGGCCATCCACTTAATGGGACTCAGTATCCGTGCTCTGGAGTTCCGCTATCCATGGTCCGGATCTCACTCTCTGCAGCCAGTTTAAATTGCTCTGTTTCAATTCCACCAGCTGATTGGCGGCCTCCAGGCAGTAACAGCCACCCCTGTACCAATCGGGTGCAAGGGAGGGATCCTTTGAATAGGGCCATGCAATTGAATGAGAAACTACCGTATTAAAAGGTCTGTTTTTGGCCTTCCATTTCTGTTTGCCTTCAATCTGGTGCGGATCTTCTTCATTTGGCTGCAAATCACTTTAATTGGCACTTCCCACCAGGCTCTAATAAACTCAGGAAAGTCTCAGCCTTTTCGGAGACCACAGATTTTGGCAACAATACCACTTTGGCTGAATTGACCACCAGATACATCTGCCCTTCTCTGGCGGCTGGTCACTGATCTGGACATCCCTGCAAAACAGGTGGAAGGAAACGGAATCAATCAGCCAACACTTGACCAGGAAGGTCACTAGAGGAGAGGCCTTGCTGGGAAATGTTTAACACTCTGAAGGGGTTTGTTTGTTTTCACTGTTCTGGTGGGAACTCTGCTTGCTTTGCAGTTCAAAAGCAGCGAGTGACTCCATTCCTGAAAAGAAGAAGCTGAAGGTCAGACGGTGAAGGTGGGAACCTCCAATGTCAACAGAGCCAAAGGAGGCCCACAGCATGTTCCACACAGTTGCAGAGAAAGTCTATGAGCTTTGCTTCTCTTGAAGATCATCTTCTTTGTGTCTCATTCTCTTGTTCTTGGCTTCTTCTGGACTCCAGCTGCATCCACACCAGAGCCTTTGACAACTGTGAAGCCATTTGTTCTCACCTCCCCTCATTTGGCAACCTTGAAATCATGTGTTTTGGAACTGTTTCTCTGAAAATACGGTTATTGGCTGTTTCCTGATTTGATAAAGCATTACAAAAGTCCCACTGAAAAGAATTAGTGCAAAGGGAACATCATGAAGTGTGCCTAGAAGACACCATCTTACCCACTGTCCCAATCCTCAAATACTCTCTACTTCATTCGGAAGAATGCTGCACTCGCAGAGCTCAGGCAGTGCTGTATTTCAGTGTCAATGTTGACTTTTGTGGAGAGGATGAAGGAAAAGCAGGAGGAGGACAGATCAATCAAGATATTTCAAGAGCAGCTGAAAAGGTGAGAGGGCAGGGGCTAAGCGAGACAGTTGGGAAGTGTTCTATGTCAGCTCTTACATTGTGAGTTGACACACACACCCATCCTTCCACATTCTAATTGCAATTGCACAACCCCTAATGCCACATCGGTATGAAACCGCAGAGATCAACATAGTCACAGCTTTAGGATGAAAGCTCTCAGCCTATTCGTTCTTGTTTTTAACATCCTATTCCGGTTGCCAGATGGTAACAATTCAAAGAAGACTACACAGGGTGAAATGGATCCCTAAGAATATTTCCAGCTTTCTTAAGGCAGCGGGAATTAGACAATTCTTCCAAACAGGGCAGAAGGCAACCAATCATTCTCTGGGAAGGAGCGGCTTCCTATCTGCCACGGTGCGGATATTTTTCCCCAGTGGTGCAGTGGTTTAAACCCTTGTGCCGGCAGGACTGATGACTTGAAGATTGGGTTGCTGAAGGTTGCTTGTTCAAATTCAACCCGGGGAGAGTGTGGAGGAGCTCCCCCTGTCAGCTCCAGCTCCCCATGTGGGGACATGAGAGAAGCCTCCCACAAGGATTGGACATTCAGGTGTCCCCTGGGCAACGTCCTTGCAGACGGTCAATTCTCTCACACCAGACACGACTTGCAGTTTCTCAAGTCGCTCCTGACACGAAAAAAAAAACTGCAATTAGCAAATCATACGCAGATGCAATAGGTTAGAACAGTTTCTATAGCACAGCGGTAGAAAGTCACCAGCAGTTTCTCATTCAGTTGTTGGCTCGTTAAAAGATAATACAATCTCTGCTGGGCCTCTTAAGCATCGACCACTAATTAGAAACATGCACGATATGGCACAATCACAACATGCGAGCGCTGGATGAAAAACATCCCAAAAGGAAATGTTTCGTAAGACCGACTGGCTCTGTGCCTTGTCAGCACCACGTGACTCCTTCCTCTGAGCAAATAATAATTTAGGAAAGTTCCTGTTTTTTCCTTCCAAAATCTGTCTCTTTTGTGGCTTGAGAGACATCCAGGACTCGGGTGGTCAGGCGGTGGCCACATTGACGGCCAGGAGACGCCTCTCCCGTCTAACGGTCGCTGGACGTCTGTCTAGAAGACAACACCAGCCGTCCTTTGCTCGTCCCTCTCTTTCATCTGCTGGACACAGAATCGATAACCAGATAACAACCGTCAACAGGAATCCACCCCGACGTCCCAAGTTAATCACCGACCAAGATCAACAACGACAGAGGGAAGTCCACACACAACAAGGACTCAGGGAAACATCTGCTTGGGAGGATGAAGTGGCTGCTGGCCTTATGCGGGGGTCTCCTGGCTCTGGCCGGGGCTAACCACTCCCCTGTCCAGCAACGGGCGCTGGACAATGTCCTGGAGTACTTCCACGGCCGGAGCTTTGTGCAGTCGGTGTTCCAGGAGCAAGCCGTCACTGAAGTCGCCAAGGAGGTGAGGGAGAACCATGGTAAAAGTGGAGAGGGGTCTGAAGGGAGGGCAGGGGGCTTCCCAAAAGGAACAAAGCCTATCTCGAGGAAGGAAGTGTGTCTTCCATTAGTTGGGAGTGTTTTGGGACGAGGTTTCCTGAGATGCAGCAGAAGAAGACCAACATCACTCTGTAGTAGACTCATGTTCAGGGTATGATCTACTTGGAATAGGAAGGAAAGAAGTTGAGACTTGGAGGACCTGTGGTGTCTCCAGCAGCTCTGGAATAGGATTGGACTCCAGGCATGGTCAAACTTGGGTCCTCCAGATATTTTGGACTCCAACTCCCACCATTCCTAACAGCCTCAGGCCCTTTCCTTTTACATGATCTTTGATTTCCGTTGATCAAGATTTGAGCACTTTGTGTGTCATAGATCTTATTAATGCATCCCTAAAAATTTAGTCCAGAATTGATGAAATTCTCCAAGACTGTCAACATGAACGGCCATTGTAGGTTGTCAAATGCTTTCTCTGCATCCGAAAACATCAAGAGTCGCTGCATTTCATGGTGGGCCTCATAGTATTCTAGAGTGTCCTCAACACTCTTAGTACTTCCACTTAGGTCAAAATACTATTTGGCATTAATTGTTTTCCTACATCAGGGATGGGCAAACTTTGGCCTTCCCTCCAGATGTTTTAGACTCCAACTCCCACCATTCCTAACAACCTCAGGCCCTTTCCTTTTACATGATCTTTGATCTCTGTTGATCAAGATTTGAGCACTTTGTTTGTCATAGATCTTATTAATGCTTCCCTAAAGATTTAGGCCAGAATTGATGAAATTCTCCAAGACTGTCAACATGAACGGCCATTGCAGGTTGTCAAATGCTTTCTCTGCATCCGAAAACATCAAGAGTCGCTGCATTTCATGGTGGGCCTCATAGTATTCTAGAGTGTCCTCAACATTCTTAGTACTTCCACTTAGGTCAAAATACTATTTGGCATTAATTGTTTTCCTACATCAGGCATGGGCAAACTTTGGCCTTCCCTCCAGATGTTTTGGACTCCAACTCCCACCATTCCTAACAGCCTCAGGCCCTTTCCTTTTACATGATCTTGGATCTCCGTTGATCAAGATTTGAGCACTTTGTTTGTCATAGATCTTATTAATGCTTCCCTAAAAATTTAGTCCAGAACTGATGAAATTCTCCAAGACTGTCAGCATGAACGGCCATTGTAGGTTGTCAAATGCTTTTTCTGCATCCGAAAATATCAAGACTCGCTGCATTTCATGGTGGGCCTCATAGTATTCTAGAGTGTCCTCAACACTCTTAGTACTTCCACTTAGGTTAAAATACTATATGGCATTAATTGTTTTCCTACATCAGGCATGGGCAAACTTTGGCCTTCCCTCCAGATGTTTTGGACTCCAACTCCCACCATTCCTAACAGCCTCAGGCCCCTTCCTTTTCCCCCTCGGCCGCTTAAGCGGCCGAGGGGGAAAAGGAAAGGGCCTGAGGCTGTTAGGAATGGTGGGAGTTGGAATCCAAAACATCTGGAGCATCCAAGTTTGCTCTACCTGGAATCGTAATGTTCTTGGAAGTTCTAAATCCCCCAATCCTGCAGTATGGTCTCCTGGGACTTGTGGTCCAAACTAGACACTTTCCTAAGCTTGGTTTCAATGACTCTGGATTTCTTATGCTCTAACCCGGGTCTTGTTTGCTCGTAGGAGTCTTCAACCGGGACCTACATCCACCTGGAAGTTGAACTCGCACAGACTCACTGCAGGAAGCAGCGGAGGGCACAAAACTGCCCGGTCAAACCAGGAGGGGTGAGATAACAGCTGCCAAGTATCTCCTTCTTACAGATGTTGTGTTGCCCTCTACAAAGCTCTTATCTTTCTCTGTTTATGTTCTTCTAAGAATACATCAAAGTCAGGAGGGAGTTCTTTTGATATTCTGAGTGGGACATGGAGCAGATCTCAGTTTTATACTAGCAGATCTCAAACAGCTGTATGTATGGAGAGATGCTCCTTCATACATCAAAGTCCAAAGCTTGATTCAGACCAGAAGCACACTGTCAATCAGCATAGATCCTTTAAAGAGCTTGAAGACTTGAGGTTCCTTCACGGTGTCAATATCCCACCTATATTTTGTGTTATCCCTGTTTACCCAAATTATCGGTAGAGTGGAGAGTAATGTGGATTTTGTTTATGGGTTGAATATCCTGACTGCCATTCATGGCAGGAAACCCATCTCATCAGTTTTGGTGAACCAACAGTATATAGCTCCAAAGAGACAAATGGACCAAACATAACTAGATTTCAGAAACATATATTTTGGACTCTTCTGCATCCTCTAGAACAGGGGTCCTCAAACTTTTAAAGCAGAGGGCCGGTCCACAATCCTTCAGACTGTTGAGGTGCCAAATTATCATTTTTTTTGGGCGGGGGGGGGGGGGGGGGGGAACCGAACAAATTCCTATGCACACTGCACATATCTTATTTGTAGTGCAAAACAGCAATAACAATGAAAAACAATACAATATTTAAAAATGAAAATAATTTTAACCAATATAAACCTATCAGGATTTCAATAGGAAGTGTGGGCCTGCTTCTGGCCAATGAGATAGTCAGGTTAATTAGGGTTGTTGTTGTTGTTGTTGTTGATGTTGTTGTTGTGTGTCTTCAAATCATTTCAGACTTTGGGCGAGCCTAAGTCCAAAATTATTTATTTATTCATTTATTACATTTATTTACTACATTTATATCCCACCCTTCTCACCCCAGAGGGAACTCAGAGCAGCTGTATGTACATACAATATATTATATTATTAGCATAACACAATATACCACTATACTGTAATATTGTATGTAATATATAAAATATAATTAATATTATTATATGGTATTATTGTTAGTATTATATTGCATAAAATGATAATATTCTTTTCAATATTATATGTATATATACAATATATACATATATATACAGTATATACAATATATTATATTATTAAAACTGATATAAAAATATTATATTATAAATGAGGGTGGGGGCCAGGTAAATTACCTTGGAGGGCCGCATCCGGCCCCCGGGCCTTAGTTTGGGGACCCCTGCTCTAGAAGAACCAACACAACATGGTGATCTACCCCTGGCCAGTTTGGATGACCTCTGGGTGCCTCTTTGGAAAGCAGTCACATTTCTCTTATCGGTTCCTTCCCTCTTTCCTTTTTTCTTATTTACTTACTTAGTTACGTAGGGAGCTGGACAGGGGGAGTGTGTTCCTGTTGGCTCTCTTGGACCTCTCATGGTCCAGCCAGGTGACCATGGTATCCTTCTGGGTCACCTGGCTGGGCTGGAACTTGGAGGCACTTTTTTTTTTCTTCCTGGAAGATCGTACCCAGACGTTGGTGTTGGGGGACGCCTGCTCAGCCTCACAACTGTTGTCTTGTGGGGTCTCGCAGGGTTCCGTTCTGCCCCCCTTGTTGTCTAACATCTACATGAAGCCGCTGGGAGAGATCATCAGGAGTTTTGGAGTTCGGTGCCATCTGTACGCAGCTGACATCCAATTCTACTCCTCATTTCCACCAAAAGCCAAGGAAGCAGCCCAGACCCTGAACCGGTGCCTATCAGTTGTTGTGGACTTGATGGAGACGACTTGAAATTGAATCCAGACAAGACGGAGGTCCTCCTGGTCAGTTGGAAGGCAGATCAGGGTATAGGGTGGCAACCTCTGCTGGATAAAAGGGGTCACACTCCCCCTGCAGACACAGGTCCTTAGTCTGGGGGTCCTCTTGGACCCATCACTAAGCCTGGAGGTCCAGGTGGGCCTTTGCACAACTAAGACTACTTTGAGAAGCCGGACTTGGCCATGGCGTTCCATGCCTTGGTTACATCCCATTTAGACTACTGTAACAGGCTCTACGTGGGGCTGCCCTTGAAGAGTGCCCGGAAACTTCAATTAGTACAGACATCTGCAGCCAGGTTATTAACAGGTACTGGACCCAGGAAGTGTACCACCCCCTGCTAAAGCACCTGCACTGGCTGCCAATTCCTTTCCGAGCCTGATTCAAGGTGCTGGTCTTGACCTTTAAAGCCCTACATTGTTCAGGTCCTACTTACAGAGATCATGACTCTATCTGACCTCATCTCCTCAGAGTTACTTGCCCAAATGTTAAGATCTTCTAGCAAGACCCGCCTCTTGTTGCCACCACCATCACAAATGCGGTTGGTAGCAATGAGAGAGAGGGCCTTCTTGGTGGATGCTCCAACTCTTTGGAACTCCCTCCCCGAGAAGGTTAAAATAGCCCGACATCTTTTGAAAAGCAGCTAAAGACATTCTTGTTTTGCACAAGCTTTTGATGAAGACACTTAGCTGTAATGACAGGAATCTGAGAATCATAGAAGGCTAACTTTTATTGAGTTGTGCTAACTTTACTATGTGTCTTGTTGAGTCACTTGTAAATAACTGTACTAGACAAATGTTTTAAAATATGTTTATTTATTTCTGATTTGTTTTATAGGTTATTGTTTTACATATGTACATTGTTTTGTATTGTCTTTTATATAATGTTGTGAGCTGCTTTGGGTCCCTTTTAGGGAGAAAAGTGTGATATAAATAAAGAATTATTATTATTATTATTGACACAAAGTCACAGTCAATAATAATAACAACACAGTTGTGGAAAGGAAAAAGGTTTGGATCATTGATGTTGCCATCCCAGGTGACAGTCGCATTGGCGAAAAACAACAGGAAAAACTCAGCCGCTCTCAGGACCTCAAGATTGAACTTCAAAGACTCTGGCAGAAACCAGTGCAGGTGGTCCCGGTGGTGATGGGCACACTGGGTGCCGTGCCAAAAGATCTCAGCCGGCATTTGGAAACAATAGGCATTGACAAAATCACGATCTGCCAACTGCAAAAGGCCACCCGACTGGGATCTGTGCACATCATCCGAGAATACATCACACAGTCCTAGACACTTGGCAAGTGTTCGACTTGTGATTTTGTGATACGAAACCCAGCATATCTATCTTGTTTGCTGTGTCATAATAAAATAAAATAATTCTTTATTTATATCCCGCTTTTCTCCATAAACGGGACCCAAAGCAGCTCACAACATTATGTAAAAGACAATTACATTATTATTATTTATTATTAATATTATTCCTTCCCTCATTTCTTCCTTCTTTCTTTCTTTCTTTCTTTCTTTCTTTCTTTCTTTCTTTCTTTCTTTCTTTCTTTTTTTCTTTCCTTCTTTCTTTCTTTCTTTCTTTCTCTAGAGGAGACAGATCTGCTTGGCTTGCTTCTCCTTTGACTCCAGGAGCCCAGACCACATCCTGGACAAGACGATGCACTGCATCTCACAGAAAAGCTCACTCTTACAGGTGAGTCTTCCTTGAATGTGAGCCTCGCAGGCTTGGAAGGGCCCCCAATCCATTCCTCGAGAGGCTTTGCCCCTTCTCCACTAAACCAATGTAGTAGGGCTTCACCCCGGCTGCTTTGCCCCAGAGGTTTGTCATTTCATCCGTGCCCTTTGTCTTGTCCCCAGGAGACGAAGCGGAGGCACGCCCAAGAGTGTGAAAGGGTCAAGAAAGCCAACGGATTGTACCTGCCGGGCCAGTTTGCCTTTTCCAGGGGGCTTCCGTGAGGCCAAGGGTGGGCGCTCTGCACAGGAATTAATATTGCTATGTTGAAATAATGCTTCCTGCATAGAAAATGATGTTTCTGTTGGGAATCACCCTGGACTACTCAAGTCTAGATGTAGTTAGATAGATGATAGAGTTAGATTGAGGGAATCCTTTCCCTGTTTCCAAAGCATGCCGAGACAGGCTTTACTGTGTTTCACTCTGTCCTGTTTACGTCACATCCCTTACTTTGAAGTTAGTAGAAATGTGAATCTTTAGGGACACTAACTTCTCATTGGTCAGAATGTCTTTTATGGCCCCAATAAACTGGAACCATTTTGGTTCAGTCTCTTCTCCCTTTGTTCTTCAAGCTAACAACACGTCTCGCCATCCCTCCTGGCAAGATGTAACTATTTAGATGTTTGTTATTTTTCCTTTCTTATTTTTCCTTAGAAACCAGTCTAGAGTAGACTAGACAGCTCCCAAGCCTTTCTATCTACAATGGAGTTCCTTTTACCTGAATAAATACTTTTTGAACTTTTACTGAGACTCTGCAGTCCATTGCAATCCTAAATGGTCAAAGGCTTCTCTTGCTCACCCCGTGTAAGTAACTGCTGCATTTGAAAGCTTTGCTTTTGCTACTCTGCTGATTTTTGGTGGAATCTCCCCCAGAGAGGGTTGAATTGAGTCTAATCGCTCAGAGATTACCACAACAGTTTCTTGTACTGAAAATGCTGTTTCTTTATGAAACAGGCGTGCAACTTTTCTGCAGCAAAAGTCCTAAGCTGCTGAAATTTCTCATTGCTGCTTTCAAGAAGAAACTTGAATCCTTATTTCAGTGGTTCCTTATTTCAGTGGTTCCTTAAATCCTTATTTCAGTGGTTCTCAACCTTTCTAATGCCGCAACTCCTTAATACAGTTCCTCATGTTGTGGTGACACCCCAACCATAACATTATTTTCGTTGCTCCTTCATCGCTGTCATTTTACCACTGTTATGAATCGTAATGTAAATATCTGAGATGCAGGATATATTTTCATTCACTGGACCCAAATTTGGCACAAATACCAGATAGCCCCAAATTTGAATACTGGTGGGGTTGGGAGGGGATTGTTTTTGTCATTTGGGAGTTGTAGTTTCTGGGATGTGTAGTTCCCCTACAATCAAGGAGCATTCGGAACTCTGTGAACAATGGAATTGAACCAAACTTCACACACTGAACTCCCACGACTGACAGAAAATACTAGGACGGTTTCGTGGGCAGTATCTCAAGTTGCTCCTGACATAAATAAAATATGCCCCATTTCCACCTGTTTATTGTTGGTAAGGGGGTACATGGGAGCCTCCACCTGGCATAACCCTCTCTTCTCCTCCTAGATGGACCCTCGTTGAGCGGGATCTTGTCCTGTCATGGAGGTAAACAGAGGGCGATCCAGTCTCGGCACCACAGGAACAAAGCCACAGGCACCTGACGCTTCTCCCATCGACAGCTCTTTCTTAAGCCCGACTCTGGGATTTTCTATTTTTCCCCCTTATCCGCACAATAAAATGGCACCACCCCATTCGTGATGTGTAGTTACTTCAAGGGGAATTCCTAGGGCGCTTCCAGACAGCACCAAAATGCGGGTTTAGTCGGGGCAAAAAAAAAATCCAGGACCTGAGAAGAGGTCCATATACAGACCTGTCAATCCTGGGATTTCTGCCTCCGTCGTCCACGCTTGCTGCTTTGCCCTGGGATTTTGCAGTCCCCAAGATGGCCGCTGCGGGATGTCCGCTGGAATTTTTTTAAAAAGAAACTTAAGATGTGAATACAGTAGAGTCTCACTTATCCAACTTTCGCTTATCCAATGCTCTGGATTATCCAACACATTTTTGTAGTCAATGTTTTCAGTACATCATGATATTTTGGTGCTAAATTTGTAAATACAGTACTTACGACGTAGCATTACTGCATATTGAACTACTTTTTCTGCCAAATTTGTTGTATAACATGATGTTTTGGTGCTTAATTTGTAAAATCATAACCTAATTTGGTGTTTAATAGGCTTCTCCTTAATCTCTCCTTGTTATCCAACATACTCGCTTATCCAACGTTCTGCCAGACCGTTTATGTTGGATAAGTGAGACTCTACTGTATGTGAAAATCCAAATCATTGTATAAGTTCCATTCCTGGATTATAGAGCTGGCCATCTGTGCAGACAATTTTGGCCGTGTACTTGTGCCTGAGAATGACAGGGTGATGTTCATGGGTTATACATGTCTGTTCCTCACTGCTTTTATCATAAAAACAGGGAAAAGTTGATTACATGGCCAAAACTTTAATTTCGTTAAACATGTGGAGGACGAAGTTTCTCTTGCCAGGATAAAGTTTTTGCCCTCTAGTCAACTGTTGCCATGTTTTTAGGATACGACCAATCAAGAACCAACATTTATAACCCGGGAATAAACCGAGATTTTAAAAAAATCCCATGTTTTCCAAGTGTAGGGACATACAGTCATTCGAAGATGCACAGGACCGGGATATTCCTGCACCTGAAGATCTCGCGGTTTTTTGCCGTTTGTAGCAATTGCTCCCGCGTTTTGAGCGAGTGGCATTGGGCCACCCTTCATTTTGACGTGGGAGCTCCGGGGATAAAGGTACTGTCTGGATGGGCCCCTAGACTGAGATGATGTAGACATCTTCTCTTCCCAAATTTTTCACAGAGGCTCGGAAATTGGGGTAAGTTGGTTAAAGATTTTTGTGAGATTTTTCTCGGGAAAGCAAACGGGTCTTTGGCCCAGGACTGAAGAAGATGGGGAAAACGGGGGGCAGAGGGTCACTGGCAAGCATCAGCCCCTAAAAGGGCTCAAGTGGATATCTGTCTGTCAAGAGGAAAGCAATGAGTGTCAGAATGCAGTTTTCTGGGACATGAGAAAAGCTTTCCTGATGGACCTTTGATGCTCTTTCCTGCTCTATCCTTCCCTAATTCTCCGATTCTGACAACCAAGAAAATATAAAATTGGTCAGCTCTTTAGCCCATTTTGCCAGTTAATTAATTCATAACTTGACCCACCTTGGGTTCCTATAACTAGAGATCGGCAAGTTTCCAATTACCGTATATACTCTATTATAAGCCAGCCCGAATATAAGACTCCTAATTTTACCACAAAAAACTGGGAAAACTTTTTGACTCGAGTATAAGACGAGGGTGGGAAACAAAGCAGCTACTGGTAAATTTTTTAAAAAGATAGCAATTAAACTACATTAATTGAGGCAATGTTTTTGAATATTTACATAAAATTGTAATTTAAGATAACAAGACTTTAATAAGATAAGACTGTCCAACTCTGATTACCTATATACGCGAGTATAAGACGATCCGAATATAAGCCACCCAGGACGCTGACTCGAGTATAAGCCGAGGGAGGGCTATTTCAGCCCCAAAAAGGGCTGAAAAACTCGGCTTATACTCGAGTATGCATTGTAATTAAACCTAGGATTGAGCCGATGCTAAAAGTCAAACTTAAAATCAGCAAAGTTAACATATCAATTGCATTAATTTGCTCATTTAAATTAGAAAATGCTCAGCTTCATTGACCCATTTACACTGCCATATTTAATCTGGATTATCTGTGCTGAATTGGATTATCTGGCAGTATAGCCCAGGCATGGGCAAACTTGGGCCCTCCTTCCAGGTGTTTTGGACTCCAACTCCCACCATTCCTAACAGCCTACCGGCTGTTAGGAATGGTGGGAGTTGGAGTCCAAAACACCTGGAAGGAGGGCCCAAGCTTGCCCATGCCTGGCGTAGACTCACATAATCCAGTTCAGTGATAATCTGGATTGTCCGCTTTGATAATCTGGATTATATGGTTGTGTAGATCCAGATTTAGTTGCTGTCTCCATGGGCATCGCTTCTGGGACAGGTTTCGGTCTGGAAGAAGAGCACAACACAGGTGCTGAAGTAGGAGGCTATTTGATGGAGAAGATCAAGAGAAGCCAAGGCAGATGCAGGTAGAGAAACGTCAGGTTTATTTCACGGTGCAAAACTGACCCAGTCCTCCAAGGATGGAAGAGGACTCGAACCCAGGCCCACCCTCCCTGCCACTTCCAAGTTCTCCTTCTTCTCAGAGGTCTGGGATGCTGTCCTTCTTGACCATCCATCCAAAGCTTCCACCTTCATAATGGTTTCCTTGCTCCTCACAATCATCGCTCTGTCATATAGAAGCCTGGGTTTTGTAGTTTGGTGGTGGTGGACCTCAAATTCCAGCATTTCAATTCCCCAAACAACATATGCCAGTTGTCTACAACATACAGTCATGACAGTTGAAGTGCTATGAAACCAATGCCACAGTGCAGTGAGGGCATTCTTGGCTCACTTTCTTGACCCAACACAATTCTATTTAAGTCCGTTCGTAGATTTAGAAGCTGCTAAAAGAGAAGCCAAGAATTAAGAATTCAGTCCCCGGGTCTGGTCAGTGGCATTTCCAGAAATTGAAGCAGTGTGTGTTGTGAACGCTGGGAGAATCCACATTGGACACAACGATCGTGCTATGATTCCCTTTCACTTCCACAGCTTCATCCTACTGATTCCAGAGATTTATAGTTCTGTAACAGAATCCCTTCAGCAAGAGCATTAGAGCTCCCAGATAGAGAATTTGAAGCATCTCAGGAAACAGCAAATCCCAGAATTCCAGAGCACGAATTCAAGTAGCACAAACCTATTGCGTCTAGAGATTTATAGTCTGATGAAAGACTCAGGCGTCTGTAATGGAATCCCTTCAACAACAGCATTAGAGCTCCCAGGTAGAGAATGTGAAGCATCTCAGGAAACAGCAAATCCCAGAATTCCAGAAGATGAATTCAAGTAGCACAAACCTGATATAAGTGTGTAGTGTGTCTACATCTATTGTGGTTTTGTGTTTAAGTGTTATACAGGAACAACCAAAAAGACCCAGATGTGAGCTGAGCTGTCACAAAGGATGTCATAATAATAATACAGTAAAGTCTCACTTATCCAACACTCGCTTATCCAACGTTCTGGATTATCCAATGCAGTTTGCCTCTCGCCCTGATCCACAGCTGTTTCTCTAGGCAGCAAGGATCAAACTTTTTATGGATTTAATTTCCAGCAATGTTGCTACTGTAAGTTCATTGTATGCAATTCTATCTTTATTTGTAGTCAATTTCTTAGTAGTTAATGTTTTTATAGTCAAATGTTTTCAATACGTTGCGATGTTTTGGTGCTAAATTCGTAAATAAAGTAATTGCTACATAACGTTACCGTGTATTGAACTGCTTTTTCTGTCAGTTTGTTGTAAAACATGTTTTCCAAGATTTTATCATTATGTTTTTTGTATGTGATTTTTTATGACTTGTTTTTATTGTTGTTTGATCTGTTTTATTGTCTTGTTTTTATATTGTCGATGACTGGGCTTGGCCCCATGTAAGCCGACCCGAGTCCCTTCGGGGAGATGGGGCGGAGTATAAGAATAAAATAATAATAATAATTATTATTATTGGTGCTTAATTTGTAAAATCATAACATAATTTAACATTTAATAGGCTTTTCCTTAATCCCTCTTTATTATCCAACATCTTTGCTTATCCAATGTTCTGCAGGTCCGTTTATGTTGGATAAGTGAGATGCTACAATAATAATAATAATAATAATAATAATACAAAAGGCCACCCTGCTGGGATCTGCGTGCATCATCCGAAAATACATCACACAGTCCTAGACACTTGGGAAGTGTTCGACTTGTGATTTTGTGATACGAAATCCAGCATATCTAACTTGTTTGCTGTATAATAATAATAATAATAATAATAATAATAATAATAATAATAATAATACAGTAGAGTCTCACTTATCCAAGCTAAACGGGCCGGCAGAAGCTTGGATAAGCGAATATCTTGGATAATAAGGAGGGATTAAAGAAAAGCCTATTAAACATCAAATTAGGTTATGATTTTACAAATAAAGCACCAAAACTTCATGTTATACAACAAATTTGACAGAAAAAGTAGTTCAATACGCAGTAATGTTATGTTGTAATCACTGTATTTATGAATTTAGCACCAAAATATCACGATATATTGAAAATATTGACTACGAAAATGGCTTGGATTATCCAGAGGCTTGGATAAGCGAGGCTTGGATTAGTGAGACTCTACTGTAATAATAATAGCTTTATTTGTATACCGCTCTATGAGCTTTTTTTAAAAAAAGAAGACCATGGGTATACTACTAATAAAATAATAATAATAATACTTTATTTGTATAATGCTCTACCAGCTTATTTTTTTAAGACCATGGGTGTGAACTGAAACTCTGGGCATATTGTGGGCTTGGGCATGGTTATCCCCATCCACTGGCCATGGACTTCCAGGAAGCCTTCTCCTGTGGTGGGATGAGCCCGAGAAGAGCTTGGTCCTGTTGAGCTGGGAGAAGACTGGGAATGGAGTCATCGAGAAATGGCTTGGCCAATACCGAGGAGAGGGAAGCCTGGGACGGTTCAGAACAGATAGGAGTTGGCGTCGGGGCGGATGTTGAGTGCCCGCTCGGCCTGGGAGATGGTGTCGTCGGCCCGCTTGCTCAGCTCCCGGCATTCCTGGAGGGCCTCGCTGAACTGCTTGTAGGCCTCCTCCACGATGGAGCTCCTCCTGGCCGGGCGGACGTCCCAGTAGCCCTCCTCCACCCAGGGCTTGCTCAGGCCGCTCAGCTCCGCGTGGCCCGCCCGGCCGGGGCTGTGGAAGCGCTTCAGGGAGTTGTCTAGGTCCTTGCAGAGCTGGTAGAGCTCGCTGCCCCGGCCGGAGACCCTCTCCCCATCGATGACCTTGACCCCGGGGAACATCTCCGCGATGGCGGCGCGGTACCCGGGGGAGGCGCAGAAGGGGTTGCTGAGGCGGCCCATGGGGTTGGCGAAGCGCATGTTCTCCAGGTGCCGCAGCCCCACCAGGCACTGCAGATGCTGGACCCCGCCGAGCAGGTTCCCGGCCGCGTTGAGGCTCTGGAGGTTCTCGCACCCGGCCAGGGGCTCCAGGCTGGAGACGCGGTTGGAGGAGATGTTCAGGACGGCCAGGGCCTTGAGCGAGGAGAGCGGGCCCAGGTGGGAGATGGCGTTCCCCGAGAGGTCCAGCCACTCCAGGCCGGCACACTCCCCCAGGCAGCCCAGGTCCGAGATGCCCAGGCCGCGCAGCTTCAGCAGCAGGATGGACTCCAGGTCAAACTCCCCCGTCTTGGCCTTCAGCAGCTGGGACGTGATCTTCACATTCTCAGATGCCTCCTCGCCTTTCTCCGCCCGGTTTTCCATCCTTGGCGGTGTCACTGGGGCCACTTAGAACACGGAAACGCCCTCTCTCCCTTCAGCTCCGCGGCACCTTCTTCGTTTCACAGCCAACACAGACGATCGGCCAGGAGTGCGCCCGATCCTGAGCCTTTGACTCTTTCCTCTGCTTTAGATGAGAATCACGAAGGGCAACATGGCACTCGTCACTAGAGTTTCTGGAAAGGAGAAAAAGTCAGAACTACTCAATACTTTCTTTGCCTCAGTCTTCTTTCTCCCCCAAAATTAATGGTGCTCAACTTGGTGAGGATGGAGCAAGGGATGCAGATACGAAAATGCAGTGCAGAATAAGAGGTAAAGAGGCAGAACAGGAATATCTGTACTTCCTGCTACATCAGCTCCACTAGCTGACAGTTGGCTACCAAGCACAATTCAAAGTACTGGCTTTAGCCTATAAAGCCCTAAACGGTTCTGGCCCAGTTTACCTGTCCCAACGTGTCTCCCTTTATGAACCATCTTGGAGGTTAAGATCATCTGGGGAGGCCCGGCTCTGTTTCAAGACAGTGGCTTTAGTCTGGTTTAAAAGGCTTTCATGAACACAGGCACGGGCCAACTTGGGCCCTCCCTCCAGGTGTTTTGGACTTCAAAACAAGAGTTTCTGGAAAGGAGAAAAAGTCAGAACTACTCAATACTTTCTTTGCCTCAGTCATCTTTCTCCCCCAAAATTAATGGTGCTCAACTTGGGGAGGATGGAGCAGAGGATGCAGATACGGAAAGGCAGTGCAGAATAAGAGGTAAAGAAGCAGTACAGGAAAATCTGTACTCCCTTGTTATGTCAGCTCCACTGGCTGCCAGTCTGCTACCGAGCACAATTCAAAGTGCTGGCTTTAGTCTATAAAGCCCTAAACAGTTCTGGCCCAGCCTACCTGTCTGAACATATCTCTCCCTATGAACCATCTCGGAAGTTAAGATCATCTGGGGAGGCCCTGCTCTCAGTCCCACCTCCTTTGCAGGCGTGATTGGCGGGAACAAGAGACAGGGCCTTCTCAGTGGTGGGCCCTCGGCTGTGGAACTCCCTTCCTAGCGAAATTAGATCAATGTGTTGTCGAAGGTTTTCATGGCTGGGATCACAGGGTTGTTGTATGTCTTTCGGGCTGTGTGGCCATGTTCCGGAAGTATTCTCTCCTGACGTTTCACACACATCTATGGCAGGCATCCTCAGAGGCTGTGAGGCATGGATAAACTGGGCAAGGAAGGAAAAAATATATATCTGTGGAGAGTCCAGGGTGTGACAAGAGTCCTTTGTCAGTTGGAAGCCAGCGTTAATGTTTCAGTTAATCACCCTAATTAGCATTGGAAAGGTTTGTCTCTTGCCAGGGGGGCATCCTTTTTTAAGAGCCAAGGATGGCAAATGACTCTGAACAATATGCTGGATTTTGTTTTCCATGTCAGGAGCGATTTGAGAAACTGCAAGTCGCTGCTGGTGTGAGAGAACTGACTGTCTGCAAGGACGTGTGTGTGTGCGCATGTGCATATGTGCGCATGTGCACACACACACACACACACACACAGTAGAGTCTCACTAATCCAAGCCTCGCTTATCCAAGCCTCTGGATAATCCAAGCCATTTTTGTAGTCAATATTTTCAATATATCGTGATATTTTCGTGCTAAATTCGTAAATACAGTAATTACAACATAACATTACTGCGTATTGAACTACTTTTTCTGTCAAATTTGTTGTATAACATGAAGTTTTGGTGCTTAATTTGTAAAATCATAACCTAATTTGATGTTTAATAGGCTTTTCTTTAATCCCTCCTTATTATCCAATATATTCGCTTATCCAAGCTTCTGCCGGCCCGTTTAGCTTGGATAAGCGAGACTCTACTGTATATATATGCTGGATTTTGTACCACAGAACCACAAGTCGAACACTTCCCAAGTGTCTAGGACTGTGTGATGTATTTTCGGATGATACTGCAGATCCCAGTAAGGTGGCCTTTTGCAGTTGGCAGATGGTGATTTTGTCAATGCCTATTGTTTCCAAATGCCAGCTGAGATCTTTTGGCACGGCACCCAGTGTGCCGATCACCACCGGGACCACCTGCACTGGTTTCTGCCAGAGTCTTTGCAGTTCAATCTTGAGGTCCTGAGAGCAGCTGAGTTTTTCCTGTTGTCTTTCGTCAATGTGACTGTCACCTGGGATGGCACATTGATGAAAAATACCCTATTATTATTATTATTATTATTATTATTATTATTATTATTATTATTATTATTATTATTATTATTTTATTATGACACAGCAAACAAGATAGATATGCTGGATTTTGTTTCACAAAATCACTAGTCGAACACTTCCCAAGTGTCTAGGACTGTGTGATGATGATAATAATAATAATAATAATAATAATAATTATTATTATTATTATTATTATTATTTTATTATGACACAGCAAAGAAGATAGATATGCTGGATTTCGTTTCACAAAATCACAAGTCGAACACTTCCCAAGTGTCTAGGACTGTGTGATGATGATGATGATAATAATAATAATAATAATTATTATTATTATTATTATTATTATTATTATTATTATTATTATTATTATTATTTTATTATGACACAGCAAACAAGATAGATATGCTGGATTTCGTTTCACAAAATCACAAGTCGAACACTTCCCAAGTGTCTAGGACTGTGTGATGATGATAATAATGATAATAATAATAATAATAATAATTATTATTATTATTATTATTACACAGCAAAGAAGATAGACATGCTGGATTTCGTATCACAAAATCACAAGTCGAACACTTCCCAAGTGTCTAGGACTGTGTGATGATGATAATAATGATAATAATAATAATAATAATAATAATTATTATTATTATTATTATTATTATTACACAGCAAAGAAGATAGACATGCTGGATTTCGTATCACAAAATCACAAGTCGAACACTTCCCAAGTGTCTAGGACTGTGTGATGATGATAATAATAATAATAATAATAATAATTATTATTATTATTATTATTATTATTATTACACAGCAAACAAGATAGACATGCTGGATTTCGTTTCACAAAATCACAAGTCGAACACTTCCCAAGTGTCTAGGACTGTGTGATGATGATAATAATGATAATAATGATAATAATGATAATAATAATAATAATAATAATAATTATTATTATTATTACACAGCAAACAAGATAGACATGCTGGATTTCGTATCACAAAATCACAAGTCGAACACTTCCCAAGTGTCTAGGACTGTGTGATGTATTTTCGGATGATGCGTGCAGATCCCAGTAGGGTGGCCTTTATTATTATTATTATTATTATTATTATTATTATTATTATTATTATTATTATTATTATTATGCTCTTTTCTCTTAACTGAAGCCCCTTCCACACAGCTGACTAAAATCCCACATTTTCTACTTTGAACTGAAATATGTGGCCGTGTGGACTCAGATAACCCCACATTCAACGCAGATATTGTGGGATTTTCTGCCTCGATATTCTGGCTTGGAAGGCCCTTAAGACCCAAAGCAGCATATTCGGCACAGAGTGTGTCAAATGCAGAATTCTCCCATCATAATATTAGAATAAACCACGGCCTTCTGTCTCCCAGTTTTGTGGTCCGTCTGCTCCCGTCTCCATCCCCAGCATCACCCTCGGCTTGCTGCATCCCGTCTCCACGGTAACGTGGACCAGCCTTGCACCGGGCCCTGGTTTTCAGGGCGTCTCCTGCGCTTTTGCAGGGAGGTGCCGGAGAAGGGATTTCATCAGGTGTGGCTTCTTACCTGGATGCCTGAGATGCCACCCCTGTGCAACTGCCAAGGCACAGGAACCCTCTCCAATGTGTCAATGCTCCGTCCTGGTGCTCCTCTTACCCTTCCGACTGCCCCGGGTGTCGTTTCTCCTCCTCCTCGTCTTCTCCATGTCCTCGCCTTCCCAGTTTGGGAACCCGGGCCTTGTTGCCACGGCAACTGCGCAGCTGTGTGTGGCTGCAACACAGCAGCCGCTGCCACTGACACGCAAAAGGCCTGCTCACAATTAAAGGGGCCGCACAAGCCGAGGATGGGTTTCGGGGTCTGGTCTGCTTCCGCTCAAAAGGATTTGACTTCTGAAATCTTTAGGTAGAGCTTGAGACAAGCTCCTTATGGAAGCCGGACAAGTTTCTGGGCTTTCTATCCTGTATGTTGAAAGCCTCTGAAACAGGTATGGGCAAACTTGGGCCCGCCGGGTTTTTTGGACTGCAACTCCCACCATTCCTAACAGCCTCGGGCCCTTTCCTTTTGCCTTTTAATGAGGTACATACGAAGATTCGGAAGTTTTGGAAAGTTTTGAACTTTTTGCCTTCAAAATTTGGAAATGACTTTAGAAACGAAGCACCAGCACCCCCTACTTTCGAAGAGAGTTTAGAACCATTTTTTTTCATGGATCGCACATGCCTAATAACTACCTGTTAGAAGGAAATCAGCAATAAGGATAGTAAGATACCCCATCATTATGACTAGGGCAGTATTTACACTGTAGAATTAATGCAGTTCAACACAGCTTTAACTGCCATGGTTCAATGGAAAGAATCCCTTTAAATGCATTAGTAAAGTGCCACATTTTCTTACATTTTCCTCCCAATTATACCCAATTAAGATTTTTAGTTTCAGCCATTAAGTTGGCAATAGAAACAGCCGTTCTTTAAATTACTATGATTTAACTTTGATGTGGGATGCAAAATTTAAAGTACAGGATATTAGCTCAATTACTGCTGAGCTGCACATGTTTTATTGGCGGGATGATGGAAGTTTCAGCGTGTCCACAAAATGCATTCAGGAGAACCATGAGTTCCAGAAATTGAAAGCGGCTGCGGGGCAAAAGGAAGGGGCCCGAGGCTGTTAGGAATGGTGGGAGTTGCAGTCCAAAACACCCGCCGGGCCCAAGTTTGCCCACGCCTGCTCTAAAACATTTGGAAGCTGCCTGGACACATGCATATTTGGTCTCTTGGAAGTAAACACACGCAGGAGCTCAGACTCCTTCTTGCAAACAGAGATAAGCAGCAGCTCCAAACAGAAACAGGGCTAACGCTGAAGCACAACACAGATCACAGGCAGCCAAGTGGAAGGCAAGCAGCCAGAACGCTCAGCAACCAGGGAAAAAAATAAACACAATTTTAGAAAACGCCTTCAAATAAAAAGTACCGTATATACTCGAGTATAAGCCGACCCGAATATAAGCCGAGGCACCTAATTTTACCACAAAAAAAACCTGGGAAAACATTGACTCCAGTATAAGCCGAGAGTGGTAAATTTCAGAAATAAAAACAGATACCAATAAAATTACATTAATTGAGGAATCAGTAGGTTAAATGTTTTTGAATATTTATATAAAGCTCAAATTTAAGATAAGACTCTCCGACTCTGATTAAATCATTATCCTCATCTTCTTCAATGTAAATGCCCTTATGTATCCTTTTAATAAATAATAATAATAATAATAATAATAATAATAATAATAATAATAATAATACTGTGGGACTTCCAAATCCAGACTGACAAAGTTCTGGAACACAACACACCAGACATCACAGTTGTAGAAAAGAACAAGGTTTGGATCATTGATGTCGCCATCCCAGGTGACAGTCGCGAAAAACAACAGGAAAAACTCAGCCGCTATCAGGACCTGAAGATTGAACTTCAAAGACTCTGGCAGAAACCAGTTCAGGTAGTCCCGGTGGTGATGGGCACACTGGGTGCCGTGCCAAAAGATCTCAGCCGGCATTTGGAAACAATAGACATTGACAAAATCACCATCTGCCAACTGCAAAAGGCCACCCTACTGGAATCTGCACACATCATCCGAAAATACATCACACAGTCCTAGACACTTGGGAAGTGTTCGACTTGTGGTTTTGCGAAACGAAATCCAGCATCTCTATCTTGTTTGCTGTGCCATACAACGTCGTTGTGTTGATGATAATAATAATAATAATTGTAATAATACCGCCAGAAGCGACTTGCAGTTTCTCAAGTCGCTCCTGACACGAAATAATAATAATAATAATAATAATAATAATAATAATAATAATAATAATAATAATAATACCAATCACGCACACAAAGATACTGTGGGACTTCCGAATCCAGACTGACAAAGTTCTGGAACACAACACACCAGACATCACAGTTGTGGAAAAGAACAAGGTTTGGATCATTGATGTCACCATCCCAGGTGACAGCCGCATTGATGAAAAACAACAGGAAAAACTCAGCCGCTCTCAGGACCTCAAGATTGAACTGCAAAGACTCTGGCAGAAACCAGTGCAGGTGGTCCCGGTGGTGATGGGCACACTGGGTGCCGTGCCAAAAGATCTCAGCCGGCATTTGGAAACAATAGACAGGAAAAACTCAGCCGCTATCAGGACCTCAAGATTGAACTGCAAAGACTCTGGCAGAAACCAGTGCAGGTGGTCCCGGTGGTGATGGGCACACTGGGTGCCGTGCCAAAAGATCTCAGCCGGCATTTGGAAACAATAGACATTGACAAAATTACGATCTGCCAACTGCAAAAGGCCACCCGACTGGGATCTGCACGCATCATCCGAAAATACATCACACAGTCCTAGACACTTGGAAGGGTTCGACTTGGGATTTTGTGACATGAAATCCAGCATGTCTATCTTGTTTGCTGTGTCATAACAATAATAATAATAATAATAATAATAATAATAATAATAATAATAATAATAATAATAATACATCACACAGTCCTAGACACTTGGGAAGTGTTCGACTTGGGATTTTGTGATACGAAATCCAGCATATCTATCTTGTTTGCTGTGTCATACAATAAAATAATAATAATAATAATAATTGTAATAATAATAATAATAAACAATACAGGAAAATAATACATGTAATAATAGAGTTAAAAAAATACAGTAGAGTCTCACTTATCCAAGCCTCGCTTTCCAAGCTTCTGGATTGTCCAAGCTATTTTGTAGTCAATGTTTTCAATATATCGTGATATTTTGGTGCTAAATTCATAAATACAGTAATTACAACATAACATTACTGCGCATTGAACTACTTTTTCTGTCAAATTTGTTGTATAACATGATGTTTTGGTGCTTAATTTGTAAAATCATAACCTAATTTGATGTTTAATAGTCTTTTCCTTAATCCCTCCTTATTATCCAACATATTCGCTTGTCCAACGTTCTGCCGGTCCGTTTATGTTAGATAAGTGAGACTCTACTGTACCAATAAAATTACATTAATTGAGGCATCAGCAGGTTAAATGTTTTTGAATATTTACATAAACCTCTTAATTTAAGACTCACCGACTCTGATTAAATCATTATTCTCATCTTCTTCAATGTAAATGCCCTTATGTATCCTTTTAATAATAATAATAAATGTAATAATAATAATAATAAACAATACAGGAAAATAATACATGTAATAATAATAATAATAATAATAATAATAATAATATCAGAGTGAAATAATAAATGTAATAATAATAATTAAAAATAGAGTAAAATAAATGTAATAGTAGCAATAATAGAGAAAAAAATAAGTGTAATAATACCACCAGAAGTGACTTGAAGTTTCTCAAGTCGCTCCTGACATGAAATAATAATAATAATAATAATAATAATAATAATAATAATAATAATAATAATAATACCAAACACGCACGCAAAGATACTGTGGGACTTCTGAATCCAGACTGACAAAGTTCTGGAACACAACACACCAGACATCACAGTTGTGGAAAAGAAAAAGGTTTGGATTATTGATGTTGCCATCCCAGGTGACAGTCGCGTTGACGAAAAACAACAGGAAAAGCTCAGCCGCTCTCAGGACCTCAAGATTGAACTTCAAAGACTCTGGCAGAAACCAGTGCAGGTGGTCCCGGTGGTGATCGGCACACTGGGTGCCATGCCAAAAGATCTCAGCCGGCATTTGGAAACAATAGACATTGACAAAATTACGATCTGCCAACTGCAAAAGGCCACCCTGCTGGGATCTGCACGCATCATCCGAAAATACATCACACAGTCCTAGACACTTGGGAAGTGTTCGACTTGTGGTTTTGTGAAACGAAATCCAGCATGTCTATCTTGTTTGCTGTGTAATAATAATAATAATGATAATAATAATATATCACACAGTCCTAGACACTTGGGAAGTGTTCGACTTGTGATTTGTGATACAAAATCCAGCATATCTATACTGTTTGCTGTGTCATAATAATAATAATAATAATAATAATAATAATAATAATAATAATAATAATACCAATAATAATAGAGAAAAATAATAAAAGTACCATATATTCCCGAGTATAAGCTGACCCAAATATAAGCCAACCAGGAACGTCACCCGAGTATAAGCCGAGGGGGGCTTTTTCAGTCTTAAAAAAAGGGCTGAAAAACTAGGCTTATACTTGAGTATATATACAGTAAGCTATATTGTGCGTTGTGTTTGCAAACTGCACATTGGCCCCCAATGATGGCCATGCAATGGTATTCCACATAGAGATTGCATACTGCTGGCATCATGCAAACGAACACATAGGTGTGGGCAAACTTGGGCCCTCCAGGTGTTTTGTATGACGCCAATGAGTTAATGTGTGTGTGTGTGTCAACTGCAAAATAAGATGCATGAAGCTCATTGGTTGAGCAATATCTGGAGAGCTGGCCAAGCCTGGGAGTTTTTGGCACTGTTGCATTTTTGTTCGTATTCTGCACTGTTGCATCGTTGTTTGTATTTTGATTTTTCATTCCGTCACATTTTGGACTTCAACTCGCACAATTCCTCCTGGCTGCGGTGGTGCAGTGGGTTAAACCCTTGTGAACTGCTGACCTGAAGTTTGCCAGTTCGAATCTGCGAGATGGGGTGAGCTTCCATCTGTTAGCTCTAGCTTGCTGGGACATGAGAGAAGCCTCCCAGTAACACATCCGGGCAATGTCCCCTAGGCAACGTCTGTGTAGACGGCCAATTCTCTCACACCAGAAGCAACTTGCAGTATGTTCTCACGTCAGGTGAGCTCCCATCTGTCAGCTCTAGCTTGCGTTGACATGAAATAAGTCTCCCAGCAGGACGGTCACACATCCGGGCAATGTCCCCTAGGCAACGTCTGTGTAGACGGCCAATTCTCTCACACCAGAAGCAACTTGCAGTATGTTCTCACTTCAGGTGAGCTCCCATCTGTCAGCTCTAGCTTGCGTTCACATGAAATAAGTCTCCCAGCAGGACGGTCACACATCCGGGCAATGTCCCCTGGGCAACGTCTGTGTAGACGGCCAATTCTCTCACATCAGAAGCAACTTGCAGTATGTTCTCAAGTCGGGTGAGCTCCCATCTGTCAGCTCTAGCTTGCGTTCACATGAAATAAGCCTCCCAGCAGGACGGTCACACATCCGGACAATGTCCCCTGGGCAACGTCTGTGTAGATGGCCAATTCTCTCACACCAGAAGCAACTTGCAGTATGTTCTCAAGTCGGGTGAGCTCCCATCTGTCAGCTCTAGCTTGCGTTCACATGAAAGAAGCCTCCCAGCAGGACGGTCACACATCCGGGCAATGTCCCCTGGGCAACGTCTGTGTAGACGGCCAATTCTCTCACATCAGAAGCAACTTGCAGTATGTTCTCAAGTCGGGTGAGCTCCCATCTGTCAGCTCTAGCTTGCGTTCACATGAAAGAAGCCTCCCAGCAGGACGGTCACACATCCGGACAATGTCCCCTGGGCAACGTCTGTGTAGACGGCCAATTCTCTCACACCAGAAGCAACTTGCAGTATGTTCTCAAGTCGGGTGAGCTCCCATCTGTCAGCTCTAGCTTGCGTTCACATGAAATAAGTCTCCCAGCAGGACGGTCACACATCCGGGCAATGTCCCCTGGGCAACGTCTGTGTAGACGGCCAATTCTCTCACACCAGAAGCAACTTGCAGTATGTTCTCAAGTCGGGTGAGCTCCCATCTGTCAGCTCTAGCTTGCGTTCACATGAAATAAGTCTCCCAGCAGGACGGTCACACATCCGGGCAATGTCCCCTGGGCAACGTCTGTGTAGACGGCCAATTCTCTCACATCAGAAGCAACTTGCAGTATGTTCTCAAGTCGGGTGAGCTCCCATCTGTCAGCTCTAGCTTGCGTTCACATGAAATAAGTCTCCCAGCAGGACGGTCACACATCCGGGCAATGTCCCCTGGGCAACGTCTGTGTAGATGGCCAATTCTCTCACACCAGAAGCAACTTGCAGTATGTTCTCAAGTCGGGTGAGCTCCCATCTGTCAGCTCTAGCTTGCGTTCACATGAAATAAGTCTCCCAGCAGGACGGTCACACATCCGGACAATGTCCCCTGGGCAACGTCTGTGTAGACGGCCAATTCTCTCACACCAGAAGCAACTTGCAGTATGTTCTCAAGTCGGGTGAGCTCCCATCTGTCAGCTCTAGCTTGCGTTCACATGAAATAAGTCTCCCAGCAGGACGGTCACACATCCGGGCAATGTCCCCTGGGCAACGTCTGTGTAGATGGCCAATTCTCTCACACCAGAAGCAACTTGCAGTATGTTCTCAAGTCGGGTGAGCTCCCATCTGTCAGCTCTAGCTTGCGTTCACATGAAATAAGTCTCCCAGCAGGACGGTCACACATCCGGGCAATGTCCCCTGGGCAACGTCTGTGTAGACGGCCAATTCTCTCACACCAGAAGCAACTTGCAGTATGTTCTCAAGTCGGGTGAGCTCCCATCTGTCAGCTCTAGCTTGCGTTCACATGAAATAAGTCTCCCAGCAGGACGGTCACACATCCGGGCAATGTCCCCTGGGCAACGTCTGTGTAGATGGCCAATTCTCTCACACCAGAAGCAACTTGCAGTATGTTCTCAAGTCGGGTGAGCTCCCATCTGTCAGCTCTAGCTTGCGTTCACATGAAATAAGTCTCCCAGCAGGACGGTCACACATCCGGGCAATGTCCCCTGGGCAACGTCTGTGTAGACGGCCAATTCTCTCACATCAGAAGCAACTTGCAGTATGTTCTCAAGTCGGGTGAGCTCCCATCTGTCAGCTCTAGCTTGCGTTCACATGAAATAAGTCTCCCAGCAGGACGGTCACACATCCGGGCAATGTCCCCTGGGCAACGTCTGTGTAGACGGCCAATTCTCTCACATCAGAAGCAACTTGCAGTATGTTCTCAAGTCGGGTGAGCTCCCATCTGTCAGCTCTAGCTTGCGTTCACATGAAATAAGTCTCCCAGCAGGACGGTCACACATCCGGGCAATGTCCCCTGGGCAACGTCTGTGTAGACGGCCAATTCTCTCACATCAGAAGCAACTTGCAGTATGTTCTCAAGTCGGGTGAGCTCCCATCTGTCAGCTCTAGCTTGCGTTCACATGAAATAAGTCTCCCAGCAGGACGGTCACACATCCGGGCAATGTCCCCTGGGCAACGTCTGTGTAGATGGCCAATTCTCTCACACCAGAAGCAACTTGCAGTATGTTCTCAAGTCGGGTGAGCTCCCATCTGTCAGCTCTAGCTTGCGTTCACATGAAATAAGTCTCCCAGCAGGACGGTCACACATCCGGGCAATGTCCCCTGGGCAACGTCTGTGTAGATGGCCAATTCTCTCACATCAGAAGCAACTTGCAGTATGTTCTCAAGTCGGGTGAGCTCCCATCTGTCAGCTCTAGCTTGCGTTCACATGAAATAAGTCTCCCAGCAGGACGGTCACACATCCGGGCAATGTCCCCTGGGCAACGTCTGTGTAGATGGCCAATTCTCTCACACCAGAAGCAACTTGCAGTATGTTCTCAAGTCGGGTGAGCTCCCATCTGTCAGCTCTAGCTTGCGTTCACATGAAATAAGTCTCCCAGCAGGACGGTCACACATCCGGGCAATGTCCCCTGGGCAACGTCTGTGTAGACGGCCAATTCTCTCACATCAGAAGCAACTTGCAGTATGTTCTCAAGTCGGGTGAGCTCCCATCTGTCAGCTCTAGCTTGCGTTCACATGAAATAAGTCTCCCAGCAGGACGGTCACACATCCGGGCAATGTCCCCTGGGCAACGTCTGTGTAGATGGCCAATTCTCTCACACCAGAAGCAACTTGCAGTATGTTCTCAAGTCGGGTGAGCTCCCATCTGTCAGCTCTAGCTTGCGTTCACATGAAATAAGTCTCCCAGCAGGACGGTCACACATCCGGACAATGTCCCCTGGGCAACGTCTGTGTAGACGGCCAATTCTCTCACACCAGAAGCAACTTGCAGTATGTTCTCAAGTCGGGTGAGCTCCCATCTGTCAGCTCTAGCTTGCGTTCACATGAAATAAGTCTCCCAGCAGGACGGTCACACATCCGGGCAATGTCCCCTGGGCAACGTCTGTGTAGATGGCCAATTCTCTCACACCAGAAGCAACTTGCAGTATGTTCTCAAGTCGGGTGAGCTCCCATCTGTCAGCTCTAGCTTGCGTTCACATGAAATAAGTCTCCCAGCAGGACGGTCACACATCCGGGCAATGTCCCCTGGGCAACGTCTGTGTAGACGGCCAATTCTCTCACACCAGAAGCAACTTGCAGTATGTTCTCAAGTCGGGTGAGCTCCCATCTGTCAGCTCTAGCTTGCGTTCACATGAAATAAGTCTCCCAGCAGGACGGTCACACATCCGGGCAATGTCCCCTGGGCAACGTCTGTGTAGATGGCCAATTCTCTCACACCAGAAGCAACTTGCAGTATGTTCTCAAGTCGGGTGAGCTCCCATCTGTCAGCTCTAGCTTGCGTTCACATGAAATAAGTCTCCCAGCAGGACGGTCACACATCCGGGCAATGTCCCCTGGGCAACGTCTGTGTAGACGGCCAATTCTCTCACATCAGAAGCAACTTGCAGTATGTTCTCAAGTCGGGTGAGCTCCCATCTGTCAGCTCTAGCTTGCGTTCACATGAAATAAGCCTCCCAGCAGGACGGTCACACATCCGGACAATGTCCCCTGGGCAACGTCTGTGTAGATGGCCAATTCTCTCACACCAGAAGCAACTTGCAGTATGTTCTCAAGTCGGGTGAGCTCCCATCTGTCAGCTCTAGCTTGCGTTCACATGAAAGAAGCCTCCCAGCAGGACGGTCACACATCCGGGCAATGTCCCCTGGGCAACGTCTGTGTAGACGGCCAATTCTCTCACATCAGAAGCAACTTGCAGTATGTTCTCAAGTCGGGTGAGCTCCCATCTGTCAGCTCTAGCTTGCGTTCACATGAAAGAAGCCTCCCAGCAGGACGGTCACACATCCGGACAATGTCCCCTGGGCAACGTCTGTGTAGACGGCCAATTCTCTCACACCAGAAGCAACTTGCAGTATGTTCTCAAGTCGGGTGAGCTCCCATCTGTCAGCTCTAGCTTGCGTTCACATGAAATAAGTCTCCCAGCAGGACGGTCACACATCCGGGCAATGTCCCCTGGGCAACGTCTGTGTAGATGGCCAATTCTCTCACATCAGAAGCAACTTGCAGTATGTTCTCAAGTCGGGTGAGCTCCCATCTGTCAGCTCTAGCTTGCGTTCACATGAAATAAGTCTCCCAGCAGGACGGTCACACATCCGGGCAATGTCCCCTGGGCAACGTCTGTGTAGATGGCCAATTCTCTCACATCAGAAGCAACTTGCAGTATGTTCTCAAGTCGGGTGAGCTCCCATCTGTCAGCTCTAGCTTGCGTTCACATGAAATAAGCCTCCCAGCAGGACGGTCACACATCCGGGCAATGTCCCCTAGGCAACGTCTGTGTAGACGGCCAATTCTCTCACATCAGAAGCAACTTGCAGTATGTTCTCAAGTCGGGTGAGCTCCCATCTGTCAGCTCTAGCTTGCGTTCACATGAAAGAAGCCTCCCAGCAGGACGGTCACACATCCGGGCAATGTCCCCTGGGCAACGTCTGTGTAGACGGCCAATTCTCTCACATCAGAAGCAACTTGCAGTATGTTCTCAAGTCGGGTGAGCTCCCATCTGTCAGCTCTAGCTTGCGTTCACATGAAAGAAGCCTCCCAGCAGGACGGTCACACATCCGGGCAATGTCCCCTAGGCAACGTCTGTGTAGACGGCCAATTCTCTCACATCAGAAGCAACTTGCAGTATGTTCTCAAGTCGGGTGAGCTCCCATCTGTCAGCTCTAGCTTGCGTTCACATGAAAGAAGCCTCCCAGCAGGACGGTCACACATCCGGGCAATGTCCCCTGGGCAACGTCTGTGTAGACGGCCAATTCTCTCACATCAGAAGCAACTTGCAGTATGTTCTCAAGTCGGGTGAGCTCCCATCTGTCAGCTCTAGCTTGCGTTCACATGAAAGAAGCCTCCCAGCAGGACGGTCACACATCCGGACAATGTCCCCTGGGCAACGTCTGTGTAGACGGCCAATTCTCTCACACCAGAAGCAACTTGCAGTATGTTCTCAAGTCGGGTGAGCTCCCATCTGTCAGCTCTAGCTTGCGTTCACATGAAAGAAGCCTCCCAGCAGGACGGTCACACATCCGGGCAATGTCCCCTGGGCAACGTCTGTGTAGATGGCCAATTCTCTCACATCAGAAGCAACTTGCAGTATGTTCTCAAGTCGGGTGAGCTCCCATCTGTCAGCTCTAGCTTGCGTTCACATGAAAGAAGCCTCCCAGCAGGACGGTCACACATCCGGGCAATGTCCCCTGGGCAACGTCTGTGTAGACGGCCAATTCTCTCACATCAGAAGCAACTTGCAGTATGTTCTCAAGTCGGGTGAGCTCCCATCTGTCAGCTCTAGCTTGCGTTCACATGAAAGAAGCCTCCCAGCAGGACGGTCACACATCCGGGCAATGTCCCCTGGGCAACGTCTGTGTAGACGGCCAATTCTCTCACATCAGAAGCAACTTGCAGTATGTTCTCAAGTCGGGTGAGCTCCCATCTGTCAGCTCTAGCTTGCGTTCACATGAAAGAAGCCTCCCAGCAGGACGGTCACACATCCGGGCAATGTCCCCTGGGCAACGTCTGTGTAGACGGCCAATTCTCTCACATCAGAAGCAACTTGCAGTATGTTCTCAAGTCGGGTGAGCTCCCATCTGTCAGCTCTAGCTTGCGTTCACATGAAAGAAGCCTCCCAGCAGGACGGTCACACATCCGGGCAATGTCCCCTGGGCAACGTCTGTGTAGACGGCCAATTCTCTCACATCAGAAGCAACTTGCAGTATGTTCTCAAGTCGGGTGAGCTCCCATCTGTCAGCTCTAGCTTGCGTTCACGTGAAATAAGTCTCCCAGCAGGACGGTCACACATCCGGGCAATGTCCCCTGGGCAACGTCTGTGTAGATGGCCAATTCTCTCACACCAGAAGCAACTTGCAGTATGTTCTCAAGTCGGGTGAGCTCCCATCTGTCAGCTCTAGCTTGCGTTCACATGAAATAAGTCTCCCAGCAGGACGGTCACACATCCGGGCAATGTCCCCTGGGCAACGTCTGTGTAGATGGCCAATTCTCTCACATCAGAAGCAACTTGCAGTATGTTCTCAAGTCGGGTGAGCTCCCATCTGTCAGCTCTAGCTTGCGTTCACATGAAATAAGTCTCCCAGCAGGACGGTCACACATCCGGGCAATGTCCCCTGGGCAACGTCTGTGTAGATGGCCAATTCTCTCACATCAGAAGCAACTTGCAGTATGTTCTCAAGTCGGGTGAGCTCCCATCTGTCAGCTCTAGCTTGCGTTCACATGAAATAAGCCTCCCAGCAGGACGGTCACACATCCGGGCAATGTCCCCTAGGCAACGTCTGTGTAGACGGCCAATTCTCTCACATCAGAAGCAACTTGCAGTATGTTCTCAAGTCGGGTGAGCTCCCATCTGTCAGCTCTAGCTTGCGTTCACATGAAAGAAGCCTCCCAGCAGGACGGTCACACATCCGAACAATGTCCCCTGGGTAACGTCTGTGTAGATGGCCAATTCTCTCACATCAGAAGCAACTTGCAGTAAGTTCTCAAGTCGGGTGAGCTCCCATCTGTCAGCTCTAGCTTGCGTTCACATGAAAGAAGCCTCCCAGCAGGACGGTCACACATCCGGGCAATGTCCCCTGGGCAACGTCTGTGTAGACGGCCAATTCTCTCACACCAGAAGCAACTTGCAGTATGTTCTCAAGTCGGGTGAGCTCCCATCTGTCAGCTCTAGCTTGCGTTCACGTGAAATAAGTCTCCCAGCAGGACGGTCACACATCCGAACAATGTCCCCTGGGTAACGTCTGTGTAGATGGCCAATTCTCTCACATCAGAAGCAACTTGCAGTATGTTCTCAAGTCGGGTGAGCTCCCATCTGTCAGCTCTAGCTTGCGTTCACGTGAAATAAGTCTCCCAGCAGGACGGTCACACATCCGAACAATGTCCCCTGGGTAACGTCTGTGTAGATGGCCAATTCTCTCACATCAGAAGCAACTTGCAGTATGTTCTCAAGTCGGGTGAGCTCCCATCTGTCAGCTCTAGCTTGTGTTCACATGAAAGAAGCCTCCCAGCAGGACGGTCACACATCCGGGCAATGTCCCCTGGGCAACGTCTGTGTAGACGGCCAATTCTCTCACACCAGAAGCAACTTGCAGTATGTTCTCAAGTTGGGTGAGCTCCCATCTGTCAGCTCTAGCTTGCGTTCACGTGAAATAAGTCTCCCAGCAGGACGGTCACACATCCGGACAATGTCCCCTGGGTAACGTCTGTGTAGATGGCCAATTCTCTCACATCAGAAGCAACTTGCAGTATGTTCTCAAGTCGGGTGAGCTCCCATCTGTCAGCTCTAGCTTGCGTTCACGTGAAATAAGTCTCCCAGCAGGACGGTCACACATCCGAACAATGTCCCCTGGGTAACGTCTGTGTAGATGGCCAATTCTCTCACATCAGAAGCAACTTGCAGTATGTTCTCAAGTCGGGTGAGCTCCCATCTGTCAGCTCTAGCTTGCGTTCACATGAAAGAAGCCTCCCAGCAGGACGGTCACACATCCGGGCAATGTCCCCTGGGCAACGTCTGTGTAGATGGCCAATTCTCTCACATCAGAAGCAACTTGCAGTATGTTCTCAAGTCGGGTGAGCTCCCATCTGTCAGCTCTAGCTTGCGTTCACATGAAAGAAGCCTCCCAGCAGGACGGTCACACATCCGAACAATGTCCCCTAGGTAACGTCTGTGTAGATGGCCAATTCTCTCACATCAGAAGCAACTTGCAGTATGTTCTCAAGTCGGGTGAGCTCCCATCTGTCAGCTCTAGCTTGCGTTCACATGAAAGAAGCCTCCCAGCAGGACGGTCACACATCCGAACAATGTCCCCTGGGTAACGTCTGTGTAGATGGCCAATTCTCTCACATCAGAAGCAACTTGCAGTATGTTCTCAAGTCGGGTGAGCTCCCATCTGTCAGCTCTAGCTTGCGTTCACATGAAAGAAGCCTCCCAGCAGGACGGTCACACATCCGAACAATGTCCCCTGGGTAACGTCTGTGTAGATGGCCAATTCTCTCACATCAGAAGCAACTTGCAGTATGTTCTCAAGTCGGGTGAGCTCCCATCTGTCAGCTCTAGCTTGCGTTCACATGAAAGAAGCCTCCCAGCAGGACGGTCACACATCCGGGCAATGTCCCCTGGGCAACGTCTGTGTAGATGGCCAATTCTCTCACATCAGAAGCAACTTGCAGTATGTTCTCAAGTCGGGTGAGCTCCCATCTGTCAGCTCTAGCTTGCGTTCACATGAAAGAAGCCTCCCAGCAGGACGGTCACACATCCGAACAATGTCCCCTAGGTAACGTCTGTGTAGATGGCCAATTCTCTCACATCAGAAGCAACTTGCAGTATGTTCTCAAGTCGGGTGAGCTCCCATCTGTCAGCTCTAGCTTGCGTTCACATGAAAGAAGCCTCCCAGCAGGACGGTCACACATCCGAACAATGTCCCCTGGGTAACGTCTGTGTAGATGGCCAATTCTCTCACATCAGAAGCAACTTGCAGTATGTTCTCAAGTCGGGTGAGCTCCCATCTGTCAGCTCTAGCTTGCGTTCACATGAAAGAAGCCTCCCAGCAGGACGGTCACACATCCGGGCAATGTCCCCTGGGTAACGTCTGTGTAGATGGCCAATTCTCTCACATCAGAAGCAACTTGCAGTATGTTCTCAAGTCGGGTGAGCTCCCATCTGTCAGCTCTAGCTTGCGTTCACATGAAAGAAGCCTCCCAGCAGGACGGTCACACATCCGGGCAATGTCCCCTGGGCAACGTCTGTGTAGACGGCCAATTCTCTCACACCAGAAGCAACTTGCAGTATGTTCTCAAGTTGGGTGAGCTCCCATCTGTCAGCTCTAGCTTGCGTTCACGTGAAATAAGTCTCCCAGCAGGACGGTCACACATCCGGACAATGTCCCCTGGGTAACGTCTGTGTAGATGGCCAATTCTCTCACACCAGAAGCAACTTGCAGTATGCTCTCACGTCGGGTGAGCTCCCACCTGTCAGCTCTAGCTTTCGTTCACATGAAAGAAGCCTCCCAGCAGGACGGTCACACATCCGGGCAATGTCCTCTGGGCAACGTCTTTGCAGACAGCCAATTCTCACACCAGAAGCGACTTGCAGTATGTTCTCAAGTCACTTCTGACATGATACAAAAAACCCCGGCTGTTAGGAATTGTGGGCGTTGAAGTCCGAAACACCTGGAGGGCTGAAGTCGGCCTGGTTGAACCCCTGCAGTGTTTCCTTTGCTATCTGTCCCTCTTCTCTGGAAATTTCACTTCACTTTCTGTCCCTGTGACAATTTTATTTTGCAAAATTCGGCTTGTTGAAACTAGGATTGGTGATCCCACTTTCGGGAGTGAGTTTCTCTTCCGGCGGAGAGATTTCTCTCGCTTCGTGTTGTTCCGGCCTTGTTCTTAACCGTGAGTGAGTCTCAAGTTTCCCTGGCTCTCGTCTGACCGAGTGTTTGCTCAGCCTCCCTCCTCCCATCGGCCCAAATCAACACTCTCCTCTGGAACGCAGGCCTTTGGAGGAAAATACAATGCAGGAAAGCTTGAGCTGGTGGGCAAGAATGGGTTTCACTCCAGCGGAGCCTATGCTGTGACAAGGTTTCGCATAAGAAGGAAACGGCCAGGCTTTGAGGCTGCAAGGCTATTCACTGCCATTTCACCTGGCCAACAAAGGATTCCCATAAGCCACAGCAACGCCTGGCCGGGCACAGCTAGTACACATATACAATACTCGCTGTGCCCGGCCACGCGTTGCTGTGGCGAAGTCTGGTGGTCTGGGAAATAAAGAATTGAGGAATTGGTGGTCATTAAGGTCAAGGGCAAAGGTTTTCCCCAGACATTAAGTCCATTATAAATGGGTTATAGAGCTGTGTGGAAGGGCCTTGAGTCTACACTGCCATATAATCCAGTTCAAATTAGATAATCTGTATTTTATAGGCAGTGTGGAAGAGGCCTAAGTGAGGCCTAACTCTGCCTGCCCCCTGGGCTGAGTGGGTTGCTAGGAGACCAAGTGGGTGGAGCTTAGCCTTCTAACTGGCAGCAATAGGATAAAAACAATTATTCCTTTCCCTCTAATTAGGACTTTATTTTTCTTTTCTTTTTGTTGTATCAACCTTGAGGCCTTGGATGATGGGTTGTGTTGTCAAATTTTGAGGTTGGGGGGTCTGTAGTTTTGTTGTTTTGTGGGTCGCCGTGATGCCATCACTCTTTTATATATATAGATAGATGATGCTGACTACCGTATATACTCGAATATAAGCCAACCCGAATATAAACCGAGGCACCTAATTTTACCACAAAAAACTGGGAAAACATTTGACTCCAGTATAAGCTGAGAGTGGTAAATTTCAGAAATAAAAATACAGTAGAATCTCACTTATCCAAGCTAAACGGGCCGGCAGAAGCTTGAATAAGCGAATATCTTGGATAATAAGGAGAGATTAAGGAAAAGCCTATTAAACATCAAATTAGGTTACGATTTTACACATTAAGCACCAAAACATCATGCTATACAAATTTGACAGAAAAAGTAGTTCAATAGACAGTAATGTTATGTTGTAATTGCTGTATTTATGAATTTGTCATCAAAATATCACAATATATTGAAAACATTGACTACAAAAATGGCTTGGATAATCCAGAGGCTTGGATAAGCGAGGCCTGGATTAGTGAGACTGTACTGTAGATACCAATAAAATTACATTAATTGAGGCATCTGTAGGTTAAATGTTTTGGAATATTTACATAAAGCTCAAATTTAAGATAAAGACTGTCCAGCACCGATCAAATCATTATTCTCATCTTCTTCAATGTAAATGTGCTTATGTATCCTTTTAATAATAATAGAGTAAAATAATACAAGTAATAATAATAATAAATACAGGAAAATAATACAAGTAATAATAAATAGAATAAAATAATAAATGCAATAATAATATCAGAGTGAAATAATAAATGTATTAATAATAATAATAATAGAGTAAAATAAATGTAATAGTAGCAACAATAATAGAGAAAAATAATCAATGTAATAATATCAATAATTATAGAAAAAAATAATAAAAGTACCATATATTCTCGAGTATAAGCTGACCCAGATATAAGCCAACCAGGACCCTCACCCGAGTATAAGCCGAGGGGGGCTTTTTCAGTCTTAAGAAAAGGGCTGAAAAATTAGGCTTGTACTCGAGTATATACAGTATACTAACCACTGATATTGTGACCAAAAAGGCTCCAAATTGCCTTAATTCTGGTACTGACTATTCCATCATTTCATTATTGTGCGTTTCCAATTTATGGCAGATTGCAACAGCAAACGAGAAAGACGTTCTGAAGACAGAGTGGAGCTATTTCCAGCCCTTCAACATGAAAGAATCAGGACGCGAGGTAGAATTTGATCACTTTATTCTTGTTTACATCAGAGAGAGAGTTTTACAAAAACGTAATTTACAATTGCCTTGGGATGCTACTAAAATGACTGGTTCACTATTAAAAATAGTCCCGTCTTTGTTTAAAACTGAGAATACTGGTTATTCTGTTGAGTCTTGTGTATCTAATAAAAAACCAGGCGGCTGGGGAATGCGCCTGGGTCCGTGTGTATTCGCTGATACGCAGCACACAGTTCGGTTTTGGCCAGCATTTGAAGGATCTGATAATTTCACCCTCAAATGTAAGTTTCTAGTCCTCAGGGTGGTCAAGATGGACTGCTCAGATCTATTTCAGCAGAAATCTGAAGACACCCCACTTAATGTGGGAAATTCCAGGAGAGGGGAGCAAAGTCTGTTGTCAGTCCACAGGAGGAGCAACAGTAAAATAAATTATGCTAGGTTTAGTTTTCATCATTTTATTGCCTTGGTCAAAAGTGGTGATTTCAGAAAATAAGAGAAATATCAGATTTAATATGCTATTGAATGCGATTTTCCTGCTTCTTCACCACACAATAGTCGCCATTGCATCACAGTTGTACCCCCCCCCCATTTCCCTACGAAAATGGGAGATTGCGACTATTATGTGATGATGTACAGTAATTTGTATTTTGTTTAAAATGGATTTGTGAGCATCTAATTCCTTTTATTGGACCCCCAGAATAGGGCTGTTTTCACCACATAATAGTCACCATTGCATCACAGTTGTACCCCCCCCCCCAATTTCCCTATGAAAATGGGAGATTGCGACTATTATGTGATGATGTACAGTAATTTGTATTTTGTTTAAAATGGATTTGTGGGCATCTAATTCCTTTTATTCGACCCCCAAAATGGGGCTCTTTTCACCACATAATAGTCGCCATTGCATCACAGTTGTACCCCCCTTTCCTTACCAAAATGGGAGATTGTGACTATTATGCGATGATGTACAGTAATTTGTATTTTGTTTAAAATGGATTTGTGGGCATCTAATTCCTTTTATTCGACCCCCAAAATGGGGCTCTTTTCACCACATAATAGTCGCCATTGCATCACAGTTGTACCCCCCCCCCTTTCCTTACCAAAATGGGAGATTGTGACTATTATGCGATGATGTACAGTAATTTGTATTTTGTTTAAAATGGATTTGTGGGCATCTAATTCCTTTTATTGGACCCCCAGAATGGGGCTCTTTTCACCACATAATAGTCACCATTGCATCACAGTTGTACCCCCCCCTTTCTCTACCCAAATGGGAGATTGTGACTATTATGCGATGATGTACAGTAATTTGTATTTTGTTAAAAATTGATTTGTGGGCCTCTAATTCCTTTTATTGGCCCCCCAGAATGGGGCTCTTTTCACCACATAATAGTCGCCATTGCATCACAGTTGTACCCCCCTTTCCCTACCAAAATGGGAGATAGTGACTATTATGCGATGACATACAGTAATTTGTATTTTGTTTAAAATTGATTTGTGGGCATCTAATTCCTTTTAACAACGTGCGTGACTCTGCCAATTTTGTAGCGCACTAAGCACAAACCGAGTCAATGAATGCTGAGAGCACAAGCGGGTGGCCATTTTGTCACTGCCAATGGGAGTCAAAAGCCACAGGGAAGATGAGGGGCTGTTCTGGCTGGGGTTGGCTAGGCAGGGAGCCCTGGGGCAAGGAGGCAACTGCCCAACCTGTCGCGCTGGGCAAGGGGGCCGTGGTGGTGGTGTGAGTCCGTTCGTGGCGCAAGAGGTGAGTCTTGCGGCTGAAGCTCCGGGCACAGTGGGTGCAAATGTATGGGCGCAGGCCGGTGTGGACAGCCTGGTGCCGCACCAAATTGGTCTTGGAGCTGAAGCGCCGGGGGCACTGGGTGCAGGCGTGCGGCCGCAGACCCGTGTGGACGGCTTCGTGTCGGGCCAGGTGGGATTTCCGGCTGAATGCCCGGCCACAGAGTGGACAGGCGAAGGGGCGCTGGCCGGCATGGGATTTGACATGCGCCACCAAGCTGGCCCGGGTGCCGAAAGTGCGGCCGCACTGTGCGCAGGAGAAAGGCCGCTCAGCCGAGTGCTGGTTGCGCCGGTGCCGTTGCAGGTGCCGCTTGTGGGCAAAGCAGCGGCCGCATTCGGCGCAGGCAAAGGGGCGCTGCCCGGCATGACCCCCACACTGGTGCGAGGCCAGGCCGGCCCGGTGGGCAAAGCTCCTCTCGCAGTGAGGACAAGCATATGGCAGCAGTCCCATGTGTCCGCGCAAGTGCGCTGTAAGGTGACGCTTGTCGCTGAAGCCCCGGCCACACTCCGCACAGGAAAAGGGCCTCCCCCCTTCAGTGTGGAGCCGCTGGTGGGAGGCCAGGTTCTTCCTCCAGGCAAAGGCCTTCCCACAGTCCGAGCAGAGGAACGGCTTCTCTTCTGGCTGCGGGCAGGCGGTGTCGGGGTCTCCCTCTGGCTCGGTCTTGCTCACTGGCTCCACGCAGGGGTTGCCCCCCTCTGCCTGCTCCTGTGCCCCGCAGACAGGCCCACAGTGCCCTTGCTCCGGATAAGGAAAACCCAGTGCCATGACCTCTCTCTGGATGTTATGTTCAATGCATGGGAGCCTGGCCATCTCCTGCTCAACTGGGGCCTTGAATAGGACGGAGCCCTGGTACATTTCCGGGTGTCCCATGCAGGACGGGGGGAATGGAACCAGTTCGCTTGGTTCCCGGTACAACATGGCCGTCGGCCCCATCTCGCTGACTTCCACGGGTGGGGGTGCTGCTGGTCCGAGTTCAACGGAGGTAGCCACAGCCTGTCCCTGTTCAGTGGGGGGCCCACAGAGACCCACATCCGCCCGGGGCTGGGGATCACTGCTGACGCTCCCCGGGGCTTGCCCTGGTTCTAAGCGGTCCCCCTCGGGCGTGGCCCCCTCCTCGTGGAGGCGCTGGTGCCGCAGCAGGTGCCGCCGGTGCACAAAGCTGCGGGTGCAGAGGGCGCAGGGGTGGGGCCGCTCCCCGGTGTGGGTGAGCTGGTGGCGCACCAGGTGGGTCTTCTTGCGGAAGCTCTTGGGGCAGCGGTCACAGGGGAAGGGCCGCTCGCCCGTGTGCACCCGCTCGTGGGAGCCCAGGTGGATCTTCTGCGAGAAGCGACGGCCACAGTGCGAGCAGGCGAAGGGGCGCTCGCCGGTGTGGATGCGGGCGTGGCGGGTCAGGTGGGCCTTCTTGCCAAAGGCCTTGCCGCACTGGGGGCAGGCGAACGGGCGAGGGCGGGGGTCTCCGTTGTCAACCCCGCCTCCGCCCAGAGGGCCCCCGGGATGCTCGCACTTGGGGCAGGCCAGGGGCTTCTCCTCGCTCAGCATCTGCCACTGCTGGAGCGCCAGGCCCGAGAGCTCGCCCAGGCCCCCATTGCCCCGGTACTCCACCCGGGGGGGCGGGCCCTCCGCCTTGCAGACGCTCCCTGGAGGGACCCCCGAGAAAAGCACCTCCGCGCTCAGGCCAGCCGGCCACTCCGTGTAGTCCTCGGCCTCCACCTTCACCGTCCGGATCAGCCACTCGCCTGCTGGGATGGAGAAGACACGAGAGGCAGAAGGTTAGGAGGATCAGAAGAAAGGCACCAAGTGAGATGGACAGAGAAGACCTAATGAAGAATGAGGACATCATCGGCAAGAGGAGAAAGGTCACCACGCCACCCAGAATGCCCTGGTTTTATGCATTTTCTTATTTGATTTCTACCTTGCCTTTCTCCCAAAGCGTAGCAGAGTAAGGCCTAGTTAGTTCTTGGGTGAGAGACACCATCAAAGACCAGGCCCCTCTCTGGGTGTTGCAGCTCAGCAAAAGCCACAGCAGGCTGATGGGGTCCCTGATGAGTTTGCGTCAGATGGGATTGTGGGTTTCGCTGGGATTCAGTCTCATGCAGAAGGGCAGTCTCAGGCACAGCCTGAAAGCAAAACTGCTTTAGACACAGACCCAGCTGTGCATGAGAACCTAATTGCCTCTGATCCTCCAGGCCTTCAAGGACGTTCCCAGGAGGAATCACCCTCTCTAGATAAGGAGCCTAGCCAAGAAAAGGGATGAGAGATTCTCATGAGAACACACCTGATGACAGGGTTGTTGTATGTTTTCCGGGCTGTATGGCCATGTTCCAGAAGCATTCTCTCCTGACGTTTCACCCACATCTATGGCAGGCATCTTCAGAGGTTGTGAGGATGCCTGCCATAGATGTGGGCGGAACGTCAGGAGAGAATACTTTTGGAACATGGCCAAAACATACAACAATCCTGTGATCCCAGCCATGAAAGCCTTCAACACACCCGATGACATTGACCTAAGCAAGGGGGCTCGCCTGGAACTTTGAGCAGATAGCCAGATTCATAGCTCAGCCCACCTCTGTGGGAAGCAAAAGTTTCAGGGGAGTCATAATGTTTTCATGTATATAAATTAGGTTTCCTTGCCCCTCAGTTCAGGCAACGTGGCTTTTACAGTCAGGCCTGGGTTCTCAAGTTCTAGTCTTGGTTTAGGATTCAGGTTTTCATATGTTCATGATGAGTATTCTTGGTCACGTTTGCCTTTGGATTGAAGTGACTTTTCGGTTTTGGAGTACTTTTGAACTGTCTTGCTTTGGATTTGCAAGAGACATTTGCTTCTGACCTTTTGGATTTTATATCTTCTTTATTTATTTATTTACAGCATTTATATTCCGCCCTTCTTACCCTGAAGGGGACTCAGGGCGGATCACATTACACATATAAGGCAAACATTCAATGCCTTAACATAGAACAAAGACAGAGACAAACGCAGGCTCCGAGCTGGCCTCGAACTCATGACCTCTTGGTCAGAGTGATTTGTTGCAGCTGGCTGCAGCTGGCTACTCACCAGCCTGTGCCACAGCCCGGGCCTTTATTCCTGCTTTTTGCTGTATATTTTTGTGTGCTTTTTGCAATACAGTAGAGTCTCACTTATCCAACATAAACAGGCCGGCAGAATGTTGGATAAGCGAATATATTGGATAATAAGGAGGGATTAAGGAAAAGCCTATTAAACATCAAATTAGGTTATGATTTTACAAATTAAGCGCCAAAACATCATGTTAGACAACAAATTTGGCAGAAAAAGTAGTTAAATACACAGTAATGCTATGTAGTAATTACTGTATTTATGACTTTAGCACCAAAATATCATATATTGAAAACATTGACTACAAAAATGTAGTTGGATAAGCGAGTGTTGGATAAGTGAGACTCTACTGTACATTGTTTGCCTTTATTCTGGATTTCTGTGTGATGCTCTGGTCATAGGTGGCGTGACACTGGGTTGGACTAAGAAGGAAGCTTCCCTGGGAGCCCCACGGCTGCCGGTCAATAATGGATGAGACCAGATGGACCCCAAGGGTATGATTCCCATAGTGAAGGTCCCAGGTCCCATCTCACGGCAGGACTAGGAAAGCATCATGCCTGCAACCCTGAGGAGACCCGGTGGCCCATCAGCATTGACAACACAGGGCTAGATGGACCGCTCTGCATGGGCCTGCTCCTCCGCGCCGGTCCCTCCCCAAACGCCTCCGTCCTTTAGACAAGGATGATCTGGGCAATCCTTACCTGGGCAACTCCTCTCCGGCGGCTTTGATTCTCCCACCCCTCGCTGGTCCAGTCCCCCCGGTGTTGGCGGCAATGACAGTGGGGGCGGGTGGCCCTTCTTCGCCTCACTTCCCATCTCCGGGGCTGCAGATCCTGCTCAAGAGAAGGACGGAAATTACCGGGACAGACAGACAGTTTTGCCTGGCACTAAGCGGAGAGCTCCCACGGCCTCGTATAATGCAGGGTTAGTTGTTTCTTTGACCCAAGATCATGTCAGGAGCATATGAGAAAAATCAATTTTAAAATACCATATATACTCGAGTATAAGCCGACCCGAATATAAGCTGAGGCACCTAATTTTACCACAAAAAACCTGGGAAAACATTGATTCCAGTATAAGCCGAGAGTGGTAAATTTCAGAAATAAAAATAATTACCAATAAAATTACATTAATTGAGGCATCAGTAAGTTAAATGTTTTTGAATATTTACATAAAGCTCTAATGTAAGATAAATCTCTCCAACTCTGATCAAATCATGATTCTCATCTTCTTCAATGTAAATGTGCTTATGTATCCTTTTAATAATAATAATAGAATAAAATAATACATGTAATAATAATAATAAATATAGGAAAATAATACATGTAATAATAGAGTAAAATAATAAATGCAAGAATAATAATAATATCAGAATGAAATAATAAATGTATTAATAATAAAATAGAGTAAAATAAATGTAATAGTAGCAACAATAGAGAAAAATAATAAATGTAATAATACCAATAATAATAGAGAATAATAATAAATGTACCATATATTCTCAAGTATAAGCTGACCCAAATATAAGCCAACCAGGACTCTCACCCGAGTATAAGCCGAAGGGGGCTTTTTCAGTCTTTAAAAAAGGGCTGAAAAACTAGGCTTATACTCGAGTATATACAGTTATTAGGGGACTAAAAAGGACAGCCAGCAATTGAAGAAGCAGCAACAGCTCAGAAGGTTCAAACACTCTGAAACCAAGTGAATGTACCTTTGGGAAAAATTAAATGCATATCCTTTTAGAAATGGGGGCCGCAGTGGCGCAATGGGTTAGATTCTTATGCCGCTGAATCTGACCTAAAGGTTGGCAGTTCAAATCCGCGAGACGGGGGATGAGCTCCCGTCTGTCAGCCCTAGCTCATTGCCAACCTAGCAATTTGAAAACATGCAAACGTGAGTAGATAAATAGGTACTGCTCCTGCAGGAAAAAGTAAAGAGATGCTCTATGCAATCTTGCTGGCCACACGACCAGGAGGTAACATCGCAAGGCTCCTCGGCTTGAAAATGGAGAAAGAGCACCTCCTCCAGAGACAGAAATGAGCACCAATTCCAAAGCCGGGAATGAAGGGAGAAGCATTTGCCTTTGTTTGTGCGTTTATGATTGTAAAGGCATTGGATGTTTGCCTATGCATGAAAATGTTCTAATCCACTCATAGTCCCTTAGAAGAGAAGGGCAGAATATAAATGAAGTGTATTATTTATTATTATTATTATATGCCTTTAGGGGCATCTTTCTGCAAAGCAGGGGTTTGCAGTCCCTCCCAACTCTGGGATTTAAAACCAGGATTTAAATCAGCACCAGAACAAAAGCAATGCTGGTGCCAATCAGACCTCCAAGGGTCTTCAAAACCGGGAATTGCCAAGAGGGAAATCCAACTGAGATTTGACTGAACTGATTGAAACTAGAGTTTTGGAAAAGTTCTTTTTTTTTTTTTTTTGGGATGATACCTTCTAGTGTCCTCCAGCCTCATGGGCATCCTCCCAAAACATCTCAGGAAGAGAGTCAAACCTGTTCAGCAACCTACACAAGGTTGAAAAGGGGGTTGTGGTTAAGGCCATTGAGGCTGGAGATGAAGGAGGGAGAAGACCTTTACCTCTGCCTGTGCATTGGATGTTGTTGTGCAAAATGCATTGAATGTTTGCCTCATATGTGTTCTGTAATCTGCTCTGAGTCCCTCCAGAGAGATAGAGTAGAATATAAATAAAGTGTATTATTATTATTATTACATTCATAAATGGTTTTAAAACAGTTCTAAACTCTTTTAACTGGTCTTAGGGGTTTTAGTTTGTCAAATAGATATTCTTTCCCTGTTTACATTATCATTTGCACAGTTTTACATGATATTAAATTCTTTAGCATGATGATATTGTACACTGCCGCAACATGGCATGTGTTGAGTATCCCTTATCCAAAACACATGGGACCAGAAGTGTTTTGGATTTCAGATTTTAGAATACCTGTATTGGCGCATACACACACACACACACCATGACATATCTTGGAGATGGGAATCAGGCCTAAATGTAAAACCCATTTTGGCTTCATAAATAAATACCTACATACATAGTCTAAAGGGAATTTTATACAATATTAGCTTGGGTACCTGACATTGCACAGATTATTTGAAAAAGTCAATTTTTTATTGTAGAAAATGCCTAAAGTTGTGGGTGAACTACAACTCACATCATGCCAGGTTAACCCAAGAAGCTCCATCAGTACTTAGTTTGTTGTGTTCTGAAAGTTTGATCTAGATGCATCATTCATGGAGTTCAATATGCTCTATGACTGTAAGATAAACTACAACTCCCACTATGGTGAGTCAGTCCCCTCAAAACCCTTCAATAGGTTGAATTAGTCCTGGGGGTTGTGTGTGTCAAGTCTGGTCCAGGTCCATCATCAGTGGAGGTCAATTTTCCTGGTTGTGGGTGAACTACAACTCCCAGCAAGGAAGGTCAGTTCCCCCCAATCCCCTCCAGTAATCGTGCCAAGTTTGGTCCAGATCCATTGGTGTTTGGGTTCACAGTGCTCTCTGGATGTAGGTGAACTATAACTCCCTCAAATCAAGGTAAATTTTCCCCAAAGACATCCAGTATTTTTTGCTGGTGATGGGGGCTCTGTGTGCCAAGTTTGGTCCAATTCCATCTTTTTGTTGTGTTTTTTCTGGGCTGTATGACCATGTTCCGGAAGCATTCTCTCCTGACGTTTCGCTTAAGCGGCTGAGGGGGGAAAAGGAAGGGGCCTGAGGCCTCTGAGGATGCCTGCCGTCGATGTGGGCGAAACGTCAGGAGAGAATGCTTCCGGAGCAGGACCCCAACCACACCGTCCAGGACAGTGAGCCTTCCTGGATGCTGCCACCCCCGGCGTTGGCCCTGCCCTCTGACCTGCATTGGCAGCCCCCGGGAGCCCCCTCGGGCCGGCATCCCCTTGACCCTTGGCTGGAAGGAGACGGCCATCCTCGATCTGGGCCACCAATTCAGGTTTGGCCACCGGAGATCCTGCGAGAAGAAAAAGAAGAAGACACAATTTGCAACGCGTAATTCCACCCCGGCTGTGCACAATATGACCCATTCCTAGGACAGTTCCCACCGAAATGTTTAGCAGTTGGTTCTTTTTCTACCCCTTTTACTTGGGTGCCAATTCCTTGTTTTAGTGTCACTATTATTTTATACTCTTGTTATGTTTACTGTGTTGAATTTTAATCTGTGTATGTATTTTCTGATGTCTTTATTTGGTTTGCTGTTTTATCCAGGCTTGGCCCCATGTAAGCTGTCCGAGTCCCTTTGGGGAGATGGAGGCGGGGTATAAAAATAAAGTATTATTATTATTATTATTTTATTATGACACAGCAAACAAGATAGATATGCTGGATTTCATATCACAAAACCACAAGTCGAACACTTCCCAAGTGTCTAGGACTGTGTGATGTATTTTCGGATGATGTGTGCAGATCCCAGTAGGGTGGCCTTTTGCAATTGGCAGATCGTGATTTTGTCAATGTCTATTGTTTCCAAATGCCGGCTGAGATCTTTTGGCACGGCACCCAGTGTGCCCATCACCACCGGGACCACCTGCACTGGTTTCTGCCAGAGTCTTTGAAGTTCAATCTTGAGGTCCTGAAAGCGGCTGAGTTTTTCCTGTTGTTTTTCTTCAATGCGACTGTCACCTGGGATGGCGACATCAATGATCCAAACCTTTTTCTTTCCCACAACTGTGATGTCTGGTGTGTTGTGTTCCAGAACTTTGTCAGTCTGGATTCGGAAGTCCCACCGTATCTTTGCGTGCTCATTTTATTATTATTATTATTATTATTATTATTATTATTATTATTAGCATTCAAAAGGAGGTGGAAGAAAGGGATCTATTTTAACATGTTTTTATTATTTATTTATTTAATTACAGTATTTATATCCCGCCCTTCTTTCTCACCCCGAAGGGGACTCAGGGCGGATCACATTACTCATATAAGGCAAACATTCAATGTCTTAACATAGAACAAAGACAAGACAAACACGGGGCTCCGAGCTGGCCTCGAACTCATGACCTCTTGGTCAGAGTGATTTGTTGCAGCTGGTTGCTCAACAGCCTGCGCCACAGCCCGGCCCCAATGTTTTTACCAATGTTTTTACCATTTTATGTTAATGTTTATTTTCATTTGTGTGTGGTTTTTGCCGTTTGATGTGTTTTATGTTCCTTATTGTATTTGCTTGGGCTTTCACCCCATGTAAACTGCCCCTTTGGAGAGATGGAGGCAGGGTATAAGAATAAAGATTATTATTATTATTATTATTATTATTATTATTATGGGTACATTCAAGGGAAACAGGTGGATTGTAGCCTAAATGTTCCTGGAATTACTTCTCCTACAAGCAGACACCTTTATTGGTTTGCTGTGATTTTCCAGGATGCCTGGCCATGTTCCAGTAGCACTCTCTCCTGATGTTTCGCCCACATATATGGTGGGCAGCCTCAGAGGTTGTGAGTCAAGTGGAGTTATAGATACCTGTGGAATATCCTGGGTGGGAGAAAAAGCTCTTGTCTGCCTGAGGCAGGTGTGAGTGTTCCAATTTGCTAGCATTGAATAGCCTGGCAGCTTTGAAGCCTGACTGCTTCCTGCCTGGGGAAATCCCACCCTGAGCATTCCACAGATATACAAACCCCACTTGCCTAGTTTCCAACAGACCTCACAACCTCTGAAGATGCCTACCACAGATGTGGGTGAAACGTCAGGAGATAATGCTTCTGGAACATGGCCAGGCAGCCCAGAAAACTCACAGTGACCCAGTGATTCCGGCCATGAATGCCTCCAACAGGTGTTGCTTGTTACCAGGTCGCATGACAAGCCACACCTGCTCTAATTCCCTTTTCTACAACCATAAAATGTGCATAAAATGCCTTCTCCAGTTTTCAATCTGACAACCTTAGCATTGTAGAGAAACGTAAAAAAAGGAAAGTATGGTATATAGTATGTAAGTACTGTTGGTGATGTAATATTATCTTCTATATAAACAACTTTTAGTGGCACTTGTTATACAAGCTGCAAACGAAGGGAATTATGGTGTCTCTATTTAACATCAATCTAAACTGGGTTTGGTTAGAAACAGTGGTAGATCATAGCCCCATCCCTATGGAATCTCTTACAATATATACTACTAGTAAACGTAAGAGATTCCATAGGGACGGGGCTATGATCTACTGGCCTTCAACTCCCAGAAATCCTAACAGCTGGTAAACTGGCTGGGATTTCTGGGAGTTGTAGGCCAAAACACCTGGGGACCCACAGGTTGAGAACCACTGGTCTATGGAGTCCAGTCACTTTGAATCCAGTTCAGAAGACATAACAAATCAACTAAGACACCTGTCTTTTCCACAGGTACTCGGCTGATCTAAACAGCATCGAGGGAATAAAGGTTGGCTAGAAATGTCTATCCAACCCAGACTTTGCACAGTTGGAAAAAGCGACCCTGCTTTACCCAGAGCGATGGTGGAGCCAAAGTTCTCCCGCATGGCGTCCGCATGCACCGCCCAGCCTCGCCACCGTTCGGGCGCCGGGTAGAGAGCCGTGTCTTCGCACCGCACCAGCACCTGCAACCCAAAACGTGAGTCAGCACATTGCATGTTCTGTGTTCGTGTTATTTCCATGAAACCAAGGTTGGTGTACCGTGGGAGCGGCATTAAGGGAGCATACAACCCCCCGATGCCTCAGTTCCACTGGCTGCCAGTCAGCAGCTGAGCAGAATTCAAGGTGCTGGATTCAGCCTATAAATCCCCAAATGGTTCCAGTCCAGCTTATCTATCCAAATGCATCTCCCTTTATGCGCTAGCTAGAACACTAAGATCTGCTGGGGAGGTCCTGCTCTTGGTCCCGTTGCCTTCACAGGTGCGATTGGTGGGGATGAGAGACGGGGCCTTCTCGGTGGTGGCCCCTTCCTCGGCTATGGAATTCCCTCCCCTCTGACATCAGATCGCACCCTCCCTTCTAGCATTTAGGAAACAACTTTAGACCTGGTTGTTCAAGAAGACATTCGCTGAATGACAGGAGTATAAAAATATGGAAATAGTTAAGATAACCTCGGGATCGATGCAAGACTTAAATGTTTCATGTTGTGTTTGTGATTGTTATTTATAGTTTTAATGGTTTTAATCTATTGATATATCTGGCTACTTTGATATGTGATGTTTTATACATGATAGACATTGAATTTTGCCATGGATTATATTGTGAGCCGCTTTGAGTCCCCCCAGGGGTGAGAAAAGTGGTATATAAATACAATAAATAATAATAATAGTAATAATAATAATAATATTGAGGGGTTCAAGTAATCCCATAGGAGACCTTACAGCAAGTAGACAGGTGTGTTGGACTTCAACTCTCACAATTCCTAACAGTAGGCTGTTAGGAATTGTGGGAGTTGAAGTTCAACACACCTGGAGGGCTCAAGTTTGCCGATGCCAAGTAGTTTTGCCACGTTTATGAGTTTTCCTTGACGATCATACCTCTAGGATTCCATTCTAACTGTCATGGATCCTTCCTTTGGATTCCTGGGAATCTGGGAATGGGCTTCTAATTGATTTTAGCTATTGGTTTTGACAATTCTATGTTGAATTCTACTTTAATGTTGCTATATGTTGTAGGTTTCAAACTGTAAATGTGTACTTTTTTAGTCTGATGTGTTGGGAGATAGCAACCTTCTCAAGCCTCCTCTATTTAATGTTGTGTCTGTTTTAAAATGTATCGGCTTATTTCCTGAAACGTATGTCTTCTTTGTTTGCAGTTTCCTTAGCTCTATATACTTAAAGCAGTGGGAGGGGCTGCAGACCATGTTACTGGTTCAGAGACTGTTTAGAATGTTCAGTTTTAAAAGGAAGATGGTGTAGGAAGTCAGTTGAGACTTGGGTCTATTTGAGTACAGAAGCCAGTGTTAGGAGTTAGAAGTCAGTTGAGGCTTGAGTTTGTTTGAGTACAGAAGCCAGTGTTAGGAGTTAGAAGTCAGTTGAGGCTTGGGTCTATTTGAGTACAGAAGCCAGTGTTAGGAGTTAGAAGTCAGTTGAGGCTTGGGTCTATTTGAGTACAGAAGCCAGTGTTAGCAGTTAGAAGTCAGTTGAGGCTTGGGTCTATTTGAGTACAGAAGCCAGTGTTAGGAGTTAGAAGTCAGTTGAGGCTTGAGTTTGTTTGGAAGTAGAATGTTATGAAAGAGAGTTCTACAGAGCAATATAGTTTTAAAGAGACTGTTAAAGACTGTAAGTTGATACAAACTGAAACGTTCTAAAGCTTAACCTGACAAGAAATGTACATGTATATTTAAAAGCATGAAGTCATAAGTAAGACAAATACGTTATTTTAAAGGAGTCTACTTGAATCTTTGTCTGTTGAGAGCATGGAATAGAAAGAAGATATTCATCTATTACCAAATAAACTAAAGGAACACCTCTGAAACTTTGCTGCCCAATAGGTTATGATCCTAACAGATCATAATCCAATAGCCCAATATGATGAGCTGCTTTAGGTCTTAGTGAAGAAAGGATAGCATAATAATAATAATAATAATAATAATAATAATAATAATAATAATAATAATCCCTACTGGGATCTGTGCGCATCATCCGAAAATACATCACACAGTCCTAGACACTTGGGAAGTGTTCGACTTGTGATTTTGTGATATGAAATCCAGCATATCTATCTTGTTTGCTGTGTCATAAAATAAAATAATAATGTGGCTAAACATTATTATTATTATTATTATTATTATTATTATTATTATTATTATTATTATTGAGTCTCACTTATCCAACACTCGCTTATCCAACGTTCTGGATTATCCAATGCATTTTTGTAGTCAAGGTTGTCAATACATCGTGATATTTTGGTGCTAAATTCGTAAATGCAGTAATTACTACATAGCATTACTGCATATTGAACTACTTGTCTGTCAAATCTGTTGTAAAACATGATGTTTTGGTGCTTAATTTGTAAAATCATAACCTAATTTGATGTTTAATAGGTTTTCCTTAATCCCCCCTTATTATCCAACATATTCGCTTATCCAACGTCCTGCCGGCCCGTTTATGTTGGATAAGTGAGACTCTACTGTATTGTTGTTATGCTATCTTCTCTTCAACAATACTCAGAGCAGCTCATCAGACTGAAAATACAGTAGTACAAATATACAATTTGAAACCCACATCAAACTACAAATCCCAGGATCCCATAGATAAGATGCAGCTGTGACAATTGAAGCAAATCAGAGTGCAAATACTGTGTGGTACAAACCACTTTGAGTCTCTTTAAAAGGAAAAAGGGCAGCATATAAATACACACATGTTAATGATAATACAATAAATGTGTCCCTGGAAGCATGCGTGGTTGACAGGAACCTCTCAATTGTGCAAAAAAATAAATAAATGTGGAAATAAAGCCCCACCCCCAACCCTCCCGAAAAGGCTTTCCCATCCTGAAGTGTTTTGCCAATTTTGTTTAAAAGGAATTTCCTGTTTTAATTCCCCTTTCCTTATAAAAGGAGAGAAAGAGAGAGAGAGGGAGATAATAACAAGGCGTGCCTTTGTTTCCCAGGAACACTGGCCAGGCGGGTAACAGGAAAAGAGAGAAAGTCAGGAGAGGAATGGGTTGCTGTGACTTTTCCGGGCTTCCTGGCTATGTTCCAGAAACATTCTCTCCTGACGTTTCACCCACATTTATGGCAGGCATCCTCAGAGGTCGTGAGCTTTGTAGGAAACTAGGCAAAGGAGGTTTATATATCTCCAGGGTGGGAGAAAGAACTCTTGCCTGC